>NC_140383.1:7040000-7432500 GCF_054491055.1 Hypomesus nipponensis | reverse complement strand
CTGCCTTTAGTCTGATGATGTAGCCTTCTGGAATTATTCAGGATGAGACGGACCATTGTTGGCTCTGTGCCTTTTGTGTGTGCGCTCTCTCTCAACCTCTCTCTCTTTCTCTCTCAACCTCTCTCTCTTTCTCTCAACTTCTCTCTCTTTTTCTCTCTCTTTCTCAACCTCTCTCTCTTCCTCGCTCTATATCTCTCAACATCTCTCTCTCTTTCTCTCTCAACCTCTTTCTCTCAACATCTCTCTTTTTCTCTCTCAACTCTCTCTCAAATCTCACTCTCAACATCTTTCTCTCTCTCACCCTCTTTCAACATCTCTCTCTTTCTCTCTCTCAACCTCTCTCTCTCTTGCACGCATTCAAACCTCCCTTGCTGTTCATTCCCAGCCCTCTCATCCTTCAGTTTCCCACCCAGTCTCTTGTCAACTGCTGCATTAGAATATTCTGCATTCAAGGTGTGTGTTAACACCACTGATAAGCCAGTCTAGCTATATGAACCTCCAAGACAGAGTGTTTAGAGGTCAGACAGTCCAGAGTCTGCAGACCTGCAGGAAATCCCTCCTGTAAACAGATAGACTCCTGCTCCACTTAACGGCCACCACTATAATCTGACCGCCACTTTTTGCATCAGTACGCATGCGGTCAGTGTTGGCAGTAGCCTTGTGAGATGCATTGGGCCATTCAGTGTTTCTGCAACAACTGTTGGAGAAGATGCGGTATAGCATTAATCTCCTCTGCGTTAGCTGGGTTTCTGTAAAGACGGTCTCCCTTTGAAAGACCTCAACAATACCACAGCATTCCATTCCAGCACCGCTGAAAGGTTTTAATATGGACCTTTAACAGACTTTATTTCTCTGGGTTGGCACATTCAGCAGCTCCTTCTCGACACGCTCGTCTGGAGGGGAGAATGGGGCGAATTTCCTGGGTGCTAACTTCTGATGAGACAAACCTCCCCAGGCCTCCTGCAGGCATGAGCAGGGTGGAGATGAGGGCAAGCTAACCCTAATAGTGCTGCAGCTCCACCTGCTTCAGCATTCCCCTGTCTGCGTCAGTCAGGCCGTCTGGCTGTTCTGGACCCTTAACTATCCCCTGTTCAGAGGGGGAACGACAGCATGTGTCCCTGGGGATCACTTTCTCAAAGATGACCCCCAGAGTTCGAAGCGCATGGGTCTCCCTCTTTTGAAGTTGAAATATTCAGAAACTCATGCTCGTTTTGTGATGCAGAGCATTAAAGAGACCTTGTGTGTAGAGCTGTGGTGGAAGATCTCTGTTAAGGAAGCAGCCTTTGATATGCTGAACTAGAATAATCTCGTCAGATAATCTTGTCATCCAGACCACCCCCCTCACATGGCTCTGAGCTCTCATTCGCCACAAGATTATTTAACTGGGTTAAGAACCGTTTTATTTCGATATTTCTTTCATTTTAATACCGGTTCGTTGCTTAAACTGCTATTTTCAACATTTACTATATCAGCTCTATTTGAAAGACAAAGCCAAGTGTTGGGTTCTGAGCCTAACCTTCTTGTGGCGAAAACCTGTTTTACACAGCCATTATTATTTTCAGGTTTGGAAGGAATCGGTTATTGATGGCTAAAATGTTACAATGTTTCGATTTTGGAGAAAGATATGCTCTGTCGACTCTGTGCATGGTTTAGTGGGGCCGAGAGGCAGGAGGACATTGGGAGTTAGAGGGCAGGTTGTCATCAGCCTCTTTGATCTACAGTTGACCTGTCCTAATTGGTCAAGAGCAGCATAGAGCACTCGTGTCTGCCTGCCTGTTCATCTGTCTATCTGGAGGAGTCTCTGGCAGAGAATTATTAAGAGGAACCCTCCGAAGGGGTGTTAATTATTCCTCATGAAGAACTCATCACTTTGTGCTCAAATTAGCACCATCTTTGTGTATTTTCAACCTCAGTCTTATAACTGCAGATTTCTCTTATGTTGTCAGATAACAGCTGTCAGTTTATCAGCAATTAGCATTTACAAATGGCGATGCTACCCCCTCACACACACGCACACACACACACACACACACACCACCCCCGCAAAAGAGTCACAATCATTATTCTCAACTGTGTCTGGTCGTGTCCAATCTGTACTCCTGAGCCACTCTGTCACCTGTAGGAAGGTCTCTCCCACTTCCCCCAACAAGGCTGCTGGTGCTGGGGATGGCAGAGGTGGGAGAGGGCCCTCCTGTCACTCAGTCAGGGAGGAGTAGACAGAGCTAGAGGAGCCCAGATGCAGAGATGCACTCACTCTGGGGTAGACAGAGCTAGAGGAGCCCAGATGCAGAGATGCACTCACTCTGGGGTAGACAGAGCTAGAGGAGCCCAGATGCAGAGATGCACTCACTCTGGGGTAGACAGAGCTACAGGAGCCCAGATGCAGAGATGCACTCACTCTGGAGTAGACAGAGCTAGAGGAGCCCAGATGCAGAGATGCACTATCTCTGGGGTAGACAGAGCTACAGGAGCCCAGATGCAGAGATGCACTCACTCTGGGGTAGACAGAGCTAGAGGAGCCCAGATGCAAAGATGCACTCACTCTAGGGTAGACGTAGGCCATTTATCAATACACGTTTTTTTCCAATCTTGTGTTCTTCAACTCGTTTGACGTCAGCTTTCATTGCCCTAGTACGGTTCCAATCCAAAGAACACAAGTATTCTTGATCCGGCCCTTTTATCGAGGATGCATCTGATTTCCCAGAAGTCATTGCAAGAACACACGCATCTCAAATGGTTCTCCGTCCTCGCGGTCTTGCGAGGACCGTTCTCGCAAGACGCCTGGCTAGAAGGTTCTCCTCAAGGACGCAAGTGCGTTCCTAGTGTTCTAAGATAAACAGCCACAGCTAGAGGAGCTCAGATGCAGAGATGCACAGCCGGATCCTCTGCTGGGTGCCAGATGCTGACAGAACGGTAGGAGAGCTGTCACACTGAAGCATGGCTCCAAACACAGCCTCGCCTAACTGCTGTGGAGACATGCTGTGGGGTTATAGCAATGGAGTTGATTGAAAACTTTTTTTGGGGGTGAATAAGCCAAACATTTGTTTCCGCAGAACCTACATCAACATGATGCTCAGCATGTGGATGACTGTCAACTGGAAACAAACATCATACGCGATAAGATGAAGGTTCATGCTATTGAGCACACAGATTAGCTAGATTAAATATAACAAACGGGGCTTGCAGTGTTCTCCACATCGTGAAGGCTGTGTTAGGAGTGTGGGACTTGCGTGATGAGATAGCACTCGTAGGCCAGGAATGAAATCATGTGGGTCTTCTGACGGAAATGGATCCTTTGGAAACAGGAGTCCAGGGTTTCACCCTCTCTGTCCACGTCGCTGTGCTCCTTCTCCTCTCCTCCATTACTGCCCGGATTGGCCTTGCCCATGTCCTGGGATTATAACGAGGAGTTAAGGTGAGTCAACAGCAAGACTTATTAAGATGCCCAGAAAGGTCAGGAAGAGAGAGGAGGTGGTAAACAGCCCAGCCCCCCTCACCCCCCCCCCCCCCGCTCCCCTCCCGCTGTGTGGGTGGATGTGTGTGTAATTGCATTCAGCACCCGTTAGCTGTGTGTGCCCCTGGAGACCAGGTTTAATATAGGCAGGGCAATCACAGCGACCCGGGCCTTTAGACAGGAGACGAGGGGACAGTGGGGCACGTCTGAAGAGCTGTGGTTATTTAACATCTGCTCCCCCTTTTAGACGGGTGGGCGCAGCTTCGGTCTGGAATACCTCAGCTTTACAAGCCTCTAGCCAATGAGCTCACCTTAAAAACATATATATTTGTGAGACATAAGGTTTGGTTCAGTTTCATGGCTTGATAATTCGGGTTATCTCCGTTGTGTTTTTTTCTATATTCTTCCTGTTTGCCGTATTCTCTGGTATTAGCTGCTGGTACACCGGATACAAGCTCGACTACTGCCTCACCAGTTCTTGGCGAAGGCAGCTAATCAAGAGTCCCATCATCCAGGGGATGGAATTCAAAGCCTTTTACACGAGTCTTTCATGCCCCGCTTACTACGGGGCCTCCTAGTTCTTGTGACGTGGGCTGGAGCTCTCTTGTGTGCCATGAAAACCCTTTGCATGGACAGGGCTGACAGAATATGGAACAGAGAAAACAAACCAAAAAACGCCCCTTACTTAAACGAGGGCGTGACACAGTTTTGAATTTTTGGGTCATACTAAATAGGAGAGCATGGTCAGGAATGGACTTGATCCTGAAACATTATTCCACGAGATGTGAGTGGGGCTTCCGGATGGCCGTCCTGTGCCTGTACCCAGCCCAGCCTGGACTGTAAGGGGACAGCAACAGCTCGGGTTCACTGGCTACTTTGTTGTGGGTTATTTCTAGACTTTGTACAGCATGAGGCTTCTCATGAAACAAGTGATTAGGAAGCAACACAGGGCTTTGTTTATTTAAGGGGGATTATCTCGGAACAATTAGAGGATTGTTCCCGTTGAGTGCACGGCTGTCTGTTCCACATTCTGTGTCTTGGCCTTCTCGGATATTTCATCGTACGTTTCTTTAGACGGGGAATATTAGCTACTGTCCTCGTTGATCCACCATTTTCCCAGGTGATGACAGATATGTTTGCTTCTTCACACAGAGTGGGTTTAGAAATGGACTGACATTCTCCACGATTGTGTTTCCCATATCCTATTGTATGTAACTGTATGCTGGGTCGGAGGGTGGTTACTCTTAGCCACAGCCATTTATGTTAGTTGCGTATAGTAGATGTGTGTGTGTGTGTATGCGTGTGCTAGGGAGCATGTTCATTAACATTGCTCTCTGAAATCACTTGAAATGTACACTGATATGCTTTTTATTCCAACTCTAGCCTGCGTTCTTTTAGCATAGCTCTGGGAATGAATAGGTAATCAGAGGGGTAGGCACATTTGCCTGGGAGGAGAAATGAATGTGTCACTTGAACGAGTTTGTTTCTTAGTTTGCTCTGCTGCATTATAATGAGTTCATTAAGAATGTAGTTTTACTGTAGCTGTCCACTGTGCTCTCTACACTATGTTATGTTTAGAAGCAGGTAGAAGACAAACCCATCAGGCCCAGCAGAGAGCTGATAGGTAGCGGGGTACCTCATTAGGGTAGGATGTTTGTTCTTGAGGGTTTTTAGTTTACAATCTGTTCTCAGAGGACGCTCCGAGGCCTGCTTATTAGCTGGGAGTGTTGGAGCGTTAGGCCAGCTGTTCACCAAGTGGATGGGAAGTAAGAGTGGGGAGGTGAGGAGCAGTGTTTCTTTAACAGCTGTTGTTGTATGCTGTTTTTTTAAGAAAGGCATCTTTGTCATAGAGATAAGGTGATTTGGTTTCTTGAAGACCCCACATAATTAGCAATATCCTGTCCAGATGTATTACATGGTCTATTCATAGAGGACATGTATGATTAACGTGGTTGGCGCCCTGTCGGCTGTCCTCTCCATGACGGAAAGACTGATTGTCCCGGTATCCAATCATGACTAATTCATGCCTTCACTGTAGCCATCAGCCTGAAGATTCTCGCTTTACACTTTATTTATGGATGAGACCTGTTGTGTGGGCTGATTAAAAAGCTCTCTCTCTCCCTGTCACGGTCAAAAGGGTTAGAGAGAGTGTGTGTGTGTGTGTGTGTGTGTGTGTGTGTGTGCGTGTGCGCGTGCGCGTGCGCGTGCGCGTGCGTGCGTGCGTGCGTGTGTGGAGGGGGAGGGGGTGGTAATGTATCCTTTTCATTGGAAATCCTTCCAACCATGCCAAGGGGGGTAAAAGACAGTTTCAAAATCCTTTGGCCAAATTGTGGATGGAATCTGTCTGTTTAGATTCGCAGTTTACGGACATTATCTACTAGATGAGCCGCAAAGCCAACCTGGTGGGAACATTTATGAATCCCTATCAGCCGTGGGGACCTGGTGTGTTCCAGAGAAAGAGTCCCCTTGAAGTACTCCGTGGTGGGAACACTCTGTAGCACTCGCTAGGCACTGCCAGGGCTGCCTCTGTAGCATTATACCAGCATCCACCCCCTCCCTGGTTCCTACTTCCTCATTCTCACTGCACTCCCTCTGCCATTTCACCCTCTCCCTTCCCCTGGGCCTGATGGAGAGCTGACAATGATAGGGTACTGGCCAAGGCTACATCTGTAGGAGGGAAAGCAAAGAGCCATGTGGGTCCTTGCCGCTTGGCTCCCCTAATGCCGCCGCTGTGTACAAGAGAGCACAGTTTGGGTCCGTTTTGAATTGGATGAGAAAGTCTTCATGAATTCAATTCATGACCTGACATCGTTTAGAAATGGATTTTCTGACTAAATGTCTCTCCCTCTCTTTGCTTTCTCTCTCACTTTATCTGTCTGCAGATGAGGGCTACTACCAGAGTGGAAAATTCCAGTTTGAAATAGATGTCCCTGAAGCCTACAATATGGTGGTAAGTGGTCCCGCAAATGTGTGTGTGCATGTGTGTGTGCCAGCATAATAGTTTCTATGACAGGTGATTAGAGAAGCAGAGGAGGCAGTCAGTCATCCCAACAGACTTCCTGCTCCGGGGTCATGACCTCCGGGACCTCTTCACTCCTCTGTCTCGGCCCGTCTCGGGTGGAGGTGAACACCCAGAGCCCTGCAGGGCAGCTCGGGTCACGGCTGCTGTCCAGCGTCGGTGTTCCTGTCAGAAGACTGGGAGTGAAAGGCCCTCACTAGACAGTGAATGCAGGCTGAGGCTGATTTAGGGAGCTGTAACCCCTCACTTTGCATCTCCGTGAGTCCTCCCTCCCTCCAGCCATTCATCCAGCGTGATTTTCCATTTCTCTGTCGGTCTGGGTGTAATCCTTAGTGCTGTGGGTCCTGGTCCTGGTTCAGGAAAGCTCATTGTGGATTTATAGCGTGTTCACTGCAGTCTTGATGTCCACAGCGCCCTCATAATGGGAGCGTAATGGGACAGGCAGTAAAAGCCGCATTTAGCCCTGCATGGATTGAACAGTCTTTTATGAGACGCTGTAAACATCCTTACAGAGAGACATTGAGAAGCTGCTGGCTGTGTTGGTCGCCCTGAGATAGTCGAGCGCTGATGTTATCGGAAATCTAACCACAGCACACTTGTACAACAAACCGCTTTGTACACGGAATGCTTTGAATGTTTATCGTTATTGGTTTTCTATGATGCACACCTGTAATAGTTGGGTTACCTTTTGTCGTGGTTACAATAATAACCGTATCTGCAATGGAAAAGGTTAGTGCACTACAAAGTGTCCTTTTTTGTGAGGCGAGCGTAAAACAAAGCCCCCCCGGTTCTCAGCGTTCTGAAGGCAGGATCAACACAAGCGCTGCTTCCCAGGATCCTCCATCTGTAGCATGGAGACCGATGTTCTTCTCTGTCCTGGAGTCTGGATGCAGGCATGCAGCTACGCCCTGCTCCAACCTGCACACATACGTGCCATGTGGGGCTTTGACTGCATCCTCCAACACCAATGTACATGAGATCCTAGACCAGCCTCAGGTGTTGTTAATGGTTCAAACTTGTCTCAGAGGAGGAAAAACGATTACAAAAAATGTCAGACTGTTTGCAAACTGGACTAGCACAGCACTTCCCCAGTAATAGGAACGTGCTCTGTCTGAATACTCGAACTGGCTATTAATAAACATACTCACAGGTGTATCCCTGGTTGCACTGCCAAGAACCAAGTTGCTGGGGGAAAACGTGGACCAGTGTAGAAGGCAGGATTAGGACGTAGCATAATACAATCTGATGTACCAAAGTGAAACAAGACGCAATGAAGCAACGTGGAGGGAAAACATTGCTGTGTCTTTTCTCATCGTGTCACAAAGCGGAGAGTTTGACTTCAAAGGTGAAAGTGGAGAAGGGGAAGAGTTAAGAGTTGACTTTGTTGTTTAGGTTTTTTCACTTACTGTCTTTGGGGTGTGTTTGGTTTGTGTCCTCTCAGGGGAAATGAACGTAGGGCTGTTTTAGATAGATTGTGAAATTCTGTTCCCGAGTTCGGATTTGTATTTGGGTATGTAGTTATTTATCGGTGTGTGCCTCAGGCGCTGTTGTTTGTTTAATCTGATGAGCTTTCATGATCTCATCTGCGCCTCACAGGAGCAATCTGTTGTCTTCCTGTTATTTCTCTCTGTCTCCCTCTATCAATCTCACTCTCCCTCTTCCTCCCTCTCAGCCTCCCAAAGTGAAATGCCTGACCAGAATATGGCACCCCAACATTGCCGAGACAGGAGAGATCTGTTTGAGGTAAAGCAACATATTTTCTCCTCTGATCTCATCTGCAACCGTCTCTTTCCCCCTGTCTTTTCCGTTCTTATCTCTAAACTGTATCTGATCTCCGAGGCTTCCAGACTGCTCCATTTGCAGTTTTTTATTATTTTGCATCACTTATATTCTGATTTGCCAAGGCAGTGTTCTTACTCTGTGGCCGTCGCTAGCTCTCTCTCTCTCCTTCTCACTTTCCCTGTCATGGTTGACTGGAGCTGGGCTGCCTTGGTCTACACTGGACAGAACAATGGTAGAAATAGCCACAAAGTCGGGTCAATGTCTGTTAGATGTATTACGTTTTTTCTCACAGAGCACATTGGACTACTGCTATTGACCCATCCGTTCACAACAATCACTCACCTTCAGCAAAACATAAAGTAGCTAACTTTCTAGCGGGACAGCTTCATTGAGTTGGCATACTGACAGGATCTGAATAGGAACCTCGGGGAAAGCAAACCCTCAACAGTTTGATGGTGACACCTCACCGCAGGGCTTTGAACTATCTGTCACTGAACACGGATCCCGTGTTTGTGTTTCAGTTTGTTGCGGGAGCACTCCATCGACGGCACAGGCTGGGCCCCCACCAGGACGTTAAAGGTGAGTCCCTGTTCCAGTGGCGGGCCGGGGGAGTGGTGGACCCAGGCTCGCAGGGCTGGATGACACCGTGCGATGCCGGCCCTTTCCACCCGACATAAGCCTCACCGGCGGGGGGCTGAACCGCCGAGCGTTAGTGCCATTTCGGTCCTCTTGGGTCTTCTGAGGAGAGGCCAAATCAGTCGTCTGTAACAGTGTGGAGAGGGTTGTGCACGTTATGAAGAATATGCAAATGTCAACCGCAGCGGCTGCGATTGGCTTTCTGCGCGGAGAGAAGCTCCACTCAGCAGTGCCCCCCTTTAATTCCCTTCTGTACTTTCTCAGTAGTTTCTTCTAAGAGCTCTCGGAGGGCTCAGAGTGTGATCCTTAAGCTATGCACGAACAGTCTATCCCCTTCTCATCTGTCATACTGAGAGGGGCCCCCACTCTCCATCTCCAGCTCTAAAGGAGGGAGCTCTCAATCGTAGGAGAAACTGCATTATCTATGCCTGCACGTGGTTAGGGGCCATTTCTATTGTTGAGAGGGTAATGTTATACTCGTAATGAGCTGGGCTGAGACACTGAGCGTATAGGAGAGTCTTCTCAGAGTCAGAGCACCAGACCGCGTCCATTTAGCGCACTCCGGTGAGTTTGTAGCTGTCTGAGAGGGTCAGTTTGGTGAGGAGTGGAAAGGTCTTTCTCCAAGGGGAAAGGGCTTGGGACCAAAACACACACTGACCTTGTGGACCACTCCATAATTACTGTGTACAGCAAGAAGGTTTTCGAGACCCGTTAGAGAACCAGCGGTTAGCCGCCATCTTCCTCTGCCGTCGTTCCGCAACACTCTCCTTACACGATCTGTCTTGTCTTCTTCCTCCCTTTTTTCGGTTCCAAAAAATTCCACCCGGTGGATTCCCTTTGTTGTGTCACAGTCTCTGAATATTTTACATCCGCAAAGTCAAACTTTATCAGGTAAAGTGTCCCTGGGCGAGAGATGAAAGAGCTGTGTCTGTCAGAGACGAGCTGGTGCCTGCTCCTTCAGAGTTATCTGTGCCCCGTCTCCCCGCCAGTTTCTAAGTGCAGCCGATCCTCCCGGCTCGGTCACGTCAGATATGCAGCCGTCGTTCCCCCAGCTTCACTGCTCTTCTGTCAATAGTCGTGCACTACTTAATAGGCATTGCCAAATCCAAACGTTGGATGACGGGTGAGTCACAATCACACTGGGATAGTGTAGTCCTGTCATTCGCTTCAAAGCAGTATCCAAAATGTAATTGTGCACATTACTGAGGAAAGTCATCACTAATGAACCAGAGCCTCAGTCATACCCCCCCCCCCACACACACACACACACAAACACACACACACACTGTCTCTCTTTCTCATTTATTTCTTCTTTCTGTCTTACTTTCTGTGTTAATTGACTTTCCTCCCGATGGCAGAATGGCTGCGGGAGATAGCAGGGGAGTGCAGGGTAATAAAGAGCCGGGTCTTAACGAGCCAGGCACCCATCAGAAGCTCGTTAGGGCCTGGGTGCTCTGGGAGCATCCCTCTGTGAGTGAACGGATCATTAAGGGCCCCCACGTATCCCATCAGCCTCCTCAGAAAGGTGGCGTCGTGCAGCTTACTGGAGCTAGCATACGTCTTCCCCGCCAGCCAGCCCCGCAGCCTGGCTCAGCCGACACTGTGGTGGTGGTAGTGAGGGTCGAGCTTTTGAGTGTTCGCTAAAGAACGGACCCCTGAAGTCTCCTCTCTCTCTATCTTTCTCTCTCTCTCTCGCCTTATTTCACTCTCTTTCTCTCTCTCTTTCACCTGCTTTGTTTATACTCATAACAGGCTTTTCAATGTGGCTTGTACGGCACAAGGTCAGTTCTTTTGTGAGAGAACGGAAAGCCTGCCCCACGCGTCATACGTGCAGAGACGTGGGCGGATGCTGAGTGTTTGTGTTTACACCCATGTCAACTGGAAGCCTCGAGCCTGCCTGGAGATGCGGACAAAAGGAGAGCTATTAACCCTGAGTAGATTGATTCATGGTGAGATTGTCATCTGTCATTATCTGCCCGCTCCGTTTCGCTGGAGTGATTGTGAAGTTATTGTCTAAACGTGACGGTTGTAATTCCCGGGGCTCGATGTAATAAGGCAATCGACCACTCAGGCTGCGCCCCCCTCCCACAGAATATGTGGAGAGCACAGCAAGGAAACACCAACTTGTGCGACGGTGTGGTTGAGCCTGCCCATGTCCACTTAACCAGCCAAGTAGATCTCGTTTCATGAGCGGTCACACGCTGGACATGTTTCCTAGATAATGGCTTGTCAGGCAGTCCAGGAGTATATACCCGGTAGCATTACAGTAACCTGCCCCAGGGAGCTAGTGAGCAACACATCCCCGAACATAAATCCCAGATGACCGCTAGCCTGTAACAGCAACGTTCTCTGTGAACCAAATCTGGTTCTGTATTAATGAGGACAATAGCTGGGAAGCTGGGGATTAACAAGCTGACGTTTTACCCCTCAGCACCTTGTGTGGTGTGAAACCACCTTGGGTGTATGCAGTCGCACACTTTAAGCCTTTCCTTGCCATTCTCGCCTTTCTTTTTCTCCCCTCTTCTCTCCCTCTCACCATCTTTCTGGTTTTTCTTCTCTCTCGCTCTCTGCCCCTCTCTTTCTCTCTTATACCTTTCTTTCTGATTCCCTCTCCCCCATCTCTTCCCCAGTGTAATTGATACCGGCCCCACTTTTCTGCAGTGTTTACAGCCTTTAGCTAGACTTTCATTAATTCTTGTATTGACCATCCAATAAGCTCAGTCGAAGAGCGGAAGGGAGAGGAGGGACAACACCACGGATAACACACACGCACACGCACTCGCACACACTCGCAAACACACACACTCGCATGGAAGTCACCTACACCATAACTCACTTGCTTGGTCTGTGGTGGGTGCATGAAAACAAGCTCACACCTTTTGGACGCTGGCCAACGTGTAGGGTAAGCAACAGTGTGGATCGAAAAAATCTGCGACACATGGAAGTGTTGTCTTTGCCATTATCCCAGGGAAAGTAGACCTGCCGTGCATTTGGATCTGTGCGTGGGTGCGTTTTTGTACTTCACACATTTTTTTTTTTCGAGCTGAAGCACGCAAAACAAAAAAGTCTGTCGTTGGTAGGGAATCGTCGTGAAGCAGAGCAGTGACGCCGATTGTCTTTTTCCGCGTGTCCGTGAGAAACGGGGGGGGAGCGACTGTGTGTGTGTGTGGGCAGTTTTACTTGCGTTGAGAGGGTGACGCCAGTCCGCTTCAGTAGCACCTCATGTCCTTTCTCCTCAGCATCACACTGCTCTATCCCACACAGCAGTCACACGGCATAACCTCTCCTCAGCACACACCCCTAGCAGCCCACTCACACACACACACACAGTCACACACCCCTGGCAGCCCACACACACACAGTCACACACAGAGAGTGCTTGAGCAAAAATATCTATGATTTATCTCTTTTTTTTTTTTCGTTCTCTCTCGCAAATATTTTTCCCTGACAGTTTATCTTATTCTGCCTACTCTTTCAACATGGCCTCATTCTTGCATCCTCACTTCTTACTTTTTCCCCCAGTCCCTCTCAATAGATTCAAACATATGCGAACACTCACTGAGCCTATCGGCAAGGACAGTGGGGGTGAGTTGATGTGTGTTCTTCTGTTTAGTTTGACTAGAGCGATAGACATTTGGGACTGCACAGAGGTTACTTTGAGGAAGTTGTGCTCAGAATTATGCCTGACAACCGCCTCTATGACTTGCCAATGACTAAATCATTGAATGTTTGGACAGGAAGAGGTTGTGTATTAATTATGCATGCTTCTATACATAGTGAAGATAGATTCTTGAAGTGGAGGATGGACTTCACAAGATGCTGTTTATTTATTATCTATTTAATTTAAATGCTAATGTGTCGTGCGCTGTCAATCACAGAGCGTGATGTGCAGCTTTCTTTTGTCCGTGAGACAACACGTCTGTTGTGTTACTTCACTTGTTTCCTGTCTCCACGGCGCCTTGCATACTAATCTCGTGTGTTTGACAGCAAAGGGAAACGTACTAACAACAAGATTAGAGGAAAATATCTTCTCCATTATTCCTCTGCCCATGTGGACCCTGGGTTGTCATTAGCCAGCCCTGGAAAGTATAAGCTGACGGACATGGGTCCTGTGGTAATGAGTCCCCTGTTTTCCATACCATGTACTGATTATCCTTGATGTTTGTCCTTTAACCCCAGAGTAAACGTATACCTTAATCCTAGACTCTCGTCTGCAGAGACTCTGCCTGAGAATGGATTTATACAGGGTGACGTAGCGCAATAGGGATTATGTCCATTGTATTCCACAACAATTATCCTGGTCCTGAAATCCTGCAACCTGGTCTAGGATGTGAGGCTTACTTCATTGATAGTTTACATCATCAGAGGGTTCATGTTGGGGGTAATTGTTTGTGCTAACTTTTTCCCCCTCTATGATTAATTAGCCTCTTTTTTTTTTTTACTCTTTCTCGCTCTGTCTCTCTTCCTCCCTTTCCGCAACCAGCCCTATGCAGCCCTTATCTACTTATTTGCCTCATCTACTTACGTCCCCATTTAATGTCCTCAAAATAGATATGCTAATTAATCAACCTCATATTCATTTTTTGCACAGTTTTGATCATCAAGGAAATGTGCTTAATTTGCTCTGAGAGGCAGTCCAATGGCCCAGAGGAATCCTCCTCTTGTTTTGATACAAAGCTGCTCGTCAACATCATTAAAACTCCATTGTGTAAGATACATGGGCTGTGAATGTTTCTTCTTTGTCTCATTGTTGGATCGTCAAAACTTTCTTTTGAAAAGTTGGAGTCTGAATGTTAAAATGTACTGTGGGATAACCAAGACCAAGTGTTTTTGCTTGTCTTTCAGGATGTCGTTTGGGGACTCAACTCCTTATTCACTGTAAGTGTTCTAAGGTCAATGGAAACATTTCACCATGAAAGGAAACATGCTAAATATACAATATGTTCTGGACAATAGAGACTCCTACAAGTCACTCACAAACCATCCAGTTTTGAAGATGAGATGGCTGCATGCCTAGTCCGTGCCCTGTGGCTAAGCTCTTAATCAGGAAATAAGTCGCAAGCTGTGTTTTATAATTTCACTCTAATAGCGTTCTTTGCTTCTCGCTCTGGATAAAAGGATAATACTTTGTTTGTCTAAAAGTTAAATCCAGGGTGACATTGCATGTGGCCCCCTGGCAGTTGGTTTCAGTCAGTGAGCAGTGAAACAAATGGTGGTGTTCTGCAATCGTATTTGTTCGGGTGGAGCAAATGGTGTCCATATGCTTTCTAAAGTCATATTCTCTCTCCCTCCCTCTCTCTCTTTCTCTCTGCCTCTCCTCCCTCTCTCGCCCTCCCTCCCCCTCTCCAACAGGATCTACTGAATTTCGACGACCCGTTAAACATAGACGCTGCAGAGCACCACCTGAGGGACAAGGTAGAGTATCGTCCCCTGGACGGCTGTTTGCTGTCCCGTGAACACCTCGAGGGCCTGCCATCTGCTGCCATGGTGGAGCACTGAGGATAGGCCACATGCCCAGGTCCAGCTGGGCCTCAGTATGCCAATGAGGAGTCGTGGTGCGCAGGTCTTTGTGAGGACCACTGCGGAGCTCCTGGTACTGTTCCCTCCATGCTGGGGTGCCAGAGGGAGGCCGCAGCTCGTTCTGGAGCAGTGCATCGAGTTAACCTGAGGCCTGAGTCTGACCCCCCTCCCGTTCTCCCTCCCCTGTCCTGTCCTCGTTCACCCTGTCCCAACATCCCTCAACCCTCCTCTTCCCCTGTTTGTCGTGATGGTTACAAACCACTGTCTTCGGCTGGTCTCTCATTGGCCTTTCCATACTCTTTATCATACAAGGCATACCCATAGGCAATGTTAATATGAGGGCAATGCATGTGTTCTCGAATGAAATGACTTGGCACCCTTTGGTTTATGTTGTTGCTTTTCCTTGCATCTTGTGTGCCGTTGATCTCACCCACTTAGACCTCACTGTGGTTTCCTGTTTACCCATCATCCTCGGCTGTGGGACCATCCCATGACCAGGGGCGTCGTTAG
Source organism: Hypomesus nipponensis (assembly GCF_054491055.1). Classification (NCBI taxonomy): domain Eukaryota; kingdom Metazoa; phylum Chordata; class Actinopteri; order Osmeriformes; family Osmeridae; genus Hypomesus; species Hypomesus nipponensis. Next base: position 7,417,579 of record NC_140383.1, on the reverse strand, counting down.
ACCCTTTTTACTGGGCACGTGCCCCAGTATAAATCTGCTGTGCCCCAGCAAAATAAAATAAAAACTCAAAAAAAGTTTGAGTGTTAACAATTTACTTTATTAGTCAGTGCATTCATTTAGATTGATAATCCCGGAAAAAATAAATGCAGTATCCCAATCAACGCTTGTAAAATCTAAGCAGTTTAACCGAAAACACATGCAGATGCCTGCAGAATTTCATGTCAGCGCGCTCTTCTGAGCTTGCCAAATAGCCACTACAGCACGCACACAAAAGTCCAGGTGTCGAACTTGGTACACAAGTCAGAATTGAAGTCGTTTCTAAATTATAGGCCTACCGATGATCTTATTTAGACTAAAACATAAAAACAATATTACATAAAGTTCAAAAAACAGCATTTGCGCTCAAATGAATGCGAAAAAAATGTGCGCGCTCGCATTAACTATTGATGTCCCTGCCAAATCTCATATCAAACTTGCGGCCCAGAATTGTTGTATGGTGGGTTAATCAAGGGTAGTTTCTACAGCCTAGTAGTGTATTGTGCGCAGCAAGCTTGGAAGAAAAAACAGGCGTATGAGTAGGGGGCCTGTGCCCCAGTAGGGATTTATGTCTAACAACGCCCCTGCCCATGACGCACTGGGGTCGGACCTGAGCGCGGGTTGCCGTGGCAGCCATTTGGCCCCATTAAGAGGACTGCTGTGTGTAATCATGTGTCTGTGCTTATTGAATGACAACACTCGGTAGAGGAGCGAGAAAGAGACACAGTGACTCACAACCCTTTTGGGCGAAAGGGCTTGAATAATTCAGTGAAGGAATAACTCAATTGATCTGACTTCCTAGCCCCACAAGAAACGTCTCAGGGCACTGGTTGTCTTTTTAGATGCAACTAAGGACTTCCCCAAGGAGTAGGATCAGTCCCCTGGAGCGGGGTGGGTGCTGTCGTGTGACTCACTGAGCAAGGCACAGCAGACAGGCCCACGAGGAAAAGCAGAGATGTGAGAGGCTGCCTGTGGAACGACCCCCCTGTGCTGTTCCTAGCGGTTTACAAGCAGCAGTGACACGGGACCGCCTGGGCCCGAAGGTCCACAATGTAACTCTGGTCACTGGGCCCTTCAACTGTGGGATACACAACTGAGAAGCAGGGACTGTTGAACTTACAGTTCAGCCAGCACCAGAGATATGGGGCCAGCAACTGTAGATCCGGCTGCCAACAGAGGGGAAGGGCTTGTAACTCACACCTGCAACCCCCATAGAGATAACCCTCCACACAGCCTCCCCCTCACCCCCCCCTGGGCTAAGGCTAATACTGCTCTTCCTATTTCCTCAGCAGGACCACTCAAACAGCACCTAATAGGTGTGTAAAGCCAGCTAGCGCTCAGCAGACACCGGGCTAATACCGCTTTAAACACCTTTGGCTCATCCAGCCCCCTCAGCCTCCCTGTAAACCCAGTCAGACATCCCTAATCTTTTCAGGTGTTTGATATGAATATGGTGGAAAGTGATATCGTCGTTTTGAAATGAGCCGTCCGCGGTGCGGGGCGACGGGATGAGTGACCGACAGCTGGGGTCTCCCCCCTGGGGCGCGTGGTCTCCCAGTGTGCAGTTGAACAGACGTTCGACTCCGGCGTGTCCGTGACCACGGAGCTCACGTCCGCTAGCAGGAACAGGAAAAGCAGCAAACCCATCTCCTTGGTTCCCCTGTGGCCGCTGGCCGGGAAATGTGTCTCTCTCTTTTCACCCACACGGTTCTCCCTTGTGCCACGCTGTCTTCCACACACGCATTCTTTGGCTTGGCTTTCTCCGCCGTCCTCTCTCTTTACCCTTGTTTGGTGCGCACTTTCACATAGACGCAGTGGCCCATCCAGAGACTCAAGTGGCTACTTCTTTCTTCCCCCTGTCTAACAGCCTTAAAGCCTTCTCCGACCCCACAAGCACCAGCTCCCTGGGAAAAAGGCTTCACTGTGTCTCCTGAGGACGGCTGATTGGGATCTGCGCCGGGGTCGTGATACCTTTGTAAAGTTTCACATTATTTTCGTATATTTCGGTAGATTACAAATTTAGACCCATGATATTGAGGACATTTGTGGAGAATAATACGAATTTGACCACAGTTCTTTCTGGGTGCAAGCAAGGACAAAGTGGAATCTACATTTGAGATCTTTGAATTATTCCACACATTTAGGGAACACTGTTCCACTGAGTAAATTTTGCCGGCGCAATACCAATTTATGTCAATTTTCCCAGTACCATTAGTCATGTGACAAAAGCGTTTTGACGATTACCCTTTGCCTCTGCATATCCAAATGAAAGTCCTTTGTATTATCCTTGGAAGCTAATTGGGCCTATTGATGGCTGTTTGGTTTCCTTGTTTTAAAGCCTGCTCAGCCAATCAGCGTGGCACCATCAATAGTCCCAGAGTGATAGCCTAACAGCAGGCTTTCGCTCCCCTGGATGAGGCTCTAGAGGCTCCAGTGCTCTCCTGCATCCTAATGCAGCTCTATGGATCTGTATCGACCCGGACGTCTCTCCCAGGGACCTGCTGCCTGTCTGCATGATCCTGGTGGCTCAGCTCTCAAGATCACGAGCCCATCACCTGGCTCTTGGTTGATCTGACTGATTGCCTGTCTGCCCACCAATCATTTTGTCAATCCGATCCCCTATCATTATCCACTACCATTCTACTTTTTTGCATTGAACACCTTCTTCTACTCAGCTCTTCCACAAGGCCTGGGTGTGGCTAGCGGAGTTAGGTCCAGAGTCGGTGCCCTGTACGTTAGGAACCAGGGGGGTTCTCGTGGAGCTGTGTCTCAAGTGGACCTGCCACCAGCTCAGTGTCAGCCCTCTCCTGCTGTCCCGTGTGACGCTCGCGTGCCCACACACCCGGCCCCGAGCCTCCCTTCAAGCCTGCCTCCACCTGGCCTGACGTGATCTGACCTGAATCACTCCCATCACGTTAGCCCACAGCCCCCACAGCGAGAAGCGGCTGCTCCCAGCTCGGGAGTGTCCGTGCTCTGGAGGTCACCTGGAGACGTCGCGACACCGAGCCCAGCACACGCGGTGGTCTGTGGGAGAGGGTCCTCGCCTCCTGCCGTGGCCCCGATCCACATCGCGGTGAGGTTAACCGCCTCGCCGTTCCCTCCCTCTGTGGCTTTGTCTCTCTGCCAAATGCAGAGGTGGATCAAAACGCCATTAGTCAGGGGAGAGAGGGGAGACCAATCCGCTTATCCACTGCGCCACAAACGGCGGCGGTGGCGGCGGCGGCCTTGTTTATAATAGGACAGATTAATAAGCAGAACCCCAGGGGGAGCTATTTAAAGCTCCACTCTGCTTCCTGCAATACTCTAGTTGGCTGCCAAATGTTAAGCAGGGCTGAAAGGTTATTTGAGAGCAGACGGTGAACTGAATGTCCGGGGGGGAGGTGGAGGGGTTGAAGTGGGGGGTGGGGGGGGGGGGTGGGGGGTGGGGGGGTTGAAGTGTGTGTGGGGGGGGGGGGGGGGGGGGGTGGTTGGGCAGCTGTATATCCTGGTCTGTTGTGCATAGCGGGCTGTGATAGTCCCAGGGCCTTGTTCATTTCTAATCCATCTCGCCTTACCTCCATCTGGGCTAAAAGGTTGCTGTTTCAGCCCTTCTCTGTCTCCGCTGTCTTCCCCGGCTCCGAAGCAGCCCAGTCGTATTCCAGCAATTAGCCTTTGTTTACCTGTCTTGAAGCAGGTATGTTGCTTTGGGGGTAGAAGGTGAGCTTGTCGTGCAGGATAGGTGAGCTGGGTCATCAGTCATGAAAGTGTGTTTACTGTCAGTGTTTACACCAGGTCTGTCCCAGGTCTGTCCCAGGTCTGTCCCAGGACTGTCCCAGGACTGTCCCAGGTCTGTCCCAGGACTGTCCCAGGTCTGTCCCAGGTCTGTCCCAGGTCTGTCCCAGGACTGTCCCAGGTCTGTCCCAGGACTAACAGGAGGTCTTCATCAAAGCCTCTCCATGCACCTCTTATCCTTCCCTCTCTCTCTCCCTCCTCCTCCTTCACTTCCTGCTGTTCTACCTGTTTCTAGTCCTGGATTCCCAGTGGATAATCCTAAGAGGTAGCAACATCCATCAGTAGGAGACGGCTCCAGTCTCCACCAAGCAGCACCACTCCACCTGCGTCTGGAGACCTTCCATCCACACGGCCCCGACCAGGAATACAAACATTAGCTTTGCTGCCATTTGGAGTTTGCACCGTGTCAGAGAAGGAGACCTTTACCTAATTGACTCCCTGAAGGTGCAGAGACCTAGCTAGCTAGCTCCACACGGGCAAACTAGCAAGCAGCCTGCAGCACTGATGAGTGGATGAACTTGTACAGTTTACTAAATGCACCTGGGTGGAAACTCATGTTGCAGTTTTTTTTTTGTTCCCCCTCTCCCCTGATTATGTTATTCCTCCACCGTTTCTATTTTCGCACATGACTGGACTTTGTAAACTGTGCACTCGCAATTAACAGGAAGGGTTCCCGGCCAGTGGAAACAACGTCCAGTCCCACCCCCCCCCCCCCCCCATCGCTGCCCACTGAGCCAAACTCATTCGCCTCACGTCTCTGCGGTACGGCCGTGCGGTCTACGTCGCAGCTGGCGTCATCGTCGACGTGCTTCATGTTGTTTATGTTTTTGGCGAGCTCTGCCGATCTCCAAGGCCCGGGTCTTGGCCTGCCTGTGGTCCCCCGTGGGTTTCCCCGCTTGAGGGATGTGCTCTACAACGTGACCCCCCCCTCCTCTCTCCCCCCTCCTCTCTCCCCCCTCCTCTCCCCCCCCCTCCTCTCCCCCCCCTCTCTCCCCCCCCCCTCTCCCCCCTCCCTCCCTCCCGCTGACCACTCGCTGATGCCGGGCGGAGATGTGTGTGAAAGTTCGGGTGACGTTCCAATTCAGGTTTTAGTGCCTCGGTGCTCTTGGGGCGGGTGGCGTGTGTAATGATGGGTCGGGGGCCGGGTGGGGTGCAGAGGAGGATAGGTGTTCACTGCACTGTTCAACGCTCATGTTGTGAGTGTGTCCAACCCCCTCAGCCCCGGGATTCACAACCAGACCAATTTAGAAAGGGTTTAACGAGCCTACAGTGCAGGGAGGCGGGCTGGAGAATGTGGTGCCTTGCCTGTATGCCCAGCCTGTATGCCCAGTCTAACCCCCCTGGTCCAGGCAGGCCGGCCGGCTGGAGGAGGCTGTCTGGAGGCTCGGAGCTGGGAGCTGGGCCTGGCCTCAGCTGCTCTGGTTCATTAGAGCTGGCCATGACAGGGCAGGGGGGACAGGGCCTGGGTGCATGCACATGTTACTGTATGGCCTTTTCTGTCTGTTTCTATGAAAGGGACAGAGAGAGAGAGAGGGGGGGGGGTGTCTAAGAATATCTGTTGCCCAGAGCTCTCTGTGTCCCCCTGTTACCATGACAACCCTGACCTGCCCTCTTCTCTTGCCGTTTGTGCCCTCACCAACTGTACTCAAAACGACCTAGGGAATTAATACAACTTTTATTTAAACACACACGCACAGCCCTGCTTCAACGCCTTGCCAGATGGCTCTCCAAGGTCCAACTGTGTTATGCGCCTTCTTTTCTGTTAACAAGAATTGTTGTTGTGGAAACTGATTAAGTCTCTCTCTCTCTTTGGGTTTTGTTCCAGGAGGATTTTCGTAATAAAGTTCAAGAATACATCAAGCTCTATGCCAGATGATGACAGCGTCAGCTGTGCTGGTTGCCTGCCCTCCAGCCCTCCCCCGGCCTCTCACCAACCAACCACACACGGCCGACCTGCCCTGACTGCAATACCACGTCGCTGGAGAAGATGAATAAATGACAAATATCCGACAATGTTTTCGCTTTAATTGTTCTGAACAGACTATTAGTCATGCCTAGTTATCATGCCTGTCAAAGCAGGATTGCTCAATGAGTGGGTCTCTATGGGTGTCTTTAGCCAATCAGAGTGGGCCAGGATGGCAAAGAGGTTCCGGAATTGAAACAAAGTTAATTTTTTTAAGAGATGTCAAATGGAAGAGAAAGATTATCCGTCACAGTGTTTTCTCAGTTCTAGTGCCTGTATTGTTTGTGTTGCAAAGGAAAAATGCACGCAAGCACGCATACAAAAAATGTGCTCACCCTCGCATTTTGCGGAGCAAACACACATCTCTCACACACCCCTTCCATGTTCCTGTTTGTTAAAGGTCTGCACCACCCCCACCCCTACCCGCCTCACTAGACAGCATGCGAATGACAAGTGCCACCCACGACTACCAACTACAAACTCTACCATCCGCCTCATCCACCGCACACGCACACGCACAGCTCCTGCTTGTTGAGCACACTATAACCCCCTCCCCCCCTACCACCACTCACACACCTCTACTCCCATGGGGTCAGGGGTCAAACTGAGGGCTCCCCAACTAGAGTCCTGTGTTCCGATGCAAGTGTGTTTCTAAAGGCCTGTGTGATCTCGCTGGTTTTTCTTGCGTGTGTGTGTGTGTGTGTGTGTATAGTCGTCTGTGTCTCTGGGCTCTGTGTGCGTGTGAGAGGGAATATGTATCCATGAGTGTGTGGGTTGGGTTGATTTGCTTTGCTTTGTCCGGACTGGCTTTGTGCCTCATATTTGAACACGAATCAATGTCATTACTGTTTTTCACATGATTGCATGAGACAAAGTGTATTTAATCAGGTGGTGGTGCATTTTACAGTAGGTATGTCTGAACTGTTTGAGTGTGGGTGTCTGTTGAATTGTGCGCGTGTTTATGCGAGTGTGTGTAGAAAGATAGACTGTTGAGATGTGACTTGATGTCTGCATGCTCTGGTTCCCAGGCCCATACGCAATGGTCCCTGGGCCCGGCTAGCCCAGCTAGCCTAGCTCAGAGGGGCTTAGGAGGGGAAACCAGCAGTTCAAGTCCTCCTTTCCTTTCTCAGATTGTATATCAGTTTTTTAAGATATAATAAAGAGGATATAATAATTAAAAGAAAGATTGTTTGTTTTTGTTGCTATAAATTCTTGTATTATTAGTTACTAACTTATATAACCTATATGATTAGTTCAGGGTTCCCACGGGGTCTTAAGTCTTAAATTCTAAAATTTAAGGCCTTAAAATGTCTGAATTTGATAACAGTTTAAATAATTATCAAATTGTTTGAGCAAGATTTGACCAAGGGTACTGTGTTTGGCAGTAGACTAGATGGTACACATGTTTACCCACTGAGCCACAGAGGGTTTCTGCTAAGTTACTTTCTACAAGATGATTTATTTGACCTTATGACACTACTAACTGCCAAAGGACCACATACGTTTCTGCAGCGCGTCATATCACGCAGTAGGGCACACCTTAGCAGGGCGGGCTATTTAATCAGGATATCGCTGCACTCTGCATTGCTTAGCGCCACACAGGATGCTCTATTTAATCTGCTGCCTCCGCCTCCCCCTCCTCCACCCTTGGTTCTGTGTTCTAGTCGTAGGGGGAATGCGTCGCTGCTCTCTGCTCGGAGGTCCAGACGGTGTCTCCGTTGGGTGCGGCAGGGAGCCGATGCAAGCAGAACCATAATGCCAAATCAAGTGTTACAATCGTGTTGTACCGTGTGAATAAAGTATCAAGTAAATACCACACTGAGTCCTCCTGCCTGAACATGCAAGAACCCTGGTAGTTGTATGATAAGTACTGGCCCATTGGTCTGCATTTCCCTTTGGGGATGAATAAAGTATCCATCCAACCTGCCATCCTGCTCCAGCAGGGTGCTACTGTAGCAGACAGAGGGTGACCCCAGCACACAGTCTCCCAGGACTACGCTCGCATGACTGGGAGTCACAACCTGTACTTGACCAAGACATACAGGAGACACTACAGTTAAGAGGTGCATATTTTGGTGACTTTGACGTTCAACCAAAAAGTGGGATTTAATGGCAATCTGTATGAATGATATCCACAATATAAAGTTTTGACTGAGCAAGTCATTTTATTTTCCTGACATACTCATGGTTGATTCATAATTGACTGCTTTTCAGTAAAGTCTCAGAAAAAAAAATATTTTTCTGCTGCTCACTGATTCAAAGTGTCCGGGAAAGAGACCATCTCAGTCAACCTCTCGACAGCTGTCGCTCACACACACGCCGCCATGCTGCCAGGCTGGGCACACACATTTACACACCCCCTCGTCTGCTCTACATGCTCGCCTGAAGGCATGAGGAGTCAGTGACAGCTGATGGATCAGGAAGCGAAGGCAGAGAGAAAAGCAGGGAGAGGAACACGATGTCTAGCTCCCACTGTAATGAGAGAGACACAGCCAGAGCACGCAGTGCCCAGGTGGGTCGGCCATGCTGTCGGAGGCCCCACATCCTGCTGTACAGGGAATCTCTCCGTTTGGGATTCACACGTCTCGCAGTACCTCAAACACACTCGCACGGCTTGATGTGCTTTCCACAGAAAACAGGATCGAAAACCTTCCGGACGTTTTCAGGAAAGTTGCTGACTTCATTCTGGCTCTTTTTCTTTTATGTTGTCACCTACAAAGTTGCAAGAAAGAACTGTGAACGATTAAGAGCCTAAGTGTCTGACCTTGTTTCCTTCCCTCCTGTGACAGTCCAGAGACACTTCCCTCTTCTTGTGAAGAGAGCTTACATAGACACTCCAGGTCTGAATCCAAGTTTGTCAAAAGTTTTCAAACATTGAAAAGAAGCTAGGCTTATGACAAGATCAGCCACTTTATCACATCCAGAATCAAGGACAGTATTAAGTGTTTGAGCAAAGAGAGGAAATGAGGCCTTCATCTTGGATCAAGTATCCTGACATTACCAAGAACAGGGGACTGGGCTTCTTCACTCAAAACTCTTTGTAGATAAAGATAACATTTACATTTAAACAGTTTATTTAAAGCGACTCACAAAAAGTGCTATCAGTTAGAATACCAGATCATCTAGGACCAGATGTGCATCGTTATTTATTCAGTTCTTTAGTTTTAACTCTTCATTTAAACTATTGTGCTGTGTTCAAACTGAACCTGGATTTAGAGCCACAATGACATTAGGAGGATTCGTTTCAGTAGACAAGACACATTACATTATGTTATCACCAACGCAATGGAGAGCTATTTGCTTGAGCCCGGTCAGAATGTGTTTATGATTTATCCAATCAGTTAAGCCTCATAGAAAATAACATTATAGGAAAAAATCTAGAAAGTCGTATCTGCTACTCCATTTTAGCTTCATAGCCGACAATGAATCATGTCAGAGGTAGGCCTACTGTTATGAAGCTGAAATGATTATATAGAGGTTTTCTCTGTCGGTTGGAGATTGGAGAAAACTTTTTAATCATGACATTTGATGATGTCCCCTACGTTCAATAAAAGAGCATTGTGCTTGAATAGTGATGCATTTTCACATTTTGATAATCTTTCACACATTTTTACTACATGGGCAATTTTTCAGGTTGATTTGACCTAAATAGTAAATGCCTTTGAGAAAGTATGTTCAGACAGAATAGAGCTTCACTACATTTCATCACACACACACACATATCAATACAAATGTGACAACTGACACACACCTACATACATTACACTTACACACACCAATACACACTTCCAGGAACTTAGCTTGCTACTAAGAACAAATGTTCAGTTAAGACAAAAACATTGATTTGACTCTTTACCATAGAATTGGAAGCAAGCATACATACAACATTAGGCAGGAGCATGTTGCAAAATAAATGAACACAAAACTGGATCATGTCGCAATTTAATTTAACTAATGATGTGCTTATCGTTTTGATGCAGCCACAAAAATAAAAAATAAAAACATTTACATTTACATTACACATTTCTTTTTCCAGAGGGGCAGATCAGGGAAAAGGGCTGTTGCCCGGGCAACAATAGCCCGTACCTGTGCACGTCCTGTTGTCTGTACAGAATGTATACTGCCGCCTTATTGGACGTGGCTCCATGAGCTTGAAGTATGACGGGTGTAATTGATCAGAGACTCTCCAGCCGAGTGCCTGCCTGAACTAGGCTTCGCTCATTTCTTTTCAGAGAGAAACATCGACTGTGAACTTGTCAGGTTTCAAAAAGAATAGTGACATGACTTTTCCCTGGTGTCAAACCTAACCCTAACCCTAAGTTGTTTTAAGAGATTAAAAAAGAAGCTTAACCTTTTTGGTAAGACATGTGAGTGTGGACAGAACATTTAGAAAGAAAATAATAAAATAATAATAACCAAACATGTTTTGTTTTCATCTTTTTTATTTAAACTAGGTGCCAGGACCTTTCTCTTTTACTTGTAAAAAAAAAACTGTACGGCCAGGGAAATATTTTTTTTATATAATAAAGAATAACATTAATAAACGTTTGGAGGAAAAACCTTGACATTAACACCTTATTTCAAGTTTGTTTTTTGGAAAGACTTCTTTTCATCATTTTAGTAATAACAAGCTAGTTGCAAATGTAAAAAAAAATTGCTTGGGCAGATTTTCTGTGTACATAGAAGCTTGTGTCTCTGTAAGGTCAAATGGTCATACAGCGAGGCCTCCATCTGAGCAGAATATAGCACACAGCCCAGACAGTTAGGAGACAGTAAAGCAAAACATGTACAAACTGGGACTCATGCAATTAATTGTATCAGTGTACTGACCACTGAATACCCGTTAAGGAAGCGATTCTGTGCATTCTATGTTTGAACATGTCCAGCAACTGTATTTAAGTTCTCTGAAGATTTAAGTTTCTCACTCATGCTCTCCACTCTGTAGTGCATTGGTGGCATGATCCGACGTCGAGCTAATAAAAACCGAGTCAACCCTTTTTATAATTGTCGTGACTCTTTCTGGCCTGCCTGCAGACAGATCCATCCTTACACTGGGCATTGCCATGCAATGTGAGCATTGACTGACTAACCAAAGTGTCTACAATCAACATTGTTGTAGCCCGTTTTCAAATATAGCTCATTTATTTGATTCAATCCGTTGGCGGCAAATGTAGTTGAACACTGAGGTGATAAACATAAACAGAAGGTGTTAATGAAGAGCGAAAGGAGGAGGGATTGTGTGCAAACCGGCAGAATGTGGTAATGCCTGGACATTTGATTAATCTCTTGGCGTGTGTGCGTGCGTCCGTGTCCTAGTTATCACGTCCACCTGCCAAAACGTGTGTCGTTCACTCTTCAGCTGCTAAAAACAGAGCAGCGGAGACACACAGGGGTGTTTGTCAGCATCACTCAGATCTCTGGGTAGAGCTCTCATCACCACCCATCTCCCCAGCCAGCCAGCAACCACAGGCTTTGCTTGGGTGCTGTGTTGTCAGAGACGGTTTTAAAATTAGATTTGCACCCATTTTATAGAGACAAGGAGTGAGCACACATCAGAGAATCTACTTTAATGATGATCTGCCCACATATAGACACACGCACGCCTACGGTAGACCGAGAAAAGGCAAATAAAAAGGATCACAGCAGTTTATTTTCCAATAAAGTTCAAATGTGATGATGACGTGTTTGCTTCTGGTTGCGTTCCTCTAATATGCTCGTGTTAAAAGCTATCTTTGACGAGCCAGCCATGTGTCCATGATTGATTGATTAGGGTTCTGTCCTCCGGCAGTTCAGTAATCAGCTCCTCCGACCTCAGGGCTCTGTGCAGCTGTGAGAGACAGGCTGGGGACAGGGGCTTAGGGGGCTAGGCAGACTAAGAGCAGAGGGTTGTAGTTCTAGAAGATACTGTAGGATCACGACAGCGCATGGCAGCCCTCCAGCTAGACAGGAAGGTCTAGCTGGAGGCTAGTCAGAGCTAGTTTAAGAATGTCTACTGCATGATAGAAAAACACCCTTAAGCTAGATGTGGTCTGATCAGCTCTAATTTGATCGTCCTCCCTCTCTCTCTCTCTCCCCCTCTCTCTCTCTCTCTCTCTCTCTCTCTCTCTCTCTCTCTCTCTCTCTCTCTCTCTCTCTCCATCTCTCTATCTCTCTCTCTCTCTCTCTTGCTTGACCACCTCCATCACTCAATACTGCCTCCGTAATGTGATTCATCTCTTTGTTTATGGAAGTACTTACGAATTAGCATGAAATAGGTTAAATGTTTTTGTTTGTCTTTGTGGAAACAAATAAGATTCCGTTTCCAGCTAATAGCTTCTTCGTATAATTTAGGCATTGCCTAAATTTTAGGCATTGAATAAATTTCAATTCCTGCTCTTTCATCTTGCTCTACAATCACTCAATGCTGGCTGGTATCTACAGCATTGTGTGGATTGTCTCTGTTGCTGCCAGCTCATATACTGTAGCCTGAGCAGGTCCCTCCCAACCCTTCTACTTGGTCAGTCATTCCATCATTGTTTCATCTTCTCAAAGCCGCCCACATTTACAGAGAACGAGAACGAGAGAGCGAGAGAACGGAAGGGTGTGAATCTGTGGACATCCGGACATATGCCTGCGTGGGTGCAGCTGTGTGTGCATGTGTGTGTCTTCTAGAGAAGTCGCTCTTTATGGGGAAACAAACCCACACATCACTTACACATGTGGGAGGCATTGTGGAGGGATTAGACTTCCTTCAAACAAATAGCTCCTGGCCTTGGTGCCAATTTATACAGAAGGACTGAATCATGGAATCAAAGGCGGAACAATGTGACGTCTCCACGTGCTGAGAAGGCTGAACACGAGCATGTCTCTGCTAAGCTCAGTCTATTGTACCCAGCTAGGCTTAATTAGATGCATGTTACAATGCCCATGGCTTTGTAACATGTTCTATTGTGTTACTGTAACTTTCATGATTTGATGCTGGAAAGGAGTTTGGTTGCAGTTGACTTGTGTCTTCCTAAGGAGAGATGCAATAACAGCCTGCCTGAGGAAATGGTCGACTGGGTTTTGATACATTCTATAAAGGTACTGTACATCAGTGGATTGTATGGAGGATGCATGGAGCGTGTGTGGGTTGCAGGATCAAAGAGGCTTGAAAGGGAAAGTTTAAGTGAGTGCATGGGAGTTGCAAACTATTTATGTGTGTGTCTGTGGGTGGTTGGGCATATGTGTATGAATGTAATGTACAGCTTCATGTTATATTGGTGACTGATTCACTGAAGGTTCAATGTTTCATGTCAGCTGTAAGGATGGATGGTGGTGATGTGTGCAGAGAATACCTCTGTATCTATCATTACCATCAATTCAACCTTACCTCACTCTCTGCTACCTCCCTCTCTCTCTCTCTCTCTCGCTCTCTCTCATGCTAGCCTTCAATAAACATGTCAATTAAACAATTACAAACATTAGAAATGATTTGGTAGTTATGTGAAAATAGTACAGAACTTGCAGTGGATGCACATTGACAGCGAGTATTCCCATATGGTGAGACCCTTAAGTCTATTATTCAAGCTTGACTTTAGATTGGAGAGGTTTGAATCCAAAACGTTGATTAGCGATGCAGCCACTGGTTTAGTTCTGATGTTAGGTGACGGAGGGGGTTACTTTACCATCTGTAAACGTATAATAAGATTTTAGGCTTGAACTGGAGTAATATCTTAGAAGTTAAAAGGACCCCTGCAATTGGAATCTGTTCCACTGTTTTTATTGAGCTATAGACAGTAATTGTAAAGAATGAACCTGACCTTTGACCCATTCATATTTGGCAAACAATAAGAAAATGTGGCCAACATTCAGTGACGGATTAGCATTGCTATATTATCACGTCAGTGTATCTGACATGTTTTCCTCTCGATATTCTACTTATGTCTTACATCAGACATACTGCCCTTTTCAGTCCCTGGAGTGCCTACTCTTGGATAGCTCTTTAGTGATTGCTAATATATCAAAGTGATTAATGATGCTCTAATTATGAGAGCAGCCCCCCCCCCCCCGTCTTTATTTCCAGTCCCTTGTGTCCATAGAACAGGCTCCCTTGTGTCTGTGTGTACCGAAAATAAACCCTCCATACGATTGCAATTAGGCCCCGTTACTAATGACTCTCTGCTTCATTAACAGGCAGAACATAAGTGGCTGTCGTTTCTTGGCGAGTGGCTCTTTCATGTTGGAGAGGCAATCCAGACGGCTGTCATTGGAGTGTGTGTTTACATCCCCCTGGGCAGGTGTAGCGCTCCTTCACGATCGAGGAAGCAAACAGGCGTCTTTGGACAGCAACAACACAGGACAGCGATGGAGACAGGATGAGCAGTATCTCACATTAGACGAAAACTAGAAGAATGCAGTTATGGCTTCTGGGTAGTGTGCTCAGTTATGGATAGACCCGTAAACAAATACAAACGTCTTCCCGGGTTAAGAAAACCCTGGTGACGCGTCATATCAAATTCTAAAGTTATCCAACAAGGTATAGAAAACCGTCAAGAGCATGTTGAGGTCGGAATGGTCAAAACATTTCCCTAGATCTGTTACACGGTCGGTTTTGACAGATTGATGCCGTGGGAGGGTAATCTTATCAGTTTTATACATACAAGTACTCCTCCTGCACGTGCAAACCATTAAGACTTGACTCTCTTTATGGGGTCAGGAGAAGTAGACCTACCATAGTTACCATGGGTCCAGGTCATTGTGTGATAAGGTGCAGCTTGGGATATCTTACGTCTAGATCCTTGAGTGAGAAAATGGATGAATGACGCTCGAGCCTTCAAGGGACCCTTACCCTTGGGGCACACAGAAGTGGATTAAAGGTCTTTAATGACATCAGCAGATGTCTTTCATGGCATGTACTTCACTTTATTTACAGTATGCAGTCTTTGTGGTGGAGTCTAATCCCTCATCCATTCCCATGTGACCTTGTTGTATTTACATCATGTACAACATGTCCCAAAGGGTCCCACCACTCTGTCACTCATTCTGAGAGGGGTGGCACAGAGAAAAGACTGCATTTCTTGAAGGCGTGTTCTACTTAATCCACCCAGATTTGTGTCGTGTGTGTGCGTGTGTGAGTGTGTTTGTCATGTTTGCCAAATGTGGTAGTTCCAGCTCAACCCCACAGTAAAACACTTTCATTAAGACAATCTCACGGTCTGAGGCTGTTGGTCCCATGGTGATCTCTCAGGGGGACTGCCTGCTCCAAGCACAGTCTCTCTGTAATCACACTCTGGCAGAGAGCAAGGAAGAGAGAGAGAGAGAGAGAAGCAGATGGCAAAAATACTGTCCAGAGCTTGAGATGCCAAGAGATGGTGGGAGAAGAAAAAGAGAGACAGGGTAGAAGAAAAGAGGCAGTGTCAGAGGAAGAGAGAGAGAAAGATAGGAACTGATAAATAGTAGATTGGGAGAGACAATGAAGAGAGAGGAGCAGAAACTGAATAGATGATGGAAAGAGAGAGAGAGAGACGAACTGATAAATAGTAGATTGGGAGAGACAATGAAGAGAGAGGAGCAGAAACTGAATAGATGAAGGAAAGAGAGAGAGAGAGAGACAAAGTGAGAAAGTGAGAAAGAAAGAGAGAACTGTGATAGTCAGGTTGGGAAAGGATAAACAAAGAGAATCATTGCAGAGGATCCCGAAAACACGGCAGGAAAATAGTCTTGAGACCCATACCTCCATGAGCCTCTTTCAGGCCCCCTCAACCTAGTTGAGCCTCTTCCAGACCCTCTCTGTCCCCCCTCAACCCCCTCCAGTCCCCCCTTCCCTAATCTCAGCCATCATGCTGTTTTACTTACACAGAAACATGTAACAGAAAAGCTGTCCAACATCCCCAGTCTCGAAAGCCTCTTCCTCCTCAGCATTGTTTGGGATTTAATGGGATGTAAACAGTCATGGATTTTTTTTTACCATGGATTTGATAGCTTAAAACCCCATATTAAAAACAGCATCATTATGAATTGTCTATATTATGTTATGATCTGTTATTGTGTTAGGTACAGTAACTACTACAGTGATGCTCATTTAAATGTATTTCCCAACACTTGGCACTTGCAGTGCCCACTTTCTACCTGAGGAAGAAGTAATGCGTTATTTATAAAATCTGATGTCATGTCACACTTTTCCGACTGTCCCACGCTTGATTGCACAACTCCTTAAGCAAAGGAGACAGTTTATATATAAAACATTGTGCTGTCCAAACGCAGCTTTGATGGGTTTCTATTTGAGACTCATTTTACAACATCCTGTCCATCCTGACTGAGTCCACAGTACTTTCACCTGCTCTTTCCTCATGGTGAGTCTTCATTTACCCAAGCATGACTAAGATCTTTCCTCCAGTCCACAGTGTGCTTTACTCTAATGAGGAGGTACATTTAGCATAAGGATGTGTGGCAGCCAGGTGTTCCAGAGCTTTAGCTTTAGTCTGGCGACATACACTCACAGTGTGTTGAAAATAACTGTTTCCCCTGGCACTGACCATGCAAGAGGAGAGTAAAGGTGTGTTTCCAGCTCTTTCTAGTGAGGGCATATTGACAAAGCAGAGCACAGACAGGCCACCAGACAGGGACGCAGAAAGACAAAACCAGACCAGGTGTGTCCAAATAAAGTAATTCAAGGGGCACCTGAAAGCTGTATTGTCTGATTCCTTGGCGATATTAAGGGTGGGTAGAACATTTGACTACTGATCAAGAAGTCCCATGATCAAATCCCAATCTGTCTTTGCTATAAAGCATCTGCCAAATACAAGCTTCTGACCTGGCCTTCAGTTCTGTGGGTACAAACACATAAATCCTCATTTATTGGGGAGTCTACCTGGGAAAATGTAATTGGTCTTTCTTTAAAGATCCCATCCAGAGGACATTAGCTTCAGATTAAAACATATTTACCTTGTCAGACAAGTTCCAACCTTTTGGTGACTTTTAAAACACATTGTAGAAGGTAATATAATTTATTGTTTTTTGATCCATGTTGTACTTTTCACAGTTAATAGAAATGTCAAAGTCTCTCAATTTCATTATTTGCAAAGTACTTCAGATTCAAACAGTTGAGCAAGGCAATTTCCATTTTTCCCACCATTTCCATTGATGACCAAACAGGGCTTTTATTTTCAGGCAATTCTTTGAACTCTGCCAGTTTTTGGCACAAAGGGAAAAATGCCAAAATGTTGTAGTAGAGTAAGAGAGCAGGACTGAGCTGAGATCAAAAGCATGATGGGGGGCAGACCTTTATCTCTGTTCCTAGCAATGCCTGTTAAAGGAGCCGCGCCAACAGTGCACACAGGGAATGTGAAATCCCCGAAAGGATCGCATCTGTCGATTCTTTTACATAAGCAACTCCTTGACACATTTGCTTCCATACTTCCAACAAAATGACCTTTAAAACCATAGGTCTCATTAAGAGGTAATGGCTGAGTGCAGAGTGTACTCAGCACTGTGCTCCAGTCTCCTGTAGTCATCACTGAGTTCTTCTCATCAGATCATTATTTCCCCCTCCTGTCTTTGTGTTTGGTCCACCAGTGCTGGAGTATACCCCAACTCCTGGCTCCTGTCTCCTGGCTGTAGTGTTTGTGTATTTGTACCTGTCAGAGGTCCTCCTAGGTGCCATCTAGGGTCAGTTTAGTGTCCTCCTCACCCTGTGGGGCAGGGTTGGAATAAATGTGAGCTAAACTGATCCTAGAGCAGTGTCTGCAGGTCCCTAGCGCCTGTCTCTGGCCCCAGCTAGACAATGCCCTCGCTGCGCTTGCTCCTCCACACCACTAGGGCAGTCATGAGCAGCGTGACCAGGATGGGCACGACGATGAAGGGCCCCAGGATGCGGTTGGGTGGGTCGCGGAGCTGTCGACCAGACAGAGAGCAGTCATAGAAGTAGTGCTTGTGGATGCGAATGAAGAACTCATCCACCAAGCGGTTTGGCCAGAAGCAGTCCATTTTCAGGGCCACTAGGTAGGTGCAGTTAGTCAGTTCTCCGTATGACCTGTGGAGGCAGGAGACAGAGATAAAGAGGTGAATTGAACCAGTGTACAAGGTGGTTGTCCATTAGGACATGGCTGAGGGTTCATGAGTGTCCACTCAAGGACTAATGTTTTCAATCACAATGCATGTATGTTCTTCTTTTTTACTCTCTGGACTGTAAATATTTCCATTTACAAATGATCAATATTCAGAACGTCATTATGTATGAAGTGGCCAAAATGTTTACAAACAAATACATTTCACTTAACAGGCGGGAAACCACAACCAAGATTCTAATCATTTTTATGTAGCTTATGTAAAGTACAATCTAAAGTGCAATCATCTTGTTGTATCTCCAGTACAGAGGAAATGGTTAAGCCTTAGACTGCTTTTCACTGTGGTGAATACAACTCGTTTGTTTTGCCTTTCAATGCCCCTCTGGTAAACAGGGGCATGTCATGATTGAGGGTAATGACCCCCTGGTAATGGCCGTGGACAGTGACAGAGAAAGACCGAGAGTCCACTCCACACACCACCCCTCACCTTTCCACCCACACACACCTCTTGTGACAGGTGTGTGATCGAGAACGCAGGTTCATGCTCTCCACATAGTGCTATTTCTACCCACATCCTCCCGTGTGGGATGTTTGGCAGAGACTTGACCATAGTTAACATATACTACAGAGAGTAAGAGAAAGAGAGAGAGAGAGAGAGAGAGAGGGGGAGAGGGACAGGGGGAGGAAGAGGGAGAGGGAGAGGAAAAGGGAGAGGGCGAGGGAGAGGGGCAGCAGGTTGGGATAGCAGTATATCTAGCAGAAGAAGAGGACTGATCTAGCAGTGTAAATATAGATCCCCCAGCGGAACAGAAATATGAACAAGGTTTATTCTTTCAGCTGACAGGCTTTTGGTCCAGGCATGATTTATGTTGTTGAAACACATTACTCTAAATAGATGA
Source organism: Hypomesus nipponensis (assembly GCF_054491055.1). Taxonomy (NCBI): domain Eukaryota; kingdom Metazoa; phylum Chordata; class Actinopteri; order Osmeriformes; family Osmeridae; genus Hypomesus; species Hypomesus nipponensis. Next base: position 7,398,884 of record NC_140383.1, on the reverse strand, counting down.
TGGAAAGAGAGAGAGGGGAAGTGAGAAAGAAAGAAAGAAAATGGTGATGGTCAGGTTGGAAAAGGTTGAACAAAGAGAATCAGTTCACAGTGGGACGGGGGAACAGAGTGTTTTCACAGTGAATTTAAACAGAACATTTCAACATCAATATGGTTTATGGAGGAAATATGAGTTGTCCCTGAACATCTTCTTTGTCCTGTTTGCCTATCATGATGCTAGGGTATGTGTGTGTCAGGCCCACTACTGCTAACCACAAAAACAACTGCTGCTACTGCTACTGCTACTGCTACTGCTACTGCTACTGCTACTGCTACTACTACTATTACTTTTACTATTACTAACGCATTCTGTCCATTAATGTTCTGAAAGCACTATGGAAGGGGGTAGTAGGTTCTATCTGACATCAACCACAGCCACAGTGATGGTTTCACAGTAATGAGTGTATGAACCAAGGCCTGTGACCTCTCCAGAGGTTCAGATAGCAGAGCTCCACAGCTTCCCGCTGCTCCTGTGAATGGACAGCAAAGGACAGCACTTGCAAGGCCACCCTGTGCCAGTCATATAATAGGCTGTGTTCTTGTGACGTTCACACGTGCTCGACAAGGTGTCAATATGTCACAAGCTAGACAATATGACCTCTGTGTGAGAGCGCTACGTCAACATTCTCACATTGTCATTCCCTTGCACCTGCTCTCCCTCCTTTGGAACAAGGACAGTTAGGGTCAAAGGTCACACCGATGCACCATTACCGTAAACTAAGTCATTTTCTTTATCAAAGAGAGGCTTTTGGCTGAGAATATATTTGGTCTGGCGTGACATGCAACACTACTGACTGATATGACCGCGTCAGAAATATTCAGGCATCAAGCCATGACTTTCATGAGATGTGATGGGAGAGATCACCTTTGAGATGTTCTCAGTAAATTGTGTCTAGGAGAGACAGGAATGGTTGGAGTGGCACATCTGACTGTCTGTAGTTTTGGAACGAAATTGCAAAAATAGATTTGTTTGAAATCGGCAGAGATCAGTTATTTCCTATGAGCCTCTCTCAGTCTCCTCGCATGACACGGATGATCCAGATTGAAGTTAGTTTGAAAAGCCCCATTCAAAAGCCTTTGTCTGATAACAGGAGTGAGCCACTGATATTGCCTTGCCTGGCTACCTCTTCATTTACACACCACAGCGAGGGACATTCTAAGTTTGCTTGGGGATAATCTGCCTCATTGACTGAAAACACATATGAATAAATAAAACCTCACTGTGGGACAAGAACCAGCAGACTGAGAAATTAATTCCAGACTTGTCCTTCCGTTTCTGCACCTCTACTGAAGAGTTTCTCAGCTTCTCTCATTCATTTTTTGTTCTTTCTCTGCATGACTGCAAGAGGAAATATATTTACTATCACTCCATGACACACACACACACATACATTTACACACACCAACAAACACTCACACTTTACCCTAAGTAAAAATGGATATTAATATTTGTTTGTGAATGACCTAGACATTGCGCTACCATGCATGTCATCCAATAAGTAAGGCGGATAGACTTGGCTCTGTGTGATTGGCTGTATTCTTTCAGTAGAGTGATATTCTCCAGGAAGGATTGGCTAACCTAACAAAGAAAGCATGGACCAGCTAAGTTTCTTTATCAAAGGGTGCTTGTTGGTAACTTTAAAGAGCAAATCAAATGCCAAAAGCTGTTAACAATTTTTCTGTTTCTAATATGCTGGCTGGATGCTCCCCACCAGTTGGTTACTATGCAACATAGCACCTCCCCAAACACAAAGACACACAACCCTCCCTAGTCAGTGCTGCAGTTGCTGTGTGACAACATCAGCTGCTAGTGTCTGTTTAGTGAACAGATGCAACACTATACGCAGCAGTGGAGCAGTTGGTATTCCTTTCAGCCTGAGATGTGGTGAGGAATGAGAGGTGGGGTTTTCAATCGTGTGCTGTGGTTCCAAGAGTTTTGGAATAGTCCTTGAAAGCATTTTTACTTCAGAAGAGCCCAGATTTAGCTTTTGGAAGTCTGAACCCTCTATGAATAACTGTGCCCAGAGAGGAAGGACAGTCTGTGGGCAAGGTCTTCACATTAGCTTCCATAGATCTTCAAGGCCAGTGACTACATCTTAGCTCAGCATTGTCTCAGCCCTGAACACAACCAGCTTTTCAATCAGCTGTTTGTTAAAATGTTGTGTGTGTTGCTGTCCTATGAAAAGAAGTATCTGGCTTTGTGAAGTAGTTGGTGTCTAAACTGTGTGACGAGTGAAAAGGTGTCTTCTGTTCTGAACCGTCTCGCCCATTAGAGTACTTTGTCAAAAGTGAAATGCCTTTCTACCATTTCCCTGTATAGAGTTTCATGTCACAACTCTTGAGTGGAGACACAGGGAATTCTGAACGACTCACAAAGACGTCCATGTGTGTATGTGTGTGTATGTGTGTGTTTGTCTGTCACATTTGTACTCCATATTGGTGGATTGCTGCTGCTTCACAGTGGAATATTCAGCTCCTTGTTCTAAACTATGTTCTGCCCTGCAGCGGAGTTCCCCAGATGTTCTGCCTACTCGGCAGTTCTTAAACTGCACTCCCCTACTGAAGCTCATCTGCATATTCTTAGCTGTCCTGACACACACACACAGAGATAGAAAGAGAGAGAGAGAGAGAGAGAGAGAGAGAGAGAGAGAGAGAGAGAAAGAGAGAGATAAAGATGGGTTAGGGAAGTAACGCAGTAGAGATTTAGATTATTTACTGTAAATTATGTATTTAAGGATTTAATTAAGGATTTAATTAAAAGAACAGGCTCTCTAGCCAGCCTCCAAAGTCTTACAGCAGTAGAATCTGTACCTACTCTACAGGGAGGACATGATACACATACACACACACCCACACACACGTCTGCCAGGGGTGAGGGCTGGGTGACAGAGGTTCAGCCTATCATGATTGACAGTTAGTCCCTGTAGTGTACAACGCTTACCTTCTCAAATTAAAATAGGCTGTAGAGATGGAGTGACAGTGCACACATTAACTGTCCCAGTGATTGGACTTGTTCACAGACTAACTGCTCCTTTGAGTGACAGATGGTCTGCAAAAATAATCATGAAGCTCAAATTCAAGTTGCTCTTTATCTTCTCTCATAGAAATCTAGCTGGCAGCCAAGATACACAGATGAGACAGAATCAACATTAGATAGGAAATGAAATAGGACCACAAGGGTATTTCTCAAATTATAAAAACAGCTTTTGACATTTATGGGTTTTAATGGTACGTGGACTCCCACATTCAACCATTGCCATGGGCCATAGAAGGGAACATTTTTCAACCACAAGGTCAAATTAAAAAAGGGAAAGGATCTGACATTAAAACAGAGAAATCCCATTTCAAGAATCATATTGAAATGTCACTGACTTGTACAGAACTGGGTCTGACTTTCCTCATAGCTTTCCTATCTAATGATTAGCGTCAGGGTCAATGAATGCCCTGCTCTCTAGCCATCTACATTTAGCTTCAAACCATCCTCTTTTAGTCATGCCGGTGCAGTGTACAAAATGCATCTAAAATTGTTTTTTCATTTATTTCTCATCTCTGTTCGTCTGTCCGTCACCGCTGTTTTGTTTCCAGTCAGGCACAGTTTGTCTGCCTCTTTTGTACTTTGCTGCAGAAATGTGTTAAAATTCTCGTTATCTCTTCTGTTCACTTGGCTACTCTACAGCCAAGCGCTTCCTCGCTCACTGTTTCATTTGAGGGAGATCAGAGAAACCATGCAAAAACACACAAACATACACATGCACACATACACACGCCTAGCAGCCAAGCAGATATTTCTAGGAACTCAAAGGAAGTGGGTTTTAAAGGGATAACCAATAGAGGAGGATGTGAGGGAGGCCACACACCCCTCTGATATCCTTGGTAAATTGCATTTGTCACCCAGAAGGAAAACTGGCAAGAACACTAGGTCTGAGGTGAACATCTCAGATATTGATTCAGTTTTCAGCGGTACAAAGGCTCAGATTAGGGGACAGAATCCCAAACCTGGCAACCTTGAAATTACAGTGATCTGCAAAGGAAATCAGGCAAATGTAGAACTGCAAAACTGTGCCAGATGATACGCATCTGTCGCTAAGAAACCAGTCATTATAGACAAGTTCCAAATAAAATATACAAATAAATAAAACAAACATTCTGAAAAAATCTGAGCTAGCTGGTTGTAGTATTGTGTAGTGTTGTTGAGTAGTGTGTGTGTGTGTGTGTGTGTGTGTGTGTGTGTGTGTGTGTGTGTGTGTGTGTGTGTGTGTGTGTGTGTGTCTGTGTGTGTGTGTAAGCTTGGCAGTCTGCTCCCCTGCGGGTGTATTATTGAGTATCTGACGATTTCCTTGAGCCTATGACCTCAGACAGAGAGGCTGAGACACTGGGGGGGCCTTGCATACTTTAATGAGAGCTGTCACTGTTTAGAGACAGGGTGACAGGGGGGGACAGAGGAACAGTAGTGAAGGCAAGTGACCTCACCTGAAAGGGCCACACAGACCTGCCATTCACACATACAGTAGCATCCCCCCACAGCATTTATTTAACTATTATAGCTCCATCCAGTATCTCTCCTAGTCCTATGATTCATCTGCAGGGTGTCTTTAATGGGAATTCAATTTTTAGTGAAACGATTGTCTCAGCACTCTCACTCAACACTAACCCAACACAACAACTGTGTTCCAAGGTCATCCAAAGTCTTTCAGAGTGCATATTACTCATGCTGGGGGTGGAAACTGTGAGTCACTGGAAGTCCTGGAGGCAGTCAGGTCAGCCGGCCCGGCAGGGCCTGTGTCTAACGCGCAGAGCAGCACCCATGCAGGAGGCTTGACCCTGCTGGACAAGCAGAAGCACTGCATAGAGCTGTGTTTGATTTGTTAACAGTCAGTCTTCCTTTGAACCAGTTGCATAAACACATGGGTGGGAGGTAGCTGGTGTTGCAAAGTTTCTGAGAGTTTGTTAGTGTTAGTCATCACCTCAGAATACCCCTCAGGGTTTGCAAGGTGGGGTGGGGGGGCTTGTAGAAGGAAAGTCAGGAAGACTGGCTGCCTGGCCGGACTCTCCATAGTAATGGAGATAGCTGTTAATGATACAGGCGTGGGACCATAGCAGATGTGCCAATGTTTAAACATTGGCCTTTTTGTTTACACTTGCTGTCACCAAAAAAAGAAATATCTCGGTATAGCTATAAATCGATACATACACAAACACTGCGGGAGCAGTAGGTGTGTCTTCCTGAAGAGAGGTGGGCGGTCTGGTCTGGTCTGGAGACAGAGGGTCAGTGGTGGTGTGGATCGGTTAGGGTGGATTTGAGTGGTGTCAGGAAACTCTTGTGCACGATACAATGACAAAGGAGAAGTTAGTGTGTGCGGGTCCTGCTCCGACAGATAGGCTCTGACACATATGTCTGGCTGCCACGGCCGCGATGTGGGCCCTAATAGAGACGAGCCTTCCTCACCCTGGAGTACCAGGGGCTCTGTTTCATCAAGCCTGGAGTGCAGCTCTCATTCAGCACTCTCTATTCTCTCTACTCTGGTCTGACGTGGTCTCCTGTTGGGAGGAACATATCGAGCTGTGAAATATTACGAGTAACTCCCCCAGATGTTCCTGCTTGTGGTAGTCAATCGTCAATGAACACACACACACACACACAAACAAACACACCCCCCAAAAACCTGCACACACATACACACACTATCTAATCTCATCAAAACATATGGGAATTCATTAAGTCACCCAGTGCTTCCCCAGAAATAGCTCATATTTTCGGGAGAACAACAATCTCAGGTGATGCCCCCTTATCCCCCCTCATCCCCCCTCATCTCCCCTCATCCCCCCTCATCCCCCCTCATCCCCCCTCATCTCCCCTCATCCCCTCTCATCTCCCCTCATCCCCCCTCATCCCCCCTCATCCCCTCTCATCTCCCCTCATCTCCCCCCAGTCTCCTCTCCCTCTTCAGTATGCAGCACAAGTTATTGCACTGCTCCTAAGTGTTCATCTTCACAGAAACTTTCCATCTGGACAGAAACGCCCCACTACTGGGACCTTGCCATTTAGAAGTGTGTTATGAATGTCAGAGTTGAAACTGGAGATGGCTTGGTTGAGAAAACGCAGAATGGTTCTCGTAGGGGTATACTGCTGGAGTCATACAGTTTGAGCAAGCTAACATGTGGTGAGGGAAAGAGATTCAGATGGAACTGGAGTTCCTTGCAATTGAATACATTAGAACTGGCTTTATGTAATCTACCGTATATAGTTCTTGGTGTATGCTTTTCCCTTGTTGCCTTTACTCGGATCCTGCCTCTGACTGGCTCACTGAGACCCTGGCTAACATGTCAATTCTGACTCTACTGCTGCACATATAGTGTTGTTTTTTTAATGCGTTGTTGTGTTGGTGTTGTGTTTTCTCTACTCACTCAATGGTGTCCTCCCAGCTGCACCAATGGTGCTGGTCCAGAGCCTCCATGTCCAGTTGGAACTTGGCCAGGCAGAACTCCTCGATGGCGTACTCATAGGTGCTGTCACAGGCCAGCACTGGAACACAGTGGCACACTGGGGGGGGGGGGGGGGGAGGAAAGAGGGTTAGAAATGACAAGAAACACCCACTTTTATTTCAATCATTTTGATTAAAAAAAGATAATGTAACTACAGCATTGTACAGTCATGTACTGTAGTTATAAGAATGGTCTGTAAAGATCATTTGATGACTTGGTTATTGAGAGGTTGGAGACAGACCTATACTGTATATTCACAATTTCACATCCAAGCATCTACACTGTGTGTTGGTACTGGTTCTCTGGGTAGCCAGGCTGGAAGAGACTCCCTGAAACTGCTCAAAAGGCACAGAATTTACTCTGACCACTCAAAAAGCAGTAGCGCCCTGGAGGCAAAGAAGAAAGGACTCAGGTTGGAGTAGTACAGACTAACACAGGGTCACGTCAGGCTCCTAACCCATGGAAGGACCTTTTCTCAGAAACAAATACAATTGGGGAAGTCATTTTTGACAGCTTGAAAGTCTATTCCAACTGATAAAATAGTTATAATGTTAACCTACTTCAGAGCAACCTTATATTTCATTTCATATCCGTTTCAATTTCGTCTCAGCTTCTGAGGAAAGCCACAGTCAGACTTGTACTGTATCTCAAGGGATTGAATGTAAAAAAATAACCAAATACCACTTTTGATAAATTTGAGATAGAAAATCCACATTAGACTGCCTGCTCATTAGACTTTAGCTTAGGGCTGGTACACATTGTGGGTAAACACGTATTGCTGAATGTGTTTATAAAAGGCTGTGTAAGAGACTCTCCATGGAGCAACTTGGTCTGTGTTCAAACTTCAAAAGTTCATCTGACAAGAACCAATCTTCCTTAGACAGTCACCCAATTGAAAAGAGACATCATTAAGTTGTGTTGCACGCTTGTGACTGCAGTGGGAACGTCTCTCTTGCTGACTCAGTTCCGAGGTGCCTTTTAACAATACACACTCTGCCCCGCTGCCATCGCTAATAGGAGAGTGCACTTACAGGAGCTGGAGATGAGGAACACGAGCATAGCACACAGTGTCAGACCGGCATGGGAGGAACAATGAGGGTTCCTTTAATTAATTCTGACAGAATGGGTTTAATGCGCACCACATGTAAAAAAAAAAAAAAAAACTATAGCTGTTTCTGACGACTGTCAACGGCGTGCTGCAGAACACCTCCTTTCTTATTGTTTTTCTCATCTCTCCCCCTTTGCCTCCCGCTCTCTGTGTCAGTCCTCCTACTGCACTTCTCATCATCTTATCTCAGGCACATAGTGGTAGACTCTCACATCTAGTGGACATCATCCCTGTATCCCTGAATGTCTTCTGAAGAGAGTTTTGGAGGTGGAGGGATGAGGGAAGGGATGTTGAAAAGCATTTATGAGGCAAAGTTATGCAAGCGATATGTTTACAAGCCCAAACATTCCACATAAATCTCTGCAGAGCTGGTGAGACCAGATCAAGAGATTCGTTACGCAATGCCCAGATTATTAAATCACGGAAGGCAATGTGGCTCGTACTGAAAATCTTAGAAGTATTGGGCATCAGATCAACACAAGCAGTCAGTGTACTGCAGCTTCCTTCTAACATACCAGCTCCCTAATTTGTAGTTGAACAGTAAAACTGTCTTACTTTACTTTGTTGTATTCCAGTGGTGAGTTCGAGTTGATAGTTAACAGTGGAATGTTCTGTGTATCAGAATGCAGCATGAGGCCACTCCTTGAAACTACAAAGGTATTGAAGGCCCAGGGGTGATGAGTCTGTCTCCCCCAAGCTGATCGCACAGCACGCTGCCTGGCTGGATACATATCCACTGCATAAGGAGACAGTGGAGCCTGTGAGTCTGCATACGGCTACAAATATCTCCCACCTCCAACCTCCTAACTTCCTGTGACCCAGGCCTTTAGATATCTTAAAAGGCTCCTGCATATTCAAAAGCTGGATGCACGCACCGCTCTCCAGAGTAGAGGGTGACCCCTGCTATTGATCGGCTTTCTACTACGTAGGCCCAGGCTACTGGATCCTCATCTGTTTGAGCAACTTGCCAGAGGTTTGAAAACAAGTTTGGTTGTGAATGCTACTCCTGTCTGCATGGAGAACCCTGAAAAGCAATATACAAAACTAGGATTTTTTTTTCTGATAAGATGTTCTTCACTGAGGAAAATTGAGGATGAAGGTAACAGGGCAGGATTGCCGCTAACACACACACACGTTGGAATAGTAAACCGTAAAACCAAGGGAGAGGAAAAGAGATGAATATTGGAACATTGAACAATTTGATACAAACATCACATGATGAAATGTTGATATGCTTTACATTGTTCAGTGTCAAGTCCTCTATGAATGCTGCACAGGGCTTCTTCTGGTAGATAGGGGGAACAAGGGGAAGTGGAAAAAGGAAAGAAAGATGAGTGTATTAGCTGCCTAATGAACAGTCCTTCACATCATCATCCTCCCACACTGTGACAGGAGCTGTCACTCCTCTTACTGTTAGTCTCTTTCTTCTTCTTCTTCTTCTTCTCTCTCTCTCTCTCTCTCTCTCTCTCTCTCTCTCTCTCTCTCTCTCTCTCTCTCTCTCTCTCTCTCTCTCTCTCTCTCTCTCTCTCTCTCTCTCTCTCTCTCTCTCTCTCTCTCTCTCTCCTCTCTCTTCGTCCTAATGGTGACGACTCCACCTGTCCCCCTGAGTATAATTGCCATGGTTACTGAAGTTAAATATGGGGATCAGACACTGTGCCATTCCACACAACTGTGTCCACTGTGACTGTGTTATAAATAGGGTCTGGGGAATGTAGTATAATAGGTAGCCTACAATTCATCACCAAATGTGGATCATCCCATGAAAAACTATGCTCAGAACTGTGGCTGGTCCATAGTGTATAAACCATTACAATACTGCCGAAGGTGAACACACAATATTGCATTGTCTCTCCCTCCCTCTCTCTTTTTTCTCACTCTATGTCCTGAGCATGACTGGGGGGTTAATGAATAATGGAGAGGAATTTAATGTTCCTAAGTCTTTGACTGCGCTTCAGATGAGAAAATTCTGCCTGCAGGGAGTTTTCTCAGACAGATTGTGCACTTATGTTAGAAAGAAAAACAGAGGCATAAAGAGAGAGAGACAGAAGAGAGAGAATGAGAGTAAATAAGACAGGCATGTTCAGTCTATGTTGTCTTCTATACTTCCTCCACATTCCACCAGGGAGGGCACAGGGAGAGGAGAGCAGACAGCTGGCCAGCCAGTAAAGAGGGATGAATGAGAGTTGATGAAGTTCACCACACACACACACACACACACACACACACACACACACACACACAGAGTGCAGGCACTGAAGTAGATTTGACAGCAGACAAAAGCGATACAAAGCGTGGGCTTGGCATCTTGTAGAACTTCATGAGAGCAGTAATACTAATATCACTCATGGAAATCATTTTTTGATATGATGAATTATATTGCACATTTTAGGGTTCTAAGTACAGTAGAACACATGATTTACAACTGCAGAATGAAAACAGTTCAACGAGCTGGGAATGCTGGGTAGTCTATTGTTACCTGGGGTACCTTTCCTTAGTTTGACCCTCTTCCCTTCCTTCCCTTCCGTCCCTCTTCGTCCCTCTATCACCATTAGCTGCCATGTAAGCAGCCCGCAAACAGCCTCCACCTCCCGCTGCAGCAGCCTGCAATCAGCCCGAACCTCTCTTTGCAGCAGCCTGCAAACTGCCAGGACCTGCAGGGAAATCCAGTGCTAACCGAGCATGTCTTCTCAGAACCCTCCTCAAAGACCACAGCCACAGCCATTAGGAAAGCAGGGAGACAGAACCTCCGACTTGGCTTCAAACCAACATCTGACACTCCTAAAATCCTTCAAATCATCGGCCTACTTTCGCGCTCGAGACAGACTTTTCTGTGTGGGACAAGACGACATGCCTTTCTACTTTTCAGGCTGTGTCTGCCTGAATGTGCCTTGAGCCTTTAGCTGGACCGGGCTCTCCAGGGAGAGCAGTGCACTTTATACTACTGCTGTTGCATGGGACACAGATAACAGATGCTTGCCAGTCGGATGGGGAAGACAACCACAGAGGGTGCGGTGAAGTAAAAGTTTGGAGCACAGCTTGAGGACATGGGCTGCTGAAGGATGCTGTCTGGAGACCTGCTGTCAGAGCCCAGCAGAGCTGTTCCACAGCAGCTCTGTGGTGCGTACCCAGATGAAGAGGAGCCTTGCTTCTTTTACACACACGTCACACAGTGCATCGGATGAAGGCTCCTCTGGAGGAAGAGTTTGCGGAAAAAGGCATCATTAGTGTCACTGTTTTCACCAGGTGATGCATTCTGTCAACTGTAATAAGTGCACACACAAAGGTCAGTGTGCTGAACAGTCCACTCTGTTTCCTGTCCCCAGTGTAAGCTGACTCGGGGGCAGGAAACATTAGGCAGTAAAGTTGTAATCGGGAGGACATTTTCTATGGTGGCACAACTGAAGCAATTGCACAACGCACCACACTCATTATCTTTGTACCATAACAATAATCACAGACATTAATTGCTTTTTGTTCTGTCTTCTCAAAATGCATGCTGTGTTTTCTCCAATTACGTTCAGTGACAGGTTGACATAATGTTCGGAGGGAACAGGTGCCAGGCATTCAAATTATTCTCTGTTTAATCAAGATTGTACCAAAGGGGTTTTTGTCATTTTGACAAGCGCTGTCGCTCAGAGAAAAGTAACAACCAAATAACAGTTTGAATCAATATGGCGCTGAACATCCATGGTTGCACCTTTCAGCAAATAAACCCTGTCAGATATAGTCACCACCCTGCCTCTCTTGCTGCGGCTGAGCACACAAAATCTCACTCACACACACACACACTCACACACACTCACACTCTCACACACACACACACACATACACACAATAGGATCAACTGAGGTGCATTGCTGCTGAGATGCAGAACTTGATCATGAGGAATCGGAATTGATTTACAAAGTCACAATGGGAAATTACAATCTAACCAAAAGATAAGGCACATCAAATCAAATGGAATATAAATCTTAGTCTGCTTTAATTGCTGTCCCAAATTATCTGCCATTATAAAAAGAGGTCATAAAATGTGCACAATGACAGAGTTAATGACACCATAAATCCCTCTCATCCCTCCTCTCTCTCTGCACGCATGCTTGCACACACACACACACACACACACACACACACACACACACACACACACACACACACACACACCACACACACGCGCACAACACACACACACACACACACACACTTTCTCTCTGTAACCTCTCTCCCAATCGTTCCGTCTGACACACACTTTCTCTCCATATCGGTCCCTTTCTCTCACACACACAAATTGGCAATCCCACATATCGTGATCACTGACATATATTCTTTGAGCTCAGTGTTGCACAGGTGATTGATGAGCCAGAGCAATTACAGACACCATCACCATTAGCCTGCCTATTTTATTACCCCCACTTAACCCAGCTCTGCTCTCCAGGGTCAGACCTGGGATAAACAACTCAGGCTAACATGTGGTCCACTCTACAACAGCTCGACACTGATTTCAAAGACGGAATTGTGGAGACAACACCTACGGTTCAGGTTACGGCCACGTTGCTGACTTGATCATGAAGGGAACCAGACACCAGATACTGGGAATGTACAGTACTTCTCTCATGACCTCTCTAGTTCAGACAGTCCTTATAAAGAGAGCAGGTTTGAGGTACACAAGTGTAGGAAGACCCCAGAGACCTCTGTGAAGAGAATAATTCCTAATTAGGAAGCAACACCAGTCAGACTTTTCTGATTATTCCAACATGGGGGAATGAGCCTCACTCATTTACAAAACTAAAAAATATGCATGACAGGAACTCATTTACATCCGGGAGACATTCGTTTGTCGAGAGACAAAGGGCAGAGACAGAATGTGTGAGTACATCTGAGAGAAAAAGGTAGAGGAGGAGGGTGGAGGGGGAAAAGAGAAAATTGCCTGACGGCGGAAGAATACAATTACACAACATGTCAGAGCAGTTTTGTTGAGTGGGCTGTGATGTCATACTGTAGGCAGAGTAAGGCCTGCCTCCGGCTGGGGCTCCTTGCTGAGGAGACCAATGAGCTGTCGACGTGAACCTCCACACACTCTCAACCACCCAGACCTGCAAGCTCTGGGACCCTGAGCAACCCCTCCTGTGCGTACAGGCATCAAACTGACAGAAGAGGTTATGGTTGCTTGTTGCTAGTTCCGTGTGTGATCAGGGAAATGCCTCTAGAGCACACATCGCAGACGGAGATCACATCACAAGACCACAACCAATAATCATGCTATGCTTCAGATTGTGGCCAAAAAAAACCTTCTGGGATTGGATGATCTGGGGAAAGAGCCATTGTGCAATTGATCTTTGCCAACGGGCTCTCAAACACACACACACACCTGCGCACACATACACAGTGCCAAACGCAAACTGACAGCCGACAATAAATTGTGCTCATGTTTCCCCCACTAAAACCAAATGGGGAATAAATCAGCTTCTTTTTTCGGTGTCAAAGTGTCTGGTTCTATACTGGAGGCCAGTTGTTGGACTCAAACTCCTGGCTGTGAAGACACTTGTAAAACCTAGACACCCTTTAACAGCCAGGGGAGACTAATGGATGCATGAGTAGTTTGGACTCATGGAGCTAAATAATCGATACGTTTGTACCGGTGGATCCCAGTCATACAGTCAGACCGTGGCTTCGGTTTAGTGGGCAAATGTGGTATTGTTGCACACAGAAGACGGAAGGGTGAACCATGTTGGTCACGCAAGGCAGCTAGCCTGCATGTCAGTGCAATGAGCATATCTGAGATGTTATGGCCCCCTCTCCCTGGCAACCTCTCCAGACAGAAAGCATCCCCTGGCAACCATCCCAGCAGTGCTGCGCACAGGGGACAATGCAATCCAACACACAGCTGAGTACTCTGAGATCATCAACAGCTTGTGGAACCTATCCATTGATCTGCTCTGCCAGAAAGGTGGATGTTAGGAGAGAGAGAGAGAGAGAGAGAGAGAGAGAGAGAGAGAGAGAGAGAGAGAGAGAGAGAGAGAGAGAGAGAGAGAGAGAGAGAGAGAGAGAGAGAGACAGAATCTGTCCTTGTTTTCATGCACTGTAGTGCCAGAGTTTACTGGATTGGGACCATTTCTGCATAATTAATAATTAGCTAATGCAGGAATCTACCGCTGCCTCCTGACACCAAGCAGAGGTCATTCATCACATATTCAGTTGCACCTGTTTATTCCCTATGTTTAAAGCTACCACACCTCACCCCAAAAGGTGAGAACCCAAAAATGATAATTATTCTATGTTTTGACAGTAGGATACAAAGACATGTAAAATCTATATCTGAACCATAACTGCCTGCCTTTGTTATCAGAATGCAGCATTGGATACAAATGTGCAGAACACACATAAAGACTCCCATGTTCCCTCTGTAGGTTTAATTAACCACAACAAAACAATAATTAGATGTTTTGACAAATTGTTACAAAATATGTGTGTGCTATTGGAATTTGATTAAAGGGCTTGACAGTTGCAATTAGAGATGCCCTTGGAATACATAATCACAGTCATCATCACAACAGACATTTCAACTGAAAGCTGAGTGCAAACTGAAACAAATACAATTTTCACTGAGAAATGAACAGGTCAACCACTCCGATTCATATTCAGAGATAACTGCGGCCATGTTTAAGCGTTAGCCTGGTGTCGATAAGGAGAGGGGTCAGAGTTGACTCTCCCACAAAGACGACAAGAAGCAAGGAGGTCGAACCAAACACTCCAGCCTCTGATGCAAGCAAGCCCAGGAACACACAACCTCAAGTGGATTGATTAATGGAAAAAACCCAGACGTTCACTCATAACAAACTGTGTTGACCCTGTTGATTGAGTGTGTTCATCCAGTGAGCAGGTATAGACATTTTAAAAATGTGGTCATGACCTTGTAGGATTGACAAGAGATTTTAAATAGCACAAAGGCACAAGGAAGTAACACTGGTGTGATGGCAGGTTTCTAAAACACATTCATGGCAACAATGGCACAAAAAACAGCCTTGAAGATGTACTCTGATGTGTGTGCACCATGTGTGTAAGTGCGTGTGTGTGTGTTTGCGTGTGTATGTGTGTGCACAAGCACATTGACGCAATACTTTGTGTCTAATCACACATTCGTGAGCTGAGGGCTGATTATTAAGCAACATGCAGCTCGTTTGAATCAGAGAAGGAGCATGCTGTCAGAGATGCGGCTAAGTGCTCACAGTGCTGTGAACACTGCCTGTGGAGTAGCCTGTGTGCAGCCAGCCCACTGGCTTTACAAACACTCATCATTACTGGCTCGGATATGTGGCTTCTCACGGATGAACAACTGGCTGCTGAGTGCAACTGTCAAGATTTAGAGCTCACTCTCGACCAGTTAGAGCCAGCGGTGGATTGGAGGGTGTGGAGGGATGGGGTCTATGCACAAGAGTTGGTGGGAAAGACATCTCTCTCTGTGTCGTTTTTTTTCCGCGATTTTACCCACTAATGACAAGCCAGTAAATATACTCTCAGAAGTGGCGGTGGCGACAAGCTATTGTTATGTAACATTGAATGTAGTTTATAAGAGAGGCTTAACCAGCAGATGAGCTGTACACTCAACTCAGCTCACTGACTAAAATACTGCCTGTTTTAGGAGTTTGTGGACGCCTGAATGTAATTGGTTTTAAAAGCAAAAAATACCGCAACGCTCTATCTGTCAATAAAACCCTGCCTGACCATGCAATATCAATTTTGAATAGAGTAAATCAGAAGAGAAAGGGGGTGGTCAATACAGGTTTCAAGACGTAATACATGTACATATGTTTAATATGCGCAATATAAGTAGGTTAACAAGGGTTAATGATGTTATGGTGAATGTGTGGTGAGAATAACGCATACTGTCCAGGGCAGTGAGTTGTCCAGGCCATATTGCACTTTGTACAATGTCTATAGTATATGCTTGTACTTCAATGCATGTTTTGCATTTAAAACAGTGTGATCTGTCCCCCCCAAAACATATTGGCAATCACAACAAACAGCATGTGGTTGATTGATTGAACTGTATTCTCTCATCAGCCTTGCAGGTTTTACCTGGTTAATTTACTAATCTAAAAAGAAGAGAATGCCATGTAGAACATCCAAGCACAACAATATAAAAGAGTGCAAGAACTCTGTTCCCCCCACACCCCTTACTCCCGATTAATTCAATCAAGCCGATGAGGAAGTGGGTGGGCCTGTCTCACAAGTCAAACGGGAGGAGGAGACAAAGCCAACCTGACAACTGTAAAACTCATAAACAAGCCACAACATCAATCTGCAAGGTCCCTGACACGCCTCCTCCATTTCCCATTCTCCTGCCTGGGATAGGAATTCTGTTTGCCAACCTGGGAGATTTACTCAACAGTCACTTCTGACTTCCCTCCTGCCCCTGTTCTCGGGCGCTGCGTGCGTGTGCTTACATGCATGTGTGTGTTTGTGTTTAAATTGCCAGAGCAACCAAAAGGCAATCGCAGGATTGAAGACAAACAACTAAATCTCTACTGTTAGAATTGTAGCATGTTTCGAATGTAAACCTGTCCCATCAGTTGAGGTGCAGTCTTCATGTGTGAGGGTCATATATCTGTAAGGGATTGTGGGGGATGGCTAGACAAAACCAGCTGTGAGTGGGGGGAGCAGGACACTTGACATATCTTCCTCTGTTGGCATCATTGCCATGGGGGTCACCACATTCTTCCATACCAGCTGGGGTCCCTTACTGGCCGTTGAGACATGCGCATACACACGTCTGCATGAATGCAAGCATGCGTACACACAAACCTGTGATATTGTTTGAACTTTTATTGGATTATTGCCACTGAATGTGACTTGACACATTTTAAAGAACGTAAGGGTAGCACAAGAGTATATGATTTAGGTCTGGAACTCATAACCTTGTGACTGCCTCTCCTCTTTTTCCTCCTCCTCCTCTGGTCAATGCCTCTCTCATGTCAGCAAATTGAATGGTGGATCAAGTCACTCGAAGGGAAGAATATAATGAAACAGAGCTCGCACCAGACGCGGGTCATATTTGCAAAAGAAAGGAGAAATTGCAGCTATTTTACAGACAACATCCCTCTCCACTTGAAACAAGTAAAATGGGTTTGTGTATTGAATCATATTTATCATCATAGTGATACATACAATGTTGTAATCTCAGAGCAGAACCACTATTATGAGCTGTCATAGTAATCACAGATGAGTGCTTTGATTCTGGTTGTTTGCGTGTAGAAAGCATTGTGGAGGTTTTATTTGTCTGGTGTGCGTCAGAGTGCTCACACGGTTATTCCCACTCAGAATGCCCCCTCAGTTCAACCATTATTCAGGAGCAGGAGTCCTCTGGTGTATCTAAATTTTTAATTCCACACTGCCGCATGCACCGCTGGATCGGTTGAAGTTCTACCAGGGAAGGAAAAAAAAAAGTGAAAAACTCAACTAAAAAGTCTACGATTAACTTTTCTGTTTTAGTGTGATTCTCAAAATGTTTCATTGGAATTTGTGAGGCAAAATCACGTTAATTCCTAGCACTTAAAAGGTTCTCTGGATTTATTGATCGACGAAATGGAAAACAACACCCGAGATGTCGTTGGCACAGTATAGACTGTAGACAACAATTACAAGGGAGGTAACCTACAGTATTATGTTGAACTTGATAGTCCTTGACAGAAACAACGTAGAGACTCACTGGAATCCTCAGCAGAGGCGCACGCACAGCTCAGCAAGCATGTGAAGAGAAGTGTGAAATGAACTGCCTATAGCAGAAGGAAGGCGCCATGCATAATTAATTAGCATTATATAGGCTACTAGACAATTGACCCGTGTGCAAAACTACATAATTAGTCATGTACGTTTGATTATATCTATCAATGCAATTATCAATCCACAATTGTTCATTTTAGCAACACACATATTCATTTTTATTATTCTAATGAATAACTAATGGAGAATAGTTTCGTAAAGTTTCTAAACAGTGCAGATTGAAGCTATAGTTAGCCTATAACACGGGTAACGGGCAACAGAGCCAGTGCGAAGCGTTGCGCTGGTTCTCCTGTCTCCAACAAAACTTACCAACCACGATCCAAAAAAGCATCTGTGTTGACACCACTCGTGCGTTCTTCAATGCCATTTTCATGGAATTCAGGCTTAATGACAGGGAAGTTTGACAAACGTTCAAACGTATGAATTCGCAACTGTCTCCTTTTCTAAAGAAAAGTGAGAGTATCCGAGAAGTGTAGCTAAATTGTCAAATCCATGTTGCTAGTGTCCAACTTCGTAAACGAAGCTAAGATGTAGTCTCCGGCAATATCAATTCCAGCTCTGAGCTCTCCGCCACCTCTGTGAAAAAGATCCGTCGCTTTTGAAGTAATGGTCCTATATATTGCGGCTTGTAAAGTTTCTTCTGAATATCAGCAGCGGAATCAATTCCAGTAAAAAAAGGCTTTCCACAACCTTTACCCCCAGACCCTGTTGGCAACTCCAACCATGCGCAAGGAGACGCGCCGAGTGAGCTAGTGCTTACGGGCTGCTGAGGTGGTCTCGAGCTGGCGTTCTGCTGACAGGACAAGTGTGAGCAAGCCTTCGCTAGGCAGACTGAAATGTAGGCTACAGGAAAAGTAGAGGGCGGCAGTAGCCTCATGAGAGAGGAGGGACAGAGTGCATGATGCGTGTCTAAAACAGCACCCCAAGGAGTCGTTGGGGAACTATAATAATGGTCAGTGTAAGATTTGCGATGTCAAGATATTACTGCTGAATCTCAATAACAAAATGACAAGGTCACAAAGGGCAGAAGTTTGGCTTGGTTCGAACATACAGTAGGTGGGTAATCACATAAACAAGTACTCCAATAATGCCATCTAGTGTTGCTGTTACTAGTCACTCTCGAAGGGCCAGTGGCAAAAATCTGCTATCAATTTTTCATTTTCTCAAGAGCTGAAGGGGACACCACAATGACTGCTGTAACACAGCCTACATTGTAATATGTTAAATGTATATTATTCATATGATTTACATTTCCTTTTGTTTACAGTGATTTGTTGGGGGGGACAAATCCTAGGATGGGGGGGGGGGGGGGGGGGAATTCGTGTCCCCCCGGGGTGTCCAGGGAGAAGGGCATATATGGCTTACTACAAAAACAATTGCTTAAAATCAAAATGTTACAAAAACCAAAACAAATTGAATTAAACTTGTTCTTTTAAAATACCTTTTTTTTTTATTTGGAGAATTTACTACGTTGTACAAAATTGCTACTGGTTTACTACACATCCTTCAAAAGTATTGATCAGTACATACATGATACAAATCAGTGTTCTGACAACTACAGCGGTGCTGCCATCTACAGTACTTTTAAATACACAGGATGAATAAGGGTGCTCTTACAAAAAAGAGGAATAAATTAAACCTTTGAGAGCTAACGCAAAATTGCACTTACTTGTGTTACGTACGTACTTGCATGTGTTATGGTTAGACTAGGAAAACCTCATTTTAGATTTAGGTTGTTTGCAACAGTATCACTCACATTGGTCAGTCACTACCTATACATTTGTAATGCAGATACACAGTATACTTTGAGATAATGACAAACAATGTTCTTGCCAGGCAATTCAGTTTATATAATCCATTCAGTGAGTAAAAAAAGAAAGAATACTGGAACTGTGTGGGTTATTTAAAGTATACAAAGATCTAAAGACTTGAATAATTGCAGAGATATGACCAAAAAGCATGTGAAACTCAAATTCTCTCCATCTTAAGCAGTTAATCAGCAGTATTTATTTTCAGAACACATTTCCATTGAGAACATTTAGCATTCTGTTCTCTTCACATCTGCCATAACTGCGTCTTCCCTGCCCAGTCATTTCTAGAAGAGGCAGCAAGAATTAAACTAATTTAATGATATCTAAACCATACCTCAAAATGAGATGGTAAAATGTGAATCACAGAACTGTGACGAGTTCTGAATGTGACAGATATAAGTGAGTTAGTGTGAGACAACAAAGGAAGTGCCTGTCAATTTACATGACTAAAGGCAAAACAGGGTTGTGACCTTTCGGCTCTCATTGATTCTTGAACCTGGCTGACAGTGTGAAGACAACATATCAAGTGGGCTGCTCGCGGGGAGCCCCCTGGGTACGTAGCGCGACGAAGCGCCACAAAGAAAAACAGCTCAGGCCGACAAACAAACGTCAAGTAGTGGTTTTTCCTTGGATAGTGTAGCATTGTAGATTTCAGCATTGTCTATCAGATTGATCACACATTCGTCTAGATAAGGCAGGGAGAAACCAGTTTGTTTTCATACGTGAATACACTATACGTACATGTTCGACTATGACATGTTCATAGGGTCAACTCGTGCTTCCATGCTACATTTTGCCCTCATCATCCTCATAATCTGAGCCATAAATCTTCTTCAGAATACAGCATAGGGTCAGATGATAATCTAAAATGGAATGCTGGTGTTTGATACTTGGTGATGCTGGTGCTCGACTCAGTAAAAGCAAAATAAAAAAAAGAATATTGGATTTAAAATAACAGGACAAAATAAAAACAGACTAACATGTCAGAAGACAGTAGTAATAATCAATCCGACACAAGTCCAGTTCCAGCACTCCAGAGTTAATCCAGTGGTTTGCTGCATTACAGAGACAGAGCTCTTTGATCCAGTGGGTTCAGACAGGCCGGCTGACAGGCCAGACTTGGCCCCCCGTCTGTGAGAGTGGACAGGTACCTGTCTAGTTAGCGGAGAGGAGGGGGGGGAGTGTACAGCCATGAGCCAGGAGGTCTCAGTGTCTGCATGGACCAGGCAGGGTCCTCGTCCAGGCAGGGTCCCACACGGTCTCCCCCTCCTCTTCATGAGAGGTGTGCGTCACCGTGTTTCAAACAACGCTTGCAAAAAGTACCAGTGACGCTTAATCAAGGAGGTAAAAACAACAAATAACTAAAATGACCCCCCCCCCCCAAAAAAAAAAAAAAGTGACGAAAAACCTATTATCCAGTATAGGAATGTAGTAAGTGGAGGATGTCCAATCTGACAGCTGGTCAGGGAGCTCCAGAGAAGGCTGGAGGACCGGAGGGGCTTGAGGCTCCACAGGCCCCTTCTCAGAGCTCAGTGGTCAGCAGACCCTTGGGCTTGTGTCCCTCCTCCGTAGACGGCTGCTGGCCCACAACGCTGCAGGAGGGGGGGACACACACACGATCAGATCCCAAACACGCTCACATGTTACCGTTTCCTAACCAGTCGGAGCCCTTGGAACACAACTTAAGAATTGTTTTCAACCGAGTTCAGTCTGTCAAGCTCTATATCAGCATCTACGGAAAGAGAGTGGCTTCTGGGTTCAGGGATCAAGCACTTGAAAGCAGGAGCTTCAGAATGAGGCAGAGATAGAGGGGGGAGGGGGGGGACGACAGGAGCGAGCTGAGGGTTTACCTGGTGGCGATCACATTGTGTGTCAGAGAGAGTTGAGGGGGGCCGGCCAGCACCCCTCCATCGGGCTGCAGAGGAGCCGTGACCTTGGCGGGGGGGTCAAGGTCGAGGAGGCCGTTAGTAAAGACACCGGCGGGCTGCGTTAAGAGTAGGGGACAAGGAGGGTGCGGTCAGTCTCTACTAGCCTGCTGCCTAGTGATCGGAGGCGGAGGGGCTACACTGGAGGGTTCTGCAGGGGGGGAAACCCTGGGGCCTCATACATGACACTATGAGATCCAGAAGGAGAGAGAGAGAGACCCCACAACTTGGCATCCATTGTTTTATTTGCTAGAAAACAGCGGTGAAGCGCAGGCTACCGGAGACACGGGGTGTTCCCCGGAACTCTAAGAGGATGAACACACAGACAGACGGCACAGGGAACACTCACTGCTGCCGTGGGAACGATCCAGCGAGGTGTCGTGATCACAGGCTTGGGCTGGACCGGGGGGAGCTGCAACACAAAACGCCGCAGCAGCTTTAACACTGAGACGCCCTTCGCCACGGCCCACATTCCCCTGCTTGTACAGGCAGAGCCGGGAGCTGCTCTCGAGACTTACTACTGGGGTGAGGTCTGTGAAGTCTATCAGGTTTTCAGTCAGAGGGACGCTGGCCTGATCCTGGTCCTCTGCTTTAGCCTGCACAGCCAGAATCCAGGTTACAAATCCAGAAATGGAGAGTGGGAATGCAAATGTAAGCCTGAGCAGTGATGCCACTATCGCAGTGCAAGCAGTAAAGGGACATAGGACCGAATCGATTACCTTGGCAACTAGGCCATCGTTAGTGGTCTCAGAAGGAATTATGGGTAGGGACGGCATCAGATCCTCCGCCAGCATTTCTTCACTGAGGATTGAAACATCACATTGAATGCATGTAACACATACATACATACATACACATATACATATACGTATATACACACACACACACACACAATAATACAGTTTAAGGAATGGTGTGAGCTGCATAGGCTTTCGTTTCATGACGTCAGTGGAGTCCTAAACAAATATTCTTGAGCCTATGGCTTCTTGATCCCGCTGACGACCAAGGTAAGCTGCAGAGTCACAAGAGAGAACCTGGACGCACAGAACATGTATCTAGGCAGATCTAGAGACAGCATGTGACAGCTCAAAACATTTCCAGTTATCCACCAGGTGGCAGCAGAGAGCTATGTGAAAACAATGTCTGTCTTTACGGTAAAAAAACCTGTGCCATGCATTACCTCCCCACATGAATACAGTTGAACCCTAAAGAGGAGCTTATACAATAGGACCATGGCCTGCTCCTGCTCCCTAGTATGGAGGCCGGCTCACGGAGCGAGGAAGAGACAGGTGGCCCCTTTAATCTGGGCTTCCCCACGTTTCTACCTCTCTCCCTCCCTCCTTCCTTCCCTCCCTCCCTTCCTCTCTCATGCCTCCTCTCCTCTTGTTCAACTGAGCTGGCACTGTTCAATTGCAACCTGATTTCCGAGGGCCAAAGCTACAGTTTGCGTTTACTGTTCTGTATCTTTCTGTCCCAAGTGTGTGGGTGAGGGGAGATTAGGGCGAAGGCATCCCGGGCCGTCCCGTTAGTCCACAACCTCCTTCTCAGACACACTCCTCCCAGGAGTCACCATAATCCACAGACACACACGCAAGCACGGACACACACACACACACACACACACACACAGCCCCCATTACCTAGGCCCAGCAGAGATGAGAGTAGGTTTGAGGAGGTCCCATGACTCCTGGCGTTCAGCTCGCCCGCCCAGAGAGAGAGAGGAGTTGCTGCCCATGCGTCCGCTGCGCACCTTCAGCCTGGAGACAGGGGAGCAGCAGGAGGCATGTGGGCAGGCCCGCAGGAGGAACACAGCCCAGCAAACGGCACCGCAAACGGCTCCACTTTCTGACTCGGGGACTTGAGGGTGCCGCTGAGGAGCTAAGCTGGAGCCCGACTCGAACCACATTCCTGCCCCTCTATGATAACCAACCAGACTTGAAATGGCTTTTATGAGGAACTTTGGTTGGATCCCTAACCTTCACACAGAGGAAGGGCAATTAGTAGTAACACTTGAATATTCCCTCTTAGCTAAGCCAAGTAGAACATACAGTAGAACTAATTGGGTTTTTCCCTGAATCTCACAAGCCTATGATTCAGTGGGTAATGTCATATAAGAATTATTCAAAGCCCCTTGATGAATATTCAAGTGGATAATCAACTTGGGAAGGAGGGTTGTGATAGGCCGGGAGTGCTGAATGCAGGATGACTAAGAGCCTTGGAGAGAGAAAAAAGACCCGCCAACCTTGCTGGTTATCGTAAGGACGTGTGTTCATTTGTCAGGAGCCTAACATTATGACTCTTCAACCGTACACTTACCAGCACTTTTCATGGGGTTCCCTGGTGGATGTGTGTTTTCAACTGCATCCTTCATGGAATCAGACTGTGTGTGTGTGTGTGTGACGTCTGCTCACCTGGCAGCAGCCTCCTGCATGTTGCAGTTCTTGTCTCCCATCACGGCGTGCTCCTCCACGGCGCCCTGTGCAGGGAGAGGGAACATGCGCCGGGTCAGCGGCAGACACGGGGACGTGGGGCTCAGCACCGGGAGGACCGTGCAACCCCCCCCCGGCCGGCGGCCGTGCTGTACCTTGAGAGCGGCCTCCGCCTGGGCCTTGAGGATGTTGCTTTTCAGGTCCTCCGGGGGGCGCAGTGGAGCAAGCTGCGGGCTGCTGCCCACGCTGTTCAGACACTTCTCGGTCAGCTTCACCACATCCTCCTGGACGCACGTGCAGATGGAGAAACAAACAGGGGGGGGACAGTTAGGGGCGGCATCGTCCATCACCCGCAGAGGAAACGCGGTCCCTTCCCAGTGGCCTCTCCCCCTGCCCTCCCTGTAGTAGGATCAACAGGATGGCCTGGCAGAGATGGTGGGATAAGCAGCAGGCTGGAGTCTCTCCTCTCTGGGACTCCCACGGAGGGGGGAGCCTCGCGCACGGAATGTTCTTCGGAGAAGCCAAGCCTCTACTACTCCCCTCACACACTTGACAGCATCTCATACCTCACTAGAACCAAGTCGTTCCATCCCTGCCCGCACACAGTCTCACTTCCTCCAGCCCCAGTCCTCCCTCTCCCCCATCGCCCCCCTGACCCCGCCCAGACGTCAGCTGGTTCTGACCTGGTTGTTCATGTTCATGTTGATGTTGATGTTGGTCCTGGTGGGTCCTGGGCCCTGCCCCGACTCCAGCTCCAGCTGCTTCAGACGGGCCGCTGCTTCTGCGGGGAACACAGTCAACCATCATTCACCCGGACCTCCGCTGTCACGGCAACCAGCACCCAAACGCCTTGGGACACATGGACACGCGAACCCAGGGGAAGCTCACTGGGAACGTTGAACGATGGCATCATTTGATTTGTATCACATTTTGTTACGAAACACTTTGTAGTTAGGCGTTTCCCTAAAAGGCTAAAGGCCAAGTGTGTGTGTGTGTGTGTTGACAGAAGCAGCCACTTCAGAAACATCACCAGTGAGAGAGAGGCTGTCATCTGCGGCCACACTGGAGGCGGAGTGAGCTGCACTGGGACCCGCCTCCTCTGGCAGGCCTGATGTCGCTATGGGAACAGGTGTCCGGATGACATCATCGATGCAGGTCTCCAACAGATCGGCCACAAGGGGCACGCTGGATTCAGAAAGGAGAGAGAAGGGAAGACGAAGGGGGAGGGAGATAAGTGGGGGAGATACTGAGACCAGAGCGAAGAAGTGAAGTGAGCATCAGACAATAGGCTGATTCAAACGATGGGGGACCGGAACTTACCAGAATGTCCACATCATCGATGAGACAGGCTAACGCATGTAAGCCTGCTGTGTTAGAATGACATTGGTGGCTTTTATCTTTGATCTGAAACCAATTTTCAACAATCTCTCTGGCTAGCTGTCTCTCTGTCTGGCAGGATGTCTCTCCGCCTGACTGACTTGTCTCCCTGTCTCTCTCCCTGACTGACTTGTCTCCCTGTCTGACTGTCTCTCTCCCTGACTGTCTGTCTCTCTCTCTGTCTCTCTGTCTGTCTGTCTGTCTGTCTGTCTCTGTGCCTGACACAGCAGGGTCACACAGCAGCAGCAGCCTGAAGTCATGGTGAAAGATGAGATGAGTTAACACATGCTGCCTGCGGGCAGACAGATCTGACACTCCCATCACAAAGAACATAAGCCACGTCCAATAAGCCCTGGTCTAGTCCACACACCCTGAGGTCGGAGGGCAGGGAGAGACAACAATGGAGATTACCCACCCATCCACCCAAACACACACATACACTACTCATTAACGCACGCAGAGTACACGCCCTTTACACTCGCAGTACACCCTTCCACAATCCCTCCCCCACCCCCCAGCCCTCCCCCACCAAGACACACACATGCACACCCTCCTCCTCTGAACTTTGGGAGGGAAAGGGTGAAGGGGAGGAGGAGGGAGTCACATTCCGTACGTGACTGCAGTGAGATTAGACCAGGGTCTGAAAGAGGCTCCAACACAACTGGTTTCAGTTTTCACAGGAAATGCCCCAGAGGTGAAGAAGATGCTTGTGGAGGTAATAAATACTCCCTAGGGGACCCCTGTGTGAAGTATGGAACTCACACACACACACACACACACACACACACACACCATGCCTACTGTAGAAATGCGCACATGCTGCGTGAAAAAGCATAATGCTGGAGTTAGGGTTTTTCTTTATTGCTTTCCTTTAGTTGGGTCTGAACATAATAATGTAAACAGGAGGCTAATAAAAGCAGTAACATTAGTAGAGCTGTGCTGTAGTGTCAATCAAGAAATAACATAGATAAAACATTGCAATTCAATTATTAAAGTAAGCTCTTCTGATCTCCGTCGATACTGGTCAGCCTGGATATAATGTGCATATCCACACCAAAAAATCAATCAAAATAGATACTTACTAAAAATAATCACAAAAAACGTGGTTCAATCCAATCATTAAATAAAGTACATTCAAAATGACAGATGGGATTTGAAATAATAATAATAATAATTGGAGACATTAACAGTCGTGAGCTTAGAGGTGATGTGAGTGGATAACTAACAGCCAGTCCAGGGATTAAGAGGGGCCTTCCTCCACTAATATATCTGAGGAGCGGGACTGCAGGATTCCATCCTCCTCCTGGCTCCAGTCAACAGGCTGCTTATTGTCCTGGCGCCCCAAACACAGATACCATCTCTGGGCAGTTTCACTGAGGAGGAGGAAGGGGGGGTGGAGGGGCTCTGGGCAGTTTCACTATGGGTGAAGCATCGTGGAGGGGTGGGGCAGAGGGGTGCTGCCGTGGTGGGGAGGCAGCAGCAGGGTTTGTCTCTCACCCCGTGTAAAAGTGTCCAGCCTGGGTGAGGTGGGAGATAGAGTAGGGGGGGGCGTGGTCCTGCCGAGTCCAGTGAAAGTAACAGTGGGAGGGCTGGGGGGGGGGGGGGGCAATAGTGTGGTGCTGGGAAAAAAGAGACCTGAGGACGAAGTGTGGATGAGAGGGAGAGGGGATGGGTGGAGAGGGAGAGAGAGAGTGGGGTGGGGCGTTAACAGATAGGAGGAATGCAGAGCCACGGAGGGAGCAAAAGTGGAGCAGATAACGACGCTAGAGACAGACTGTGAAAAGGGATAGAAACAGAAAGAGAAAACCAAAAAAGAAAGCCATGGAAGAAGTGAAATAAAAAGTAGTAAAAAGGAGGGGGGGGGGGGGGAAGAGGGCAAGAGGCGTGCAGAATCAAGGAGAGCAGGAAAAGGGCTGTTGGGTACCACCTACACTCGTGTCCTGTCTGTGTGTATGCATACGGACACGTCTCTCCTTTGCATCAGCATAGTTGAATTTCAGATCTAGTACTGCGTTTCTATCATGGCTGGTAAGATCCGGGTCCAGGATGACGCAACAGGGGGCTGACTACCAGGGCCCTATGAACACGAACAAATCCGGCTTCACCCACAGCTCATCCATCATGCTAGCTGGGCCACATTCCTCTCCTCCCTGTGCAACAGGCCCTAGTCTCCACGGCTCGGGGGGAGCGTCAAAGCTCCGCTGGTGCTCATCTGGTCGGCAGCTAGATCTTCTCATCAGTGGAGGTCTTAGCCGGCTAAAGCTTTGCCATCAGAAGGAGTCTTAGCGGCGTGGGCTAGGTCGTAAAAGAACGCTTTTCCTCGGCTAAGAAGGGGATCTGAATCTCTGGAGCCTACCCTGGTGGTGTCTTTAGCTTTAAAACCTCAGATTTTATAGCTGACATATTACATCTGTTTTGGAGATACTGCTGTGGTAAGACTTAGCTTATCTGAGGCAGCTCTGAGGGCTGCGGAGTTCTGCAACTAGTGGGTCAGTCAGAAGAAGTCTTTTCTGTCCATGTTCTGTATGAGAAGGGAGAATGTCCCTCTTGGTAGAGGAGTGAGCTGATTGGTGTTGAGGGGAGTGAGCTGATTGGTGTTGAGGGGAGTGAGCTGATTGGTGTTGAGGGGAGTGAGCTGATTGGTGTTGAGGGGAGTGAGATGTTTGGAGTTGAGGGGAGGCGAGTAGAGAATGTAGATCAATGCAAGAGGTCACAGGGGATTGGGAGAAGGCCAAAAGATCACCACAGTATCTACGAAAGCCGAGATGCTCTGGAATCAACGCATCACTCAAATCATGTCACCACTTCCTACGCTGATTGGGTAAGGCAGTCGAAGGAGAAGCAATGCACAAAGAGCCACCGGAGAAGGAGATTCCCCCACAGGCATGAGAGCCAGCACCTCCCCCAGAATCAGGCCCATCCAATGGGCTTGGTTGATTGGTTTAAGCGCAAACTATGCGAGGCGAGTGGCGAAGGGTACATACCTTGCCTCCAGACAAGGTCAGTTTGGTTTCAGTACATCATCATACTAGAACAAAAGGAAGAGTTTCAAAACGGCAGGTGAGTTCTATAAAAGAAAACATGGAAACCCTTCTAATTAGACAGTAAGGGCAGACACACGCACACAAACATCCAAACAGCTCCGAGGCAACCACTGTTTATTTTTAATATGTGAAGAAGTCAAAGGGAGACCCCCTTCAAGGCGAAGTAATCCTAAAGGGATAGAGGGATGAGAGAGCGAGCGAGCGAGCGAGCGAGAGAGAGAGAGAGAGAGAGAGAGAGAGAGAGAGAGAGAGAGAGAGAGAGAGAGAGAGAGATTGTTGTTGCCAACCCAGCAGAGGCCTGGCTGAATGTACCAGCAGCAGCACCAACAGTGACCAAGCAGACGCTGACAACACCCGGACCCATCACATGTTTGCTATTCCAAGGGGCATGCACACACACACACACACATACACACTTAATACCCACCACCAGACAACCACCTTCCTAGGCTTTTCCCAGTTAAGCCAAACACAACTACATGCATACACTGCCACCCCCCCCACTACCCCCCCCCCCCCCCACCACCAAGACCATCCCACGCCATCCAGGCAACTGGAAATCGTTTTCTCCCTGGCCCAGAAAGACAGGACAGAGTCCCTCGCCCTGGCCAGGCCTGGTACAGTACAGCACACCCCAGCACAGTAGCCGGTCCCACGTCCAGCCCCCGCTGGGCCAGTGACAGGCTGACAGCAGGAAGGGCCAGATTAGGCAGCTTAACACTCTTATGGCATTAGGGAGCGGCTCACCTCCTCTTCTCTGATTGGCTGCCGCCAGGGCTCCTGGGGAGGGTTTCGATTTCCACGGGGCCGCAGGCGGAGGGGGGGGCCGTGGCCGACCAGGCGCCTCGGGTGAAAGGTGGGGGCTGGGAACCAGATGACACTCGTGGATATAGACACCTTATCCTCATAAACACCTTCTCCTCAAGTGAACATTGGAGTAAACCTGAGCACACTTTAATAAAGTACACCTGGATGTGCATAGGACCCCATACAGCCTTCCTACCTTAGTGTCTTTACCGGCACTGACTCCATTGTTGTGAGTATTCGTAGAGGAGAAAGATCTGGAAGGTGAGGGAGAGAGAAAGAGAGGAGGGTGGTCAATCTCGTTGCAATGCGTGTGTGTGTGTGTGTGTGTGTTCCACATTCAAGAGAAAGGGAGGGTAAGGTAGGTCACCCGAGTCCAGTACAGTCTGAACTGGGAGTGTCAAAGTGTGAAGATAACCAGATTCATCCTCTCCTAGCCCAGCCCAGCACACATACTAAACCAGCCAGAAGAGAGCCTGACAGTGACACGCGCGCTCGGAAATCTGTGTGCAAACAAATCCAATTGTGTGTGTGTGTGTGTGTGTGTGTATTTGTTGTGTGCCGGTGAGTCATGTTTATCTGTCTCCCATGAGTCAGGTCTTACACTCTCCTCCAGCGACAGAGGAGAGATTCAAACACAGCTTGAGGAAGAGATTATTCCACCAGTGGGCTTTTCTAGTGCTATCCAACGGAACACTGTGCTCTGAAAAACACCTCAGTACTCACTCTGGGGGTTTGGTGTGGCCTGTGAGAGAAAACAGAACATGGAAATCATCAGTGGGCTTGTCTCGTGAGTGCCATCACAGAGTACGACACAGATTCAGAACTAATATATAACATGTAAAACATGTGGACTGACGCAAAATGGATATTGATCGGATCCACTATGCTTCCCTGTGTGTGTGTGTGTGTGTGTGTGTGTGTGTGTATGTGTGTGCGTACGTATCCACTCACCTCTATTCTGCATGGTTCTTCTGGAGTACCGGCGACTGGGTCTCCTCTCGAAGGAGGCCGACCGTCGGGCCTTGCTAGCCTTGGTGGTCTGGTACTCCGTCTTCCCACTAGAGCAGAGAGGACAGTCAGTGAGCCAGCCAGCCAGCCAACGAGCCAGTCAGTCAGTCAAACGTCC
This sequence comes from Hypomesus nipponensis, assembly GCF_054491055.1. Taxonomy (NCBI): domain Eukaryota; kingdom Metazoa; phylum Chordata; class Actinopteri; order Osmeriformes; family Osmeridae; genus Hypomesus; species Hypomesus nipponensis. The sequence goes on along the minus strand of NC_140383.1, from coordinate 7,368,959 downwards.
CCATGTATACCCAGCATGCGTCGGCCCGAGAGGGGATGGGGACATTACCTGTAGCGGAAGCGGGAGCCCATGCGGATGAACCCGGAGCGCGCCGAGCCCTTCTGGACGGGGCCGCGAAGCCGGAAGAAGGCGTGGTGCTCCACGGCACACTTCCACAGGTGCTTGCAGGCCTTGGGATGGTCCATGCGGAACACAAACGTGTGCTCCTGTTCCTTCCCCTACGGGGAGGAGCGGGGCCGAGAGACAGGGAGACAAAGGAGGAGAGAGACCGAGAGGAGGAGAGGCACATGAGAGAGACAGCGAGGAAGAGATAGGGAGAGAGAGGGAGATTGAGAGAAGAGACAGAGAAAAGGACAAATAAGTGTCAGATTGATTCTAGTAAGTATCCACTGCTGCAACATGGAACCAGAAAGAAGAAAAATGCAGTGAATGGAGTCAGGCCTTCGAAGTGGGGGCAGACAGTACATGATTTCTGTGGAATGGGCTTGTTTACTTTCATACATTTCCCATTTTCCAGGAGTCCTTGGAGGCTGTGGGCGAACACACAGAGCCACACGCGCGCACACACACACACACAGATGGTGGGCGCCCTGCAGTTCCCAGTCTCTCATTAACCTCATGTTCCAGAAGAGTCTGGATAAGGCCAGCGAGTGAACCACCTTGTGTTGAACTGCCCTGTAGTGTCCAGGAATGTTCTGCTAAAAGGCAGCTCTCTACAGATCCCTGTCTCTTGACCTGCTGCAGACCACTCGCACCAGGCTGGCTCCCTCAAGACTGACACACACACACACACACACACACATTTATAACTGGCTTCTCCTTTCTAACCACAAGGGATTAGAACGCTACTGAAATACTCTGCAACATTAAACCAGGCATCCAGTCACCAGCATCTACACACACAGACACACACACACACAGACACACACACACAGACACACAGCCTAATGTATTGAGGTGTGAGTGTGTCAGAGTCAGTGCCAGGGCCTTGTTAGCCAGGGCTCTATTTGCACATTAGCAGCTGGACAGCTTTATGGGGTGCTGAGAACCGTGGATGCCTCGCATGCCGGGGGGAGGGAGAGACTAAAGCTGCTCCTGGAACTCTGACTGGAGCAGTCAGCCAGCCAGCCAGCCAGTCAGTCAGCATCACATCACACCCACACAGCCTTCACCTGAAAAGGCAGCCCAGTCCCTCCTGGACAGACACACAAACACGGATGAGAGACCTACACGTACACACACACACTCTCTCTCTGTCTTTAACTCTCTCCCTCTCCTGCTGCTAATGAGCTTACACACTGTACTGGAGAAGGCAGATGAGAGCAGTTGACTTGCAGGTGGAACTAAAGACATTCCAGAGAGGCCCCGCTACCTACCTCATACACACGCGCACACACGCGCACACACACACACACAGTTATAAAACCAGCTTAGTGGAGCCTGCAGCGATGCTTTGCAATAAGGCCGTTTCATTTTCATTTCAATACAAAGCCTTGGTATTACCAGTGCAACAGTGAAAGTATGCGAGGTTGACTGGCAATGTGCAGACGCTATCTCGCTGTAGAAGGACAAAACAAGTCGAGACTGAGAACAAACTCTTTGTCCCTGTGTCTGCCATCAGAATAGAAACATGGGGACAGAAGCACGGTGTGCGGAGGTGACATCACGACAGCATGACACAAGCCGACATGATGTCACATGTTGTTCATGACGAGAGACTGGGGAAACCGCAGAGAATCTGAACAGGTGATCAGAAATCCACCAGAGGCCCCCTGTCACAACAGTGGATGCAGAGAGAAACCGTATGCTGCAGACAGACATGCAAGAGTGATCCACATGGAAACTGGGGTCAAAGCTCCTGCAGGATCTGAGCGTAGACAAATGAGATCCAGGCTCCCGGGCCACATGATCGCTCCTCCCTCTACAGCAGTGCTCTCCAACCCTGCTCCTCGGGGCCCACTGTCCTGTGGGTTACACGTTTCCCTCTTCCGACATACCCCTTTCAAATGAATGAATGGATGGGTCATTCTCAGGCTTCTGCAAAGCTCGATGACAACCCATTCATTTGAATCAGGGGTGTTGGAGCAGGGAAACATTGAAAACAATGCAAGGCGGTGGGCCCTGAGGACCAGGGTTGAAGAACATGGATCTAAAGGGATTGGGACTGGCCCACTCATACACAGGGCCCTACATACTGGGGTTAGGGGGAGCTGGATGTGGGATTCAATGCACACTGGAGAAAGAAGGACAGAGATTCAGGACAGAGTGCTAGTTGGTTACTCCCTGTGAAAGTGTGCGCGTGTGTGCATCGGGAATTGATTAATTACCTCTTCTGCTTCTTGTACCTGTTCATCATCCTCTACCACCACCAAGGTCAGCTTGCTTTTCTTAAAGTCCAGACGAGTGATCTTAGGCCTGGGAAGCACACACACAAATACATAATGCATGTACCCTCAATGAGCAAGTTCTGTGGTACCATAACAGCCTTGGTGTTAGTATGTCAGCTGAAAGGAGGTTTGGAGTGCGGCTGTTGAGGTCTCACCAGAAGAAGAGTCCGATCTTGGTCTCTCCCTCAAACACCAGCACTCCAGTGGGGGTTAGGCCTAGGCTGTACTCATTACCATCTCGTGCCTGGTGAATGGGGTAGGACACACGCACACACACACACTCAGCTGACACTTACCTTCACCACTGACAGAAATGAAACAGCAGTGGAGAATACACCATTAGCCTGTGTGTGTGTGTGTGTTGCTCACCTTAACCATGTGCATGTCCACTCCATACATCTCCAGCCACTTTGCTTTGTTCAGGTAGTTGATCTCTGCCTGCGCCGGCATCTGACCTCTGTTATGAACAGAGAGCAAGTGACAGGGACAGACAGAGGTTATCTCTCGTGACGCGGGGATACTATATCCTCCACAGGCGGGGACAGGACTGATTCCTCAGCAAATCTTAACCCCCCCCCCCCCCACGCAGCACAGACCCAAACCAGCTAGGAGGAGGAATGACTGATGGTGAACTGTCAACCCGGAGGAAGTTATTACAGCATGTAGCCACAGCATGTGTTCTGAGTTTAGAGGAGAGCAGATTTATCACTCTGTGTGTCTGTGTTTTAGAGTCAAGTTCAGGGTAACCTCTCTGGACAGCACTTGGATATACTGTATTAGTCCTTTTTTATGACTCGGAGGAATGTCGTAAACTGAGGGCTGCCCTTCTGGACTCCTGGCGCGCTGGCTAGCTACTGTCCTGCCTGTCATCATCATCATGACGTCCTACGGTGTTGAGCCGTGGAGACTTCACATTAGTTCAGATCTGATAGTGATACAGATTGACATTGTCCATGTCCACTGGCTAGGCCGTCTCATATTCTGGCCGTTTTACTGGCTGATGGAGAGCTCGTCTTGGGGGGGGGTTTCCACCATGTGTACCTGCATTCCTTCCAGGAGTTGAAGATGGCCAGCTCCATGGATTCCGTCTGCTCTGGCGAGAAGCGGAACTCCGACACCAGGTCGAGAGCGTGCTCTGAGGGGTCGCAGTCTCCCAGCTCAGCTGAAACACAGGGCAGGAATACTACACATTAACCCCCAGGGCTCATCACCAAATCTTTCCATTCAACCTGCAGATAACCCTGTCTGGCTGCAGGCGAGATAACGAGAGCTGTATGTCATCAGATAGAGGGGGAGAGAGAGAGAGAGGGAGAGGGGGAGATGGAGTGAGAAAGAGAGAGATTAGGAATGCCGTTCGACCATGAACGGAAAAGAGGTTACAGGGGTCAGGTGGGTGGGGTGGGGTCAGACGATGGGAGAGGTGACATAGCAGATAAGGATGTCCCCTCCTGGTCGAATAATTACAATTCCATCTGGGGATTAGTCACACCTCCATTTTGGATTTGGAGAGATGTTCGAGCGAGAGAATTACATGAAGAAAAGTAAACTGACGAGAGAAAGTGAAGGGGAACTAGGCAGGAATGGCAGGATTAGGGGCCTTTGTAGAGGCCAGGGCTATAATGAGTTGGCATTTACCCTACAGAGGAGCTGGGAGAGCTAGAGAGATGGAGAGAGAGAGGAAGGGAGAGAGAGAGAGTGAAAAGGGGGAGAAGGAGAGAGGGGAGGGAGTAGAGACAGTGAGGTGAGCCAGCTCCATTCAATACAACCCTGGAGTGTCCATTCACAGTCTCACACTGGAACAAACCATGTCCATGACTAAGGGAGATTATGGTGCGAGTAAAAAGGCCAAGAAATAAATGAAATAAACGGAGAAAGTGTATACCCACAATCAAAACGTGTTAACTGACGTGTAAAGCAAAGAATACACAAAGCCTTTTAAACGGTACATGATTACATACCTTGCAGTGAAAATCCAGCCAATTCCACCGCTGTATCAAAGGGACACTCTAACCTGAGTTAGACAGGAAAGGAGCGACAGTTATCCGTGTTGCTCTAACCAATTACTGTTCACGTTAGCGACTAGCGTAACGTGCTTACAATATACCTTTTTACCAACGACAGCATATTGTACAAGCCATCTGGTAGTCCTTGTAAATACAAGCTCATCACCACATTGCAGGTTGGATTGAATCCCCCAGCCTAGGCATCCCATCCACTCTCTGTGTTATTGGATTGCTGTGCAATACAACACTAATCCCACTGCAGTGAAATTTGATACTAATAATGCACAATCTACTTACAACACATGTGAACAGCATCATTCCTACATCCATAAGTAATCCTGTAAGCTCCTTACTACCATTCACATCTGTGATGAGAACATAATAGATGGATGGATATAAAGAATATGCGGTATAGAGGAGGTCGCTATGCGTTCGACCTACAGACCTATTAGGTACAACATGGCGGGGACAGCAAACACTGTGCGCACACAGGAAGGAAGACATGGGGAGCACTGGCTACTTACTTGCCACTGAGAATGTCTTGCTTTAGTTGTAATACAAAGAGGTATCTGAAACGAGAGAGGAGTGGGAAGTGGTTCAAACACTAGTCCAGCACAGCACCAGACCCTGCTGTTCCCCCGGCCAGATGAGATCCCATCCCAACTCACCTGGTCAGCTCTTCATGCAGGTTGTTGGGTTCTGACGAGTAGAACTTGACCCTCATGTGAAGGCAGTAGGGGGGTCCGACTGTGGAACAGCGGAACACAAGCGACACACAGAATGAGGGTGGAGTGGTTGGTTACCAGGTCTGCACGTTATGGGATGTGTGCGTATTGTCATGGGAACCATGAGGGTACTTACTCTTCACTTGTTTTTTGATGCTTTTTGTTACGTCAAGCCAATGCTGCAAAGAGACGCATAAACATGCATTTATCTTATGTTAACACATTACAAATACCTTTTATTTCAGTAAGGGTCATTATGAAACGCAACTGGACAAATATAAAAGACACAGTCCAAAGTACCTACACAGGCCTTGAATAAACAGTACGCGGTATTTTCTATTGAGGGTTTTCAGCTGTAACTCTTGTCTGAAAGTACAGAGTATGTCAAGCGTGAACAATAAAGAGGGACAGGCAGGGGAGGAGGAGGAGAGGAGGGCTGGGTGTGTGGTTGAGTGTGTGTGTGGTTGTGTGTGTGTGTGTGTGTGTGTGTGTTTACTTGGAAGGAACGGAAGGTCTCTGCCACTCTCCTCTCTCCCCCACATTCCTCTTTGCACCCCTCCCTCCCTCCCTCCCTCCCTCCCTCCCTCCCTCCCTCCCTCCCTCCCTCCCTCCCTCCCTCCCTCCCTCCCTCCCTCCCTCCCTCCCTCCCTCCCTCCCTCCCTCCCTCCCTCCCTCCCTCCCTCCCTCCCTCCCTCCCTCCCTCCCTCCCTCCCTCCCTACCATATCAGCTCGTCCTAGCTGGGATTTGGAACAACGTTTGTCCGGAAAGAACTGGACTTGGAACATCCAGTCCGACCATGACTACCCACAAGCCCTGTGGCCAAACGCCACGGTCGGAAAATCATCACTTGTTCATCACAGTCTTCTGGAGCTCACAGTGTGTCGTCAAGTGAATGGTTAACTAGACAGCAAGCCCACCTGACTCCCAGAGAGTGTGACGGCAGGGAAACCGAGTCAGTCGGTCACTAAAGAAGCTTTTGTCTCTTCTTACCGGTACTTGCGCTGAGTCCATGAAGCGCAGGCCAAAGTAGTCCTTCTCCACAATGTCCAGGTGGTACATAATCTGGTCAAACAGCTCCTCACCTTTCGCTTTTTTCTGATGAGGACAAACATTATTTGATTAAAAGAGGCCGCACTGCAGAAAAGATCTTAAAGACATAGGCATCTGTCGAGAATACCGTTTATTCATTAGACGTATATCATTTGGGCTGGTTAACATTTTGCCATGTTCTTTCCCAAGCAGGATGTGGAAATTTTACATGATGACACATTGCACCTGTGAGTGAATCATAGACTACGACAGGTTTGACTGGCTTTAAAACAGGCATATTGCCATTTAAGTTCCCAGTCAGAGCTCCAGTCCTTCTGGGAACATGAGACTGATCCAGGCCTGACCCAGTGTTTCTGCTGTCTGACAGCCAGTACCAGTCTCTGCTCTGCTCTGCTCCCAGCCTAGAACAGTAGGCTGGAGACACACACACACACACACACACACGCACATTTTAACCAACTTCCAAAACAGCGCGAGGCACCGCTACAGGGTCGCCATGGTAACTTGGGAAAAGTGCCCCGGCACAGCGGCGTTGACGGGAAAGGCCACATGACCCGGCCTACAGAACTGTGCTGAGCTGTATAGCTGTCTTAGGATAATGACCGGTCCACACAGGCCACAGCCTATCAAAACACCCCCTCCCCAGTCAGGCACAGCAATAACAAATGCTGTGGTTGGTCGGTAGGAGGTCCCTCCCCTCTGGAGTCTTTTTGTGTTCAAGGTGACACAGTAAGAGATCAAAGCGACAAGAGAAAATGCCCTGTGCAATAGACCTGGAGAGTGAGCATGTTTCAAGCCATCTGACTCCTGGGGGACTAAGAAAGTAACTAGCAGCTAAGTTACTGAATCCAATTTGGCAACCTTTTTTTATTTTTTATTTCTTTTAATACGTTTGTTTGACTGGGCGTGAACTTCCAAGAATGCTCAGAAGGATTTTGTACCACTATTGACATTCTGAAGAAACCCGTTTTTCCCTCAACCACTGTACAAAAGCCCCATGACCCTCATAAATGAACACATCAATTAGCAATGTGGACACATCACATGCTAGCACTTTCCACCCGGTAAAAGCTACACAACTGATGATGTGGTGAGGATTGAATTAGGAGAGGGGGCTCCTCAGACTGGAAGAATTGACAATAAAGTTGAAAAGAGTTCTCTTAGGTCTTGGGATGGGAGAGTACATTTCCCAATCAGTGAGGAGAGGTAGGTAAGCAGTTGGAGCTTTTGACCCTACCAGACACATTGCAGACCCTAACTTAGGCCAAGTGCTAGGCCCAGGACGCCCCCCCCCCCCCCCCCCCCCCAGTGTTCGCCCTCACCCGCACACTCAGGCAGGCCCCATGCTAGTTGGCATAGCTGACAAAGAGCCCCCACGGCCTGGGAGAGGGGGACACAAAGGGGCCATTGTGCGCTCCGGTGCACCCTGGGCCTCGCTGGCCTGCCTGCAGCATTGTTCACCAGAGGTTTCCAGCCTGCCGGCCCAACAGCCCCGGCCTGCCTTCTGAGGCACTGCTACATTCCTCAGACCCACTTCTCCACGCATGCAAGTCAGTCTCAACGAGGAGGAGGGGGGGTCCAAGTACACCTCCCTAATGTAAATCTCAGCCTATAAAGTTGAGTGGAGGGAGAGAGGGAGGGAGGGAGAAAAAGAGGAGAGGAAGGAGACAGATGCGTGTATGGCAGTATTGTTCCACAATAGAGGTAAGTTATAGGGCTGTGTACTCAGCCTGTGGAGAGATGTCTGCTGCTTTTGAGAGGTAACCCAAGGAAACCCCATTGGAGTAGACATACCAAACCCAGCATTTATTAACCATCCAGCCATGGGTCATAAAACACGCCCAGACACTAGACGTCTTGAGCACTCAAGGGTTGTTTTTCTTAACACCCAAACTTTGTTGAGGCCCTCGTTTCTCTCGACCAGATTTTGGGGAGGACCTTGCTTCAACAGTGACAGGTTAAACAACCAAAGCAAGCCAGCTCTGCTCTCTTACACTCATAAAAGCCACCATGGGAAAACAAGGGTCATATTGAGGTAAGCCTGCATCAATTAAGCCATCATACAGAATAACTAGAGCCTTTAGAATCACCTCTAAAGCAAGCCTGACACTTCTGAGTTAACTACTAAGAATCCATTACATTAATCAACCGTACTATGTGAACAACTTGCCCACAATAATTAAAGGATACTTCAGTCAGGTCACAGATAGAGATTACAACTACCACAAGTGCTAGATTCATCCAGCATACGAGCCTAAAACAAACTTCCCAAATAGGCTGTTCTATAACAGCCCCCTGAGGTTGTTTAATTCTCAAACAAAACATAACGCCTGAGTAGAAAAGCCATGCACTAGCTGAACTGGTCGCGCTGATGGGGATGCTAGGAATATGGGAAAATGAGATTACCAGACAAGCAGGAATTTTACCCATCTGACAGCTGGAATGTATGGTAAATTATAAACCAGCAGAATCAATGAGGGCATTATGAGGTGAATGTAACAGTATTCCTTTGTCGGCATTTCCAGATTTCTGCAAAGACATATTCTGTCTCTTGTGGCAGTGCTGCCTGCAAGCCTTCAAAGTCATCCTCCATAGCTCCAACAGACCAACTAGTGATGCTCTGGTGACTGTCAGAAGACAGAACCACATAGGTAGGCCTACTACTAACTAGCAGGATATGGTGAACAGCTCTCTGGCTTTACTATGACCAAAACAAAAATGGCATCAACATGGAAGTGTAAAGCGTAAGACATTCTCTAATCTATGATTCTTGGCTCCTCTCTGTTGACTTGGCTTCAGATGATACAACATGTGACAAATGCGTTCCAGAAGAAGGGATCATGGTATTACAGGTGATCAGGAGCACAAACACACACACACACACACACTAACACGCGTTCAGTATGTCAAATGACTCATAGCCCTGTAAGCTGAGACAGGAGTTGCCAGTTTCAAAATAGTCCTGCTCCTTTTGAATGCTCTATTAATCATAGAGACCTGTACCACTGATAGGACCTGTTGTTCATCCCAGAATATAAATCCTAGATCTACCACTTGCTCCCTGCACTGTTGAAGATCTGAGTGGATCACACATACGTATTGCAGTTCTCATTCTACATGATCTATTTGAAACAAATATCTAAGAGTTTAGTCTCTAAGTCGGTCTTTTTTTGCTTTGTCTGACTCACCGGTAAGTCCACACTGACATCCGTTCCGTCCAGTAGCGACACTCGGCAGGTGATGATGGACTTGGCGTCGCCTGCGGCAGGGATGTGTGTGGTGGCTCGCTGTGCCTCTCGAAGGCGAGATTTCTCCGCGTGCTTACGGATGGACCGCCGGCCCAGAGTCCGGCGGAGGAAACTCAGCATGGTGCGAGACTAGCGGGTAACCACTGGGGAGGACAGGGTTACAAGCCTACGTTATTGTCAGACAAATCACCAGTAAAATCTATTGAATTACATTCAGATATCCTTATTTTAGAAACGTTACTGTGCAGAGATCTGTTAAGATGTTGAGCTACCTAAAACTTACCCTTGGTATTATTAGTTAGCTAACATATGGACTGAAATATCTATTAACATGGCACAAGCTAGATACCCAAGTAACCTTCAGAAAGCAGCCACAAATGTTCAATAATTAGCGGCCACACTTGCCTAACGTTGTTACAAACAACGACGTAGGTAGTTGTTAGCTTAAGCTAGCTAGGCTAGCTTTTCGCTAGTCGCTGGTTAGCTAACTAGAAAGCTAGCAAGCTACGAAACAATCCAAGTTAGCCAGTTATGTACGCTTAAAATGTAACCAATAAACTAACCGCTAACATTGAACAGCAAAATATAGCCGTAACAAACTTGTGCAGCGGATAGAGTTCCAAACAGCAACAGGTTCTCCTGCTAAGTGAGTCAGGTCGAGCCTTGTGATGATGCTGTGGGAGCAGATGAAAGCTCCGACATACACTTGTTGTGTCTCCGAACAACGACAAACACTTGTAGCTAGCTAGATCTTAAACAATACTTACAAAGCACTTGCCGTTGTCTAAAAGGAGAGTGGGTCCACTTGCATTGTCCACGGTCACGAAATAGCCTAATAAATCCACATGGTTAAAAAGTTTACTTCTTTCTACCCTCGACCAGGATAATTTCCTCTCCCTCACTCCAATACTAAGAAAAGTGGGAGGCAGGAGAGCGAAGCAGATTCTCCCCCCCCCCCCCCCCCCCCCCCCAGGATATGACGTATCGATAAATCCTTGACCAAACTCAGAGAAAACCGTTTTCATAAACGGTGTTTTCTATATTTTAATTAAGGGCGTTATAAAAAGTGGAAAATATTATATTTAAATATTTGCTGAATGCAAATTCCTAATTATTAGAATGCACAAACATTTGCGGTAGCTATTTATAAACAAGTGTTTCCTGAATACAACTTCATAGAAAATGTAAGTCTTGTCAATAACGCAATAAAATAAAATGATACCACCCATCATAGTCGTGATTCCGGCACTGTCATTTGATTGTCATCTCCGTTTAACAACAGCGCGCCCCACTGGTCACAATTTTAGGGAATTTGTTAATGATCATCTTTAAGAATCACTAAGTTTATAAACACAAAGATGTGTCAATATTATAATTAAAAAAACACATTTTCAACTCACAAATGATTTTCCCTTTTATTTTAAAGATTTTTTTCATATACAACATTGTATTTACATGGTCTAGAATTATTTACACAAAATTAACAAGTGGCACTGTGTAGTTTGAAGTTTGGTTCCCTACAGGTGTCTTAAAAACAAATAAAATAAAAATAAAACATCACTTTCTGTCTCTGATGTATGCAGTAACACTAACTGCTACTCCGACACAAAGTGCTGACCTTTCCCAAGAGGCAAGAACTGGTTCCTTTACAAAAATATAAATCAACCAGCCTCAACCTCCCCTCAAACCCCCTTTTCTTTCTCCTCATCCATAGATATTTTACCATATTGACCCAAAACGACCCCATTATCCAATACCACAACACACTGAACAAAGATCCACACCAGACATGAGCGCTTACATTAGATGGCCCTGATATCCCCAAGTTGTGTATAGATGTGTCATTTGCCTCTGAGGCTCACTGTAAGAGAGAAAATGGGATTGATGTGTGATCAAAGGAGAGGATGATTCTGGAAGATTGAATAAAAACAGAATGAGTCCATTCGATGGAACCCAAGCTGAGGGGGGGGGGAGGCAGGGCCTGTTAAGCCCTCTGCATGTTTGGGATGATAAGTCACAAAGATTCAGGTTTTCAGGCAGGCTATCTCCAGACAGCTAACATGGTACCATGATAACTATCACGAGGGAAGGGAGAGCTAATGTTTACATAATGATGGGCCACAGCCATAGCAGCACCAAATAACACACAACAGAAACTGCTGCATCACAAACACACACACACACACATCACAGAACTATACAAATGGCTGCACATGAACACATACACACACCCACACACAGGCATGAAGACACTCTCTCTGACAGACAGACAGACATGGCAGTTTGGTTGTGCAGTAGAGTGCATTGGAGAGGGTGGCACTGCCTCACCTACTGAGCCTGAATGGCAACAGGTAATAACACAAAGCAAGAAACAGCCTCCACAATGAGGAGGGAACCTGAAACTATTAACAACCTGCTCCATTTCAGGAGCTCCTAATCAAAATAAGCACTCGTGTTGCCTGATGGTCTAGAATGAAACATGTACTGATTCAGTCTTGTACTATGAATGCCCAGCAGTCTGTACCTTTATCATTCTAGGCGATTATCATCTCCAATAAGAACAAAACAAAAGAATGTGCCTTGAAACCTTAAAAGTACCATTTTAATTATCAAAAAAATGGGAGAGATTATTAGTCGAATACTCTTAGTGTTGCTGGCTTGTGTTCTCTACATTCTAAAAAGACAGACACGCAAAGAAAAAAACTGTGAGAAGCAGAAATGAAAAGGTCAGTATTTCCCATTCTTAAGCTTGATTGATCTGGGAGATAGTTTTGATCCTCCTGCTCAAAACCCAGACGAAGCTACGATACGCTAACCAGCTGGAAAGTCATGCCAATAAGTCCATTGCCAATCAATGGCACCTGGCTGATCATTGCAAGTACCAGAATGTATCATCATGTTCACAGCCTCAGAGTTAGCCTGGGTTAGACAAAGTGCTCTTAGGTGTCTGTCTAATGTCAGAAATTCAACAAAAAAGCAAAACAAAAAGCACAATAAATTAAAAACACATTGTTTCCACTAAGTAAAAGAAGAAATAAAATAATCACACCACGACTTTTCTAACTATGATTTTGTTTGGAAAGCATGAAGCTAGACTCGTACTAACACACTCTTGTTCAGTGGACAGGGTTTGACACAAACTAAATCACAATAAATACTCTTTGAAAAAAAAGATACGGTTATTTCTCAATCAGCTAGAAGGACATTGAGTAAAAAGGCATGTCCGTCTAGCAGACTCACTGAGGGGGGAACCTCATTTAAAAACACTCCCTCTCTCTCTCCATCCATCCATCCATTCATCCATCCATTCATCTATCAATCCATCTATTACTCCCTCCCCTGCCCTTCTTACTTATGGCACTACAGCAATTCCATGTTTTCTTTTTTTTTTTTTTATGTTCGTACTCTTTTTTGTTTGTTTTGTTAACCTGAACACAATGTCCCTAATGGTAACTATTAAACATAGTAGGATTCTTTAGTCAATGACTTTCTGTTGTTTGTTTGTCGGTGTAAAGTGCAACAGTGCTTTGTTCTCTCTGCTGGCCCAGCCTCCAGGGCCCCTCACGGGCGACCCCAGGGTCAGGTCCAAAGGGTCAAGGGTCAGGGGTCAAGCCGTTTTCACTGGTCACACTGGTAACACTGGTCACACTAGCAACGCTAGCGTCCTCCACCTCCTCTTCCTCCTCCATCGAATCCACCACCTCCTCCTCCTCCTCATGCTGTTGCTTGTCTTCTTCAGTCTCTCTCTGGTAGAGGTTGGCCTTCAGCGGTTTGATCAGCTCCTCCTCGTACACCCTCAAGATGGCCTCACACACAAACCTGTACTGGCTCTGTAGAGAGAGAGAAGGGAGGAAGGGAGGGAGGGACGTTACACTTGAATCATCATCACAACCTCACCGTCATCAATCCTCCAGCCCAGTTATCTGGATGATGGGTCTAAAAACTGTTCCAAAACTGTTCAGAAGAGACTGACAAGACTATCGAGCATACAGAGAGACTTAAAACATCACTGAAATCAATAGACATCATTCTGAAGAGATGAGTTTCCATAGTGGACCTCCCCTCAAAAAGTTCCCTGAGTGACAAACAATGCTTCTCAGAATCTGAATGAGAAACATGTCATTCTGGTTTTAGTCTGGAATTCTATGTGGTTCCAATTTAGCAGATACGGCACAGGAAACTTACATGCTCCCCAAGCCTGGAGAAAAACCCTGTGCATCCAGCCCAAACGGGAGTCGTAGGCCATTGTTCAATGGACCATTGTTATGCCACAATAGTTTCATTCGTGATGGTAACAATTGAACGTTTACCACAGCCATTAACAATAGGGAGGGAGAAGACAATCCCACTCAATCAAGGCAAGATAATCCTCTCCAAGGAGAGGAGAGTAGACAGGGGAGGGGAGCAGGGAGCAGGGCAGTGGAGCAGGGCAGGGCAGGGGAGCAGGGGAGGGGAGCAGGGAGCAGGGCAGGGCAGGGGAGCAGGGGAGGGGAGCAGGGCAGCAGGGCAGGGGAGCAGGGCAGGGCAGGGCAGGGGAGCAGGGCAGGGCGGGGCAGGGCAGGGGAGCAGGGCAGCAGGGCAGGGGAGCAGGGCGAAGGGCAAAGGCAGAGGAGGGTTCTTACAGGGGTCTGGATCATCATGGCCCGCTGGTCCCTCATGGTTCGGACAATGTCAAGAGGTTGCACAGGCTGACCGCACTCCATCAGGCACAACGCCGTCTCCATGGTGATGAGCACTCCCGTCCGACCAATCCCCGCACTGCAAGAGGTGGAGAGGGAGAGACAGACAGGAACAAAACCAAGATCATCTGACTTCCCGAAGTAGGACACCAATTATTTTCCCATCAATAAATGGTTCCGAAGCCAAAACCACCGATGTCTTTAAGACCAATGTGCAAAGTGACAATCAGGCCCCAGAGCGTGACCCCGTGTAGTCCCACCTGCAGTGGACCACCATGGGCTCATCCTTTCCGGCTCGTTTGCTCCGCACCAGCGTCACAAAGTCCAGGAAGTCTGTGGAGTCGTCCGGAACCCCGTGGTCTGGCCAGGCCAGGTACTGGATCTGAGTCAGCTCGCGACTCTCCTCGCTCTGTAACCAAGGCAACCGCACAGACCGAAAGACAGTCAGAGGTGGCCATCCATCCACGCTTCCATGGTAACACCCAGAACAGGCGGAACAAAACGAGAAGCTGCCTCGTGAGAGTTCCATGGTAACAAAGACCCGGTATGTGCACTGCGCAAGCCAGAAAAAGAACCCACAACGGTCACCATGGAAACACTCAGAACAGCTAATCCTCGCTGGTTAAAAGTGGTTGCAACTAAAACAGCTTATTTGAGTACGCTCTCCTATCGTCACTTCACTGCTCAGACTAAATCATTTGTCTCGCGGTCACACAGTCAATAAAATCCCCCCTTTTGGAACGACGGCAACACCCTCACGCTAAAGACCACTCCATCAGATAAAAAGCTATCGAATTTGCTCCCGAACAGACTCGATGTAACCCCCAGAAGATAAGTGCCCTGCGGAGGAGAGTGAGCGCACGCTACCTCCAGGTGTGTGAGCGTCATGTCCCTGACCAGGAAGGCACAGTTGCCCCCCTCGGCGTGACAGGCCACCTGGAAGGGTCCGTAGGTGGCGCTGCAGTCTGGGTTGGGCCAGTACTGATGACACTTGACCTGGGGACAGGAGACAGGACCAACGCAACCGTCAACAACATCAACTCCTTCCCGCCGCCTTCCAAAACAACCCTCCCGGGAAGCAGGCCCTCGCTCGCTCCTTCATGTGTGTGTGTGTGTGTGTGTGTTTGGTGCTGACGTACCCGTCCTCTCTCCACCTGCGTGGTGAGCATGACCACCATGGAGGAGCCCTGTTCCCACGTCATCTGCCAGAAGTCTGGGCATGTGTTGGGCAGAGGGCCTTGGCACGCAATGTACCGGTTGATCAGACTCGACGCAGGGATCTCCATCTGAGAGGCAAGAGTACAGAAAACGGGTCTGATTTTCTCTGTGTGTGTGTGTGTGTGTGTGTGTGTGTGTGCACCACTGGGAGAGGAGGAGTGTGTGGGCAAGTGAGAATGTATCCATTTCAAAAACCTTAAAGTGTACGACTGATTATCAACCCGAGCCAGCACGCTTGAGGGCTGTTTCAGCATGGAAGAACAAAGCCTTCATCACAGGTGTGGGAGGAGCGCAGGGTTCGAAACAGGACTGGCAAAACAAAGACCCACTCACGTTGATGTAATTTGCATTGATGTAGTCATCTGTGCTTTTCAATATGACCCGAGTGGCATCATCTAAAAATAAAAATGAGGGAGGAGAAAGAGGGGAAAGAGGAGAGTTTGAATGCAGATTCACAAACTGAGCCGACGAGGACTCCGTAAACGTATCGCTAATGATGTCTTGTCGAGGCTTGAGATTCATCCGGAGAGCTACTCACAGGGCGAGATGTCTCTGTAACGGTTTTTGGAAATGTTCTGAGGTAATTTGGCACACAACATGGTCATCCCGGGCTTCTTCCTGTAGAGTTGCTGTGGGGGGGGGGGGACACACACACACACAGAGGACGACACGGTGAACCACCCCAGCTGTAGCTCTGCTAACTAAACCCAGCCTAAGGACGGAAGCAGGCATGGAAACATCTGAGAGGGGCGGTCGACATGAAGCGCCAGAGGAACACGCCGGAGATAGTCCCGCTCTGACTGCGAGGACACAATCTCTGCCTAAGCTGCTTTCGCCTGCTGAGCAGGGAATTCATAAGGAGCTGGTAAATCTTTAAGACCGCCACGTACGTGTACACACTGTACATAGGAGCACAGAGAACAACCCCTGCACTCAAATAGGACTTGAGTCTGTGTGTGCTTTCATGTGCATCTGTGTGTGTGTGTGTGTGTGTGTGTGCGCGCTGAGTATCTGTAAGTGTGTTTGTGCACGTGTTTCCTTTCCTTTGACCCTCACAGCATTGTATAACGCCCCCTCACCTCCTAATAACACACAAGGGAAGGAAGTACTTAAGGGGCATTGTGCTGAAAACAGGAAGTCATCAGAATGCGGAGGAGGAAATAATTGAAGCGGTTACACACAGGTGGAACACAGCACCTTCATTATGGAGGTGGCTGGTTTTGCCTTCACAACAACATCAAACAACAGGGGGGGGAGAGAGTTGGTACTTACGTCAAACTGGGCCAGTATGGCTCCGCTGGCCAGTCCCTCCCTCAGGGTGGCCATGGAGTCCCTCCAGGCGTCCTGGTCCAGATGGGACGGGTCCTGGGGACACTTCTCTGGGATGTACTGGAAGTCTGGCTCAGAGTCGGCCTTCTCCTCCACTACATCGTAGATGGCTGCACGGACACACACACACACACACCAGATTTACCTCCAGAGTTACTCCGAGGTGACTCCGCTCGCTGGGACGAGAACGACATGACAGTGCATCCCGTTCCTACAGGGGGAGCCAATCGCTCGTTTCTCCATGCGAGCCCTCCCTCCACCTCTCCCTCCCTCCCTCCCTCCACCCCTCCCTCCCTCCCTCCCTCCACCCCCTCCCTCCACCCCCTCCCTCCCTCCCTCACCCCCTCCACCCCTCCCTCCCTCCCTCCACCCCTCCCTCCCTCACCCCCCCCCTTCCTCCCTCCCTCACCCCCTCCCTCCCTCACCCCCTCCCTCCCTCCCTCACCCCCTCCCCTCCCTCCCTCCCTCACCCCCTCACCCCTCCCTCCACCCCAGCCGTTCACCGTGGCGAGCCTCACCGTTGGGTCTGACCAGCAGAATGAGTTCTCCAGAGTGGCTCTCACAGCTGGCCTTGATGAACATGACCACCTGGTCGTGGGTGTGGTCAGAGATGTCCCGCCCGTTGATGAGGACCACCTGATCGCCCTCGTTCAGACGGGGGACGCACAAGTCCGCCTGCAGGTGGACAGGAGAACAGGTTTGGGGGGGGGGGGGGGGGATGAATGGATGAATACCGCTCCTATGAGTCCTTACTGCAGTCACATCGTCTTCCCAGCACTCTGGTTAAGACTTCCAGTCAATGAAGACAAACACAGCCGGGTAAATTCTCAAGCACACAGAACAGTTGCCTTCTATTTTTACACAATGAGGTGTTTCAGACTAGGAGTGAGGTGATAGAGGCGGGGCTGATGAAGAGAGACAAATTCTTACAAAATTAAAAGTCTAAAAGACAAAGAAGGAATGTCTGTGAGTGTGTGTGTGTGTGTGTGTGCGCATCTGTGGTTTATGCGAGGATATAGCTCAGGAGGTTTAAAAGCCCCTCCTGTACAGTACATCACTATAGATAAAGGTGTCTGCTGAATGTAAACATCACCTTTCTGTGTGTGTGTGTGTGTGTGTTTGCGAGCGTGTCCACGCTGTGTTGCCATGACGTACCGATGTCCCCGGGGCCACCCGGGACACGATGATGGGCATCTTCTGATCTGCACCTCCCTGGAAGGAGACCAACACAGATTTACACCTCAGCTTCCTCTCCAACCCCAACCCATCCTCTCTGACCTTCCTCACGAGACCCCAGGCTGAATCCTCTCCAGCTGCGGCCTTCAGCCCTGGTCCTCAGGGCCCACCGGCCTGTATGTTTGAGCCGTTTCCCCTGCTCCGACACACTTGATCCAAGGGACTGAGGGACCAGGGTTGAGGGGCCAGGGCTGAGGGACCAGGGCTGAGGGACCAGGGTTGAGGGACCAGGGCTGAGGGACCAGGGTTGAAGCTGCTCTCCAGTACCCAGGCACAGCCCTCCGGTTCTCACCTTGACGTTGAAGCCGAAACGTCCGTTGTCGTCTGGCCTCATCTTGATCAGGACCAGATTGTCATGGGGAACAACACCGTTCAGCTGCACAGGGACACAGGACAGTCAGTCCCATGACAGCTTGGAGGGGCAGCTTATACAGTTTGGTCATAGCGGTGACTCAGACCTAAAACCTTGAGGAACAGCCTGTGGTGGGCTTTGTCGGGCTGTTGGTGTTCAATGTACCAAACCAGTGAAAACGGCAATCGCAATACCCTTGTGGCCACTGTGAAAAAAGCGGCGGGCAGTTAAAGTGGCGGTTGGGTGGTCTTACCGTGGTCTTTTCGGTTGACACGGGGACGTCATACATCTCGTTGATGTGGTTGTCAAGGAGACTCTGCTGGGAGTGGGCCTGGATTATCTGGCTCATGTTCTTCCTCGACTGCTTGGGGGGGAGGGCCGGCGGTGGGCCATCCATCGTCTCTGGAGAGCTACATGCACACACACACACACACACAACACACATTAGTTCCAGCACACCTATGACAGATGACACCATTGTGAGTCATCCAACATGAATTCTACTCCCCAGATGAACTGACCCTTTCTCACAAAGGGACTGTGTGTGTGTGTGTGCGGGTGTGTGTGTGTGTGTGTCTATGTATGTGGATGCTGGAGGAGGCCTGGTCCAGTCACAGCACATTGTGTTTGTTTGGCCTCCTGTGAGGGGAGCTGGTGTCACACCACAGGAGTCACGTAGGGGAACTGAGGGAGCAGGGGGGGGCACTGCTGAAGAGACAGGTGCTCCCAGCACACACACACACACACACACACACAGACTCTGAGGCCAGAGAATGGCTAGGTTGTTGTAGAATGTTGCAGGTGTCCTCTAGCAAGCACCTTTTCTGCTCTAAATAATGGACACGTTACACAGTGTACAGGCCCTGCCACGGACAGGACCCCATTTGTTTTCCTCTAGCTATTGTGACAAACTGACGTTTTTATGATTCTACGGAGGTTTATGCACCGGCTGTGGTTGCTGATCCCAGTCCCAGCTCAGGCAGTTCAGGCTGAGGTCAGCCAATCAGGTCTTTTGCAGGTTTATGGCTCATGTGGACACAGGAAGTATTCCGTAACATATCAGCTCCGACATGCTCTTCGGAGAGAACAGCCTTTCTACCGCCTGCCGTTCCATCCTACCCGAGGTGGGGCTAAGTGACACAGAATAGGGTTTTCTCCATGTCTTTAAGAACAGAGAGCAGTGTGTGTGTGTGTGGGGGGGTGTGGGTGTCACGGTGATCCAGCAGCAGTGCATGCATGCTGAGGAAGAGGGAGCAGGTGGTTATGTCATCTTCTGGATCACTGACAGAAAGATGAGCAAACGGCTTGGCGGGGAATGTGTGCGCGCGCGTGTGTGTGTGTGTAATGCAGGAATTAAATAGCCGAGAAAGAAAGTGCATATGGTACTGTGTGTTTGTGTGTGTGTGTGTGTGTGTGTGTATGACTGGGTGGTATTGACAATGTGTAGGTGGCAGATACATGTTATTTCATGCTCATTTCCAGTTGAGATGTGCTCCATTTCCTACTGTAGCGCATGGTAACGGGCCAGGCGCTGTCAGAGAGGGTTTAGGATAGTGTGCACTGATAACCCGTACTGGTACAGTAGCAGTAGGGTACGTAACAGACCCCAGGGGTAGGCAAGGCCGGGGCACAGATCGAAATGTGTTTAACAAACAAACTAACACTTTCTCACACACACACACACACACACACGGCCCCCATGCCCCCAGAGCTGTAAACACATTTTACTGCTGCTTTTCAAAGGCCTTTCTTTCCATTTAGGCTCATTAAATGACATTTGGAAAGGGTGTGAACCGTCGCTGAAAGCCACACACACACAGTCAAACCATAAAAAGCAGCCATTTCAGCAGCTGGGGCAGACAGCATGGCACTAGTACTGTCAGTCCAAATTAAACTGTGGCTTGTTTGTGTTGAGTCTGTTTGTGGGAGATTTTAACAGTGGAATCATATTATGCACAGTCATCGACTCTCCGGCTAATCACCAAGAATGGCGATGTGTCACAGGAAAAGACAACTCTCCCACTGTTCATTTGTTTATTGTCTTTGCTGAGAAGAGTGGAGTGTGAAAGGGCGGGGTAACACTTGGTCGAGCCCAGAGTGTCTTTTAGGCGGTCCGTTTCGACTCACGGGGTGGAGTCCAGGCTGATGCTGTTGGCCTGGGTGGAGGAGGCAGACTTGTGATTGGAGAAGACGGGCAGGCTGGGCGAGGTGTGGATCACATGGTCCACCAGGTGGCCGACGGACGATGGCCGCGTGCGCGTCCCCTCCTGTGCGAACATCGACTTCCTGCTGTACCAAAACACAAGACGCACGCTGGTCCCATTTTGGCCTCTCATACACACACACACACACACAAATACAGCGCTAGGACCCCTTCGGGTCAACAGTAAAGTATCTAAGCGTGCTGCTCACTGATTGGGCGTTCCGGGCGGCGAGCGCGTGGGCAGGCTCTGGGTCTCCAGCCGCTCGTCCGACAAGGAGTTCCGACTGACCGTCTCCCAGTCCGTCCCGCCCATCAGCTTCCTGGCCAGTGGCTTGCTGGGCGACCTGCACAGACAGCCAACCACGGTGACTCTCTCCGACATGACACGGGAAGCAAAAGGACGCCGGCCTTCACTGTTGGACGGTCTCTGAGCTTGGGCATGTGTGGCTGTGAGGGCCAGTCTGGGGCTGGGCGGTGGACAGGGGGGGGGGGGATGACGGCCCCATCAACGCCCCTAACTCGTCCGTGGTCGCCTACGCCAGCGGGGAACACGACTGCTAAGCAGCTAAAGACGTGCTAATTAGACTTCCCTGTTCTCCATCCCCATCCTGGCGCCGATGCAGAACAAGGGACAGGGTTCCCGTTCAGGCGTGGCTGCTCTTTCTGTCGCTAGCTGGTAGTAAGCGCTCCCATGCTGAGGGGCCTTGCGGTGTGTTCTCTTACCTGGCGAACACGCGGTCCTTGATGCCCTTCTCCTTGCCGTACTGCACCGACTGCACCTCTGTCCGGCCGCTGCAGAGCCAACGTTGAAAGGACGTTACGTCAATGTTAGAGCGGCGTTCAAAGCCAGCATCGCAAAAACAACTATTTTCCGTCACTCGTGAGTCGATCATGCACAGCTCCAAAACTATTTCAGCTTTTTATATTTTGGGGGGGAAGCTTCTTTTGCGTTGGCTGGACAAAAAAACGACCATCTGGAAGATCACCTCAGCGCAGCTCAAAACCAGGTTGCAATTATTCACAACCATCAACAAAGTGAGTTGCTGGAATATATTTCAAAACTGCTGTTCATCCATGAAGTGAAACTAACTGAATCATTGAAAACCTACATCCCCAAAATGACCATAGGAAACAAAAAAAAAGTATTTCAGAGAACTGTCAAAAACAAGTTCTGTTTTTTTGGGGAGACATCAATAATTCACATATTCACCCGGAATTGTGCACACAATAAGCAACGGCTAACCATTCTCTGATGAATGATTGCACTGGCTTCTCATAATCTAGCAAACATTTTACAGCTTTTCTGCCTTAGTGGAAGATACAGTAGGGTTCCAAGTATGTACTGTGTGTGTATGTGTGTGCGTGTGTGTGTGAGAGAGGGTGCGCCCCCCCCCCCCCCATGGCTCACAGGGTAGAGCATGTGTCACACAGGCTGCGGCGTTACCACAGGGGACCGGGTACGACTTCAACCCAGGCCATTTCCTGCAAGTCATACCCCTCTCTCTCTCTCTCTCTCTCTTCCTCCCTCTCCTGTGTCTCTCTACCTGTCACTATAAAATAACTGAAAATACCCCCCCCCCCAGAAAATTTGGAGACGGCGGGATGGGAGCGCTAGCCTTACCAGTAGCGGAACTTGGAGCCCAGGGTGAAGTAGTGGGCGAAGAAGTTCTTCTGCGGCGGGACGGGCCGGTCCAGACGGAAGAAGGTGTGGTGCTCCACACAGGCCTTCCACAGGTTCTTACAGGCCCGGTAGTTGACCATGTTAAAACCCAACAACGTCTCCCGTGTCTCGTTCTGTTTGAGAGAGAGAGAGATGGAAACAAAGAGACAGAGATAGATAGAGACAGAGAGAGAGGGACAGAGAGACAGCGAGAGAGAGAAACAGCGAGAGAGACAGCGAGAGACAGAGAGAGAGGGACAGAGAGACAGCGAGAGAGAGAAACAGCGAGAGAGAGAATAAGTGTGTGAGTTGGGATTCCTGTGTACATTTGAGGGAGAGGGTTATTGGTTTAGGATTTCCAGCTCCAGTCTGCTTG
Source organism: Hypomesus nipponensis (assembly GCF_054491055.1). Lineage (NCBI taxonomy): Eukaryota > Metazoa > Chordata > Actinopteri > Osmeriformes > Osmeridae > Hypomesus > Hypomesus nipponensis. The sequence continues at coordinate 7,346,492 of NC_140383.1, read as the reverse complement.
GGTTTGTCACAGGAGGACACAGACAGCAGGGGGTGCGGCTCTGTCTGGAGGCTGAAAACACAGTCTCTGCTCTGGGGTGAACTGGGGACTCCTCATCGCTGACTGGAGAACGATCCACAGAGTAAAGAGGGGGAGGGAAATTATTTCACTGGTTTGTTTTTGCTTTTCTTAAAATGTGTGCTGTGACCCACACTCACATGACCAGTCCAATCTCCCTTACTCAGCCAACCCCCCCCCCCCCCCCTACACATTAATTATACATGCTGACACCATTGAGGACAGGCTTTTAGTACAACTGCTTTGGATAAAGAACTTCTCCATATCTATTATTAAGTCTGTCTGTCTGTCTGTCTCTCTGTGTGTGTGTGTGAGAGAGAGAGAGTGAAACAGGGGTGGGAGTGTTTTTGAGGATTCCATCAATGCAGCACATATGTGCGCACACACACACAGTCGGTTTAGCGTAGAATGAATGACTTGAGGTAGCGAGAGGGTCAGTAGCTTGTGGTCAGCTGTTCCATCAGGCCTGGGTTATGGTCACCGTCAACGCAACACATTGACCTTTTTCCTTGAATGCTGCGAAGATCCATGTCCCCACCTCAGCCCCCAACATGCACACACACACACACACACACACACACCAATCCCCCCCAGGTTTCAGTACCCACCACTTCCCTCCTCAGCTGGATAAAGAACTGCTTGCACTTGAAGGAGATCTTGACGATCTTCAACCTGAGGGGGCGGAGACAGACGTGACAGTGAGTGTGTCTGTGTGTGACAGTGGAGGGTCCCCCCTCCACCGCAGCAATCAAAAGCAGCACAGCTGACGGGAAAATGTCTCCTGATCAGCCCTCTAATCCCCCCCTCCCCCTCCCACTACTGCATGACTCACTGCACAGCTAAATATATTTTACATTCTTACTCACACACAGACGCTTGTTAGTGCGTGTGCGCGCGCACACGCTGAGGGAAATTCGGCGCACACGTACACACACACACACACACTTTCCGAGGCGGTGAGTCATGCCCCAGTCTAAGCGATGCTCATTTGTCAGGCTGTTGTGAACATAAATAGGAGGGAGGCAGAATCCTCACGACTCCCTTCTCAGATCGCTCTGTTCCCCACAAAGCGGGGCGTCCACTCTTCCCGCCAGGAGCGCCACACATGGCGGGGGCTGGGGGGGAGGGGCTAAGCGGTCGATAAGAGCGATGCCTTCTCGCGTGACGGTAGTGGACAGCTGTTTGCGAAAACACACCGCCGTCGGGAGCCCTAAATTTAGCCTGCTTGGAAAGCATTTGAGCCTGTGTGTTCTGGAATATGTGGCGAGGCGGGCAGCTGGCTCTCAAGACAGGCGATGGGGGGGGGGGGGGTCAGGGGGTATTGACATTGCATGGTGCGTGCGGGTGTGGATGTTTTTGGGGTGGAGTGGGACAAGTGTGTGTGGTTGTAAGTGTGAGGGGGCAGGGGGTGTTATTGTATGTATAGTGTGTGTGTGTGTGTGTTGAGTTGGTGGTGGGGGGTTGGATTAGCACTGGCCTTGTGGGGATTTGGGATGTGCCTTCCAACCCCGGGCACACATTAATGGGAACAACTCAGCTGAATATCAAAGATTTCTAAGAATCCCAGCATTAGGCCCGAGAGATGATCAGAGCTAAATCCTACACCCCATGGTATCTCCTTCTGAAGGGGGGGGGGCTTCTGGGAATGATGGTTTACACATAAATACAGAGCTCCGTGTAAACCGTCACTGCGAGATATTCATCGGCTTCATTCTGCTTTCATCCCGTGATTTGAGCCAACCTTAATCTTTCCCTCAAATCTGAAGTGGGATCGTGAGTCATGTCAACAGCCGCTGGGGACACGGCTCCATGTCCCTAAGGAAGCTGGTGGACTGATCACTAACTGGAGCCCAGCTCCAGGCTGGTGGACTGACTACTAACTGGAGCCCAGCTCCAGGCTGGTGGACTGACCACTAACTGGAGCCCAGCTCCAGGCTGGTGGACTGACCACTAACTGGAGCCCAGCTCCAGGCTGGTGGACTGACCACTAACTGGAGCCCAGCTCCAGGCTGGTGGACTGACCACTAACTGGAGCCCAGCTCCAGGCTGGTGGACTGACCACTAACTGGAGCCCAGCTCCAGGCTGGTGGACTGACCACTAACTGGAGCCCAGCTCCAGGCTGGTGGACTGACCACTAACTGGAGCCCAGCTCCAGGCTGGTGGACTGACCACTAACTGGAGCCCAGCTCCAGGCTGGTGGACTGACCACTAACTGGAGCCCAGCTCCAGGCTGGTGGACTGACCACTAACTGGAGCCCAGCTCCAGGCTGGTGGACTGACCACTAACTGGAGCCCAGCTCCAGGCTGGGGTCCTCAGCAAGGACAGTGGAGGAAGTGTGGAGGCTCTCACTCACCATGGGAAGCAGTTGATTCGTACCCTGTTCTTGTAAACCACGATCCCCGCCGACATCACCCCAATTAAAATCTCTGTGTTGCTTTGATCCTGGAACAGAGGAGAGAGGGGGAGCAGGGGGGGGGAAGCAGAGGAGGAGGGCGTGAGGAAGGTGGGGGGAAGGAGGGGGGGGGGACATGTTCCTCAATGAGGAACATTGTGGATGAGGGGTTTTAGCATGTAGCCGATCCAAGCTTGGATGGGGGGCTCCGGGCGCAAACGCAACGCGGAAAATCTCACTCTCTCTCTCGCTCCCTCGCTCACACTCACCCTTGCATAGTGCAATTCCACTCCATAGAGCTCCAGCGTCCGTGCTGTGTTCAGGTAATTAAACTCTGACTGGGCAGGAGACAGACCACTGAGGGGGGAAAGAGAGAGAGGATGAGTATGAGAGGGTGGTGTGTGTGTGTGTGTGCGTACAACTTTTGTGATGTACCTGTGCTGCTGGTGGTGTTTGGTGACCTCCTTGTCAAAGCCCTGGGGAGGACTGGGGATGAAGCTGAACTCTGTTAGGTAACCAGGAGCATGGTCCAGGTCATTGTAGTCCCCTAGCTCAGCTATACAACAGGGGAGAGGAGGAGAGAGGGGGGTGGAGATAAGAGGGAATGGGGTGAGAGAGAGAGAGAGAGAGAGAGAGAGAGAGAGACACACACAAAAGGTGGGACCATGGTGGGAAAGGGGTGAGGTGGAGGGAAATATCCAGTGAGTGACGATACAGTAAAGGATGGCCATCAGTGCAGCATTCCCCCTCTGAGGTATTGGGATTGTCCAGTTTGATATGTAAACATGGATCACATGCGCGTGCAGCATTGCACAGTTCGGCAGCAGATCCCATCATGGCAGATGGCCCGTGGTTTTTAGCGATGCAGTCCCAGAATAGCCCGGGAGAGAAGCGAGCATCGACGTGCCGTTAAGGACGTCTTTGGGCTGCTAATGAAAAGAGAGAGGAGCAGTGGAGAATTCCCCGGTCGCCCAGTCTGTGATCTCCACACACCGCCGCAGCCTACAGCGCTGTGTGAAGCGGCCTCAATTCATAAAAGTGCTCCACTCAACCACTGGCTCAGGGCCGTATTGGCCAGACAATCGATTCAAACTCACTTATTGACGCAATCCCAGTTTTGGATGGTAAATAAATAATGGAACCGCAAGGCAGTCCTGTGGGCCATGATGCGGATATAAACATGTACTGCAAATCGGCAGCACAAAATACATGCATTAACTGTTCAATGAATGCATTTCAAGGTGTAATGTAATCAACATTAGAGATGAGTTAAACAAATACAATTAGCAACATGAAACAGCTTTACGGTCGCTTTCTCAAATGCGGAACATTTGAGAAGGTAGAGGGGAGTTGAGTTCAGAGTGTAGATCTGGACTGAGTGGCTCGTTTCTGTACATTTAGTCATTGCCAGCGTGGGTAGTACTGTGATGTCAGAGGTCTGATTTAAAATCCCTTCTCTGACCGATATAGCAGTGAAATTCCTCATATAAATCCTTGAATGAGTGAGACAGCTAGTGATCGAGACACATACACTCTGTCTGAAAGGCAGAGAGAGAGAGAGAGAGAGAGAGAGAGAGAGAGAGAGAGAGAGAGAGAGAGAGACAGGCAAGCAAGCGAAAACTGTGAGAAAGTGAGTGAGATTTGAGACACAGAGAGAGAGAGAAAGAGAGAGAGAGAGAGAGAGTAGAGAGAGAGAGAGAGAGAGAGAGAGAGAGAGAGAGAGAGAGAGAGACAGAGACAGAGAGAAAGCTCTTTCGGGACAGACCAATCTGTCATGAGTCATTATTCAGGTCACCCTGGTGACTGACATTGGAAGATAACATACACCACACACACACACACACACACACACACACACCCCAGGCTAGAGGTCATGCCATGACCATTGAAGCCTGTCGCTGGGCAAGACAAAATGGTCTCCTCTAGGAAGGCTGTGTCTGCACATCTGTGAACATGATCTATGTGTCGTCTTGGGAAGGCCACAACAGACCCGAGCTGAGCTCAACTGGACTGGGGCTGCATGTGGAAGAGCTGCTGGCTAGCTCATGTGTTCATCTGTCTCCCAGTGTAAAAGTGAGAGCTGAGCGTGGAGCTGGCCGGGGCACTCCAAGGTGTTGTCTGAGAAACAAACTGCCCTTCAGCTTTCACCACAACACCCTGGTGTCTCCATACCACAAGCTAAGGAATCAAACCATCACAGCAGTGCGTGGTATTTGCCTGACCATCTGCCTGGAGAGCGAGGACCCCCAGGTTCAAACCCGCTCTCCCAGTACGTGGCCTTGGGAAACAAACATCTGCCGAGTGAATACATTATTTTTATTATTACTTACATTGAACAGCATAAGAGGCCAGGAGGGCAGCAGTGTTGTGCGGACAGGGCAGTCTGTGGAACACACACAAATGTATTCAGCTGGAACCATCTAGAAATCCTTCCAACTGTAAATAGCTGCAGCTATAGCATCTTGGAAAGAGCGTCTCTAAGCAGAAAATTCGATAACAATAACCCGGATAGATGGTAATTTAACAAACAAACGGTTGGAACGGGAGTTCAAATGGATTTTGTGTTCCAGTGGCTTTGAAATGGAATGGAACTGGTGTGTAATAGCAATAGTAGGTGTAGCGTGTCAACAGCAGGTCGGGCGGCTCACCTTCCAGTCAGTATGTCCTGTTTGATCTGGAGGAAATACTGGTACCTGGGAGGACAAACGATTAACATAAACACCATGGTGTGTTCCCTGCACATCCTACACAAACACATAACATTCTGACATTCTACCCCAGTCATTCCACTTTGACTGCAGCGGGGATCTGCAGGTGGCGAGTATCTGCTTAACGAGAGTGTGCCACAGCAAAGGAGGTGGCTTTGGCACATCCGATCCTCCACAGCTTAAGATGTACAAAGTGCTTCTCCACTCAGTACGGCTGGCTGACCAGGGCCATGCCTGAGTGGCTGGATTGAATAAGAAATAGCGGGGCATCTGTTTAGTGGTGGAAACTCTTGTGTTAATCCACCATGCACTCCTGCTATTGCCGCCTTGGGCACAGCAATAGAGAGTCACTATCTCCATGATAAAGGAGCAGATTATTTTTATCACCCTCCCCCCCCCCCAAAAAAAAAAAAAAAGATATACAAGTACCTATACTGCAACTGGATTAACTGAAGGTGTTCAACATTTTTACAAGAGCTTCTGCATGATAGTGTGGCAGTAGGAGGACATGCAGCCAAGGTCCCCTGGCTGATCCTAGTCGTAGACTGCCTAGTAGCAAGCCATTCAAATCCCCCTAAGGCCTGCGACTAGCTCAGGCCATTCCAGCTCATTAAGAGCATTAGCACAGCTCAGGTCCTGTGCGGCGTCAGGGCCTAACACCGCTAACTGTGGTGGATGACCTCGCCAGAGCCCATCCAGGCCATGCTCACCTCGTGTACTCTTCCTGAAGTTTGTTAGGGTCCGTCACAAAGAACTTGACACGGAAACTTAGATTATGCGGTGATCCCCCTGGAAAAAAAGATGTCGAGATGACAAATTTAGCCTCCTTGAATGCTCTTGCAGACCACGCTAAGGGTTATTCTTCCAAATGATCTGCCAACAACACAAAATGATAAATGCAGCGATCAAAACCATAGCAAATCACACGAGGATTCTCCAGCTAGTCTAAACTGTTGTTGCCATGCTGGAGGAATTCCACCTACTTTTTAACTGCTTCCTGATGGGCTTGTTAGGATCCAGCCACCTCTGTAAAAGATTGATGAGCAGAAGCTCAATGAAACGATAACAGTTCCTCAGCAACACTACTGCTGCTGCTCAATTATTCATCTACAGGCTGGGTGGCCACAGAGAGGGGAGAGCAGGGGCATGTTCATCCGAAGCTACTAACATACTCACAGGCCACTCACACAAACACACACACACACACACACACACACACAAGGCGATGACTGAATCCCGGGACTTCATTCCGTGGCCGTTCTAATTCTCTCGAAACAACTGTCATTTCTGGGTGGTAAACGGTCGAGCCGGGCAAACGTGAAGGCGAGACACGGCAGACGCGGGGAGTTAGCGACGGACGTCACCGCCGCTCCCGTCTCCGGGGGGGGGGGGGTCACGCAGCGTCTCTCCGTCCGAGAGACCTCCCCCGTCTGACCTGCGCCCCGGGCACACTCACCGGGCTGTCGGAGGAGTCGTGGGCCAGATGCAGGCCGAAGTAGTCCCTCTCCGTCAGTTCCAGGTGCCTGAACACGGCGTCCAGCAGCGCCTGGCCGTGCTCGTGCTTCTGCAAGGCCACAACAGGGGACAGCAGAAAAGGGACAGAGGGATTATTTCCTTGTTTCTCCCCCCCCCCCCCCCCTCCAGCTAACCTTCCTTAGTGGGGTCCTAGGTGTGCGTGTCATAACCACAGACCCCATGTAAAAGAAGGTAGAGGGGCGCCTACTCGACCAGGGGCTCGGAATTAACGGCGTCCCAACGTCAATGAAAAATATGTATTGGACAGTTCAAAACAGACTAGATGTCTGGGACAGTTCAACACAGACTTTAGGACGGCAGACCATAACAATGTAAGATGCATACGCCACTGGTTCGACACGTTTAAACACACGGGGGGGTGAAACACATCCTCACGTTTGGGACGCCTCGTTTTGGACTTTGGGACAGGACTGGGAGGGTGAGGAAACCAGTTACGTCTCGAGCCCGGTACCCAATGCTGTCGAGCTGCCATTGGTCTCACGAGAATAGGACCAACACCTCTCTCCCCACTGCCCAGCACTACCCTCTATCGCCTGTGTGTGTGTGTGTTTCCAACTGGGAGACAGTCAGTGTTGACATGGTGGTCCTCAGGGAGGTCTGTGGTGGGGGGAGGGAGGGGGGGTGGGGGTCGTGTCACCGCTCGGAGGCGGGCAGCCATCCGTCTGGCAGCTCAGAGCTGCTGTCAAACATGTGCTGACAGTGTGGGGAAACAAAGCCGCCCTCCCCCTTGCCCTGTCACTTGGGTTTAACCCTGCGGCAGGAGGACAGGCCATCCGCCTGGCGCGGAGGCCCACGATTGGAGCTTCTCTGCTGGCCATGTGAGACTGAGAGCTGGGAGTCTGGTTCCGTAATACTGCATCTACACACTCCACTTCTACGACAGTGCATCTAACCTACACAGCCAGCCACACGATCATGTTGCCATTTTTAACTCTAAAAGACTAAGTTACCGGGCAAAATAACCGGAGAGAGCCCAGCAGTAAACTAGTTACCCAATCAGACAGCTCTTTTCTCCACCTATTCAGCCAATTAGATCGCTTTCTTCAGGGCATTGTTCTGCGGCTTACTCATGCATTACTGATGGAGCAGTAGCCTGCTCTAGATGTCAGAAGTGCTTATTCATGTTTTACTATAGAGGGACCATGAAATCAAATAACTACATCGTAGCCAATAGGCTAATTGAATGCTACACATTCATAGCCACTATTTGTATCCACTAAAGACTCAATTAGAAACCTTGGGGGATGGAAAGGGGAAGTGGTTGAGCTGTGTAAAGTCCCGTTCAGATGACTCAAAAATCCTCAGACAAAGAAGCTGATTTGCACGGAACAGTCAAATTTCGCTTTTTGAAACCTTGGAATCTTTGGAAACATCTTATAAAATAATTGACCCTCACTTTTTCAAGTGGCCAAACCCTGGTCTCTGGAGACTGTGTGAGCGCCAGGGGAGATAGCGAGTGTTATGGCCATGACAAGATAAGAGGTGTTGTGGTCTCCAGCATGAAGAGTAATCTAGCAATCATGACTGAGGGAGGAAAAAGAGGAAGTACACATTTTCCCAGTCCAAGACCTCTAACCTTATAATTCCTCTTCTATTCATAGAGGATTCAAAGTGTGTGTGTGTGTGTGTGTGCGCTATTTGAAGTGTCGTGGCTGTCTGAAGTGGCTTGTCTGACTGGATGTGGTAGGACTGTGGCGATGGGGGCGCACTCTCAGGAAGCAGTCTCAAGAGACAAACGTGCAAATGCTGCCACGGCAAGACCAAAGAGCCATGCATTATTTAAATGTAGGCTGGGGCACACACACACACACACACACAGGCCCCGAGCTGTCTACGGCTTGTCTTAGAACCCACCAGAGTGACATCAAACAGTACTAGGAACTGTCCCCTCAGCCTGGGTGGAGCTACCCTGCTGCTCTCTGTCTGGGGTTAGCAGGGCGAGCTAGATTAACGCTGTGAACGCCCCCACCCCCCCTTCCCCCCAACAACCAGCGCTCTGACATCACAGCTCTGGGAGTTGGGAGGGAGAACAACTGAACGACAGAGTAAACAAGAGTGAGAGAGAGGAAGACGAGAGAGAAACAGAGAATAATGATTGGTCTGGGTGAAACAAACAGTCTTTGTGTTGATCTTCATCAATCCCCCACCTCTGTAAGTGGGCTGGAAAGAGAAATCTTGAGAGACAGAGCGAGAGAGCAAGAGAGCGAGAGAGCGAGAGAGCGAGAGAGCGACAAGATGTCACTTTGGGCTTATTCTCCCTCACATAGACATTCAAGTCTAACCCCATACAATTTTGTTCTAACAGAGGGAGCTAGATTGCCTCCCACTGCTGGAGGGGAAAGGGGGCTATTGAATGTGTGTGTGTGTGTGTGCTTGCGCATGCGGAGGAGAGGAGGAATGACGAAAATGCAGCGAAACATGAGGCAGCTTGTCCAGAGAGTAGCAGCCCTCCACAGCTCCACAAGGTTTCCGTTTCTGTCTCTCTCTGGTCCCCTGGGAGTGGAGGTCTAGGCAGGGGCGAGGGCAGGGATGAGGGCGAGGGCAGGGATGAGGGCAGAGGCGAGGGCAGAGGCGAGGGCAGGGGCGAGGGCAGGGGCGAGGGCAGGGGCGAAGGCAGGGGCGAGGGCAGGGGCGAGGGCAGAGGCGAGGGCAGGGGCGAAGGCAGGGGCGAGGGCAGGGGCGAGGGCAGAGACGAGGGCAGGGGCGAGGGCAGGGGCGAGGGCAGGGGCGAGGGCAGGGGCGAGGGCAGGGGCGAGGGCAGGGGCGAGGGCCAAGCACCGTGCTTGTACCCCCCCACCCCCCCCCTCTCTTTTGTTCTGTGCCTTCCCCAGTCAGCAGTGCAGGCAGGGTAGACTACTACTGCCAGGCCTGGCCAAGTGAGGATCTATTGAACTCTTGTTCTGTCAGAGCCGTCTTTCCAGGAACTGCAGAGTACAAATCGATGTGTGACCCAGGAGGAAATTGGAGGGAAGTTGATCTTAATTCATGTAATTGATTCACAGCGGTGTCACAAGCTCCTAATAGGTCCATACTGTACTGTAGCCAAGGCAACCCTGGAAGCAGATGGTTATTACATCAAACAGTGTGTGTGCGTGCGTGCGTGTGGTGGTAAGGGGGGGGGGTCACTATATCCTTTGACGATTCTCTGAAAGCTTACATAATCCGCAAAAGACAGAGAGCGTTTGATGCCAACCCTCTTCTGATCCGTCTCCATCCAGACATGGGACGGCGTGGGCATCGCTAACACGCTCAACTGAGCCGACTCTACAACGCCTTGTACATGATGGCCTGTCCGCTTCATCCAGTCACAGGACAAGTGCAGACAAACCACTGTTGTCGTGCGGCACAAAGTTCTCTCTGTGGCAGTGTGGCTGGCTTTATCAAGTCATGTAGCAGTCCCTTCCTCCAGCTCCCAGAGAAAACATGGATGTTGCAATCACTGGAACACTGATTTACTGTCCCTGACTGGCACCCGGCTCAGCTCCAGTGTGTGTTGACTTCATTTGAGACAAAGCTAGATAGACAAGGAGAGAGCGTTTGTGTGTGCTCTTAGGAGCAGTGTACGAGTACGTACTTGACTGTGCAGCAACCTTTGGGAGGCTCCTCTGAACACTGGAATGTCAGGCATTTCGCCGTAAGAGGAGGGCCTCTCTCTCATACACACATACCTTCCCTCCTCACCCCCATAAGATGTGATGGGGAACTAGGGACAAGTCAAAGTAGGATATAGCACTGTGGTCACATGGAGATGTTTCTTAAACACGTGGATAGACTAGTGCCCCCTTCCCCTGCCCCTAGTATGAACAAACACACCTCCCTGTTGGAGAGACGCATTGATCTGGCAGAGGAGGGCATCAGAGGAGGGCATCAGAGGAGGGCATCAGAGGAGGGCATCAAGAGGACTTACGCTAACTTTGAAGGCTTGGACGGTGTTGTCCAGGAGGAGAATGTTGCAGAGCACCTCGGTGTGCTGCCTGTCGCGTGCCAGTTCCGACGCCCGGACATTGTAGGATCTGCCAGCAGGCAACCGGAAGCGTGCGGTCATCACGGTCCAACCAGGGTCTGGAACACAACCACAAACACACACGCACACACACACACAGGGATGTCAGGCAGTAGACCCACATAATTAACTGCATTAATATGAAACATTACTGTGTGTTTGTACCTTACTGTGAGACTTTGTCTCAGTGGGATTAAGTGATTCTGAAGGACAAGGTCACTACAGTACTGGGGAAAAAAAGATTCCTACGCAAGGTTAGATTCTCCCACTAACCCGCGGGCTAACAAGTTTGGACATGCCAACACATACACCCTGCAAGTTCCTGAGGACTGTCAATGCTGGTAGCACCTGCACGTTTGACAGATCACAGAATACTGACAACGATGTAGTCTACCCTCCAGAGGAAAAGCCATACTTTCCAAAATACATTTTGATGTCTCTGAAATCGCAGCATTGTTATCGGCTGAGTAAACCAGCCTTCAGTGAAGTCAGCAACAACGGAGGCTGGGAACACTTCATTTCCGAACTGCCGGTTCATAGTGGGTGAGCCAAGCCCGGCTTTGAGAGTCCTGCTCCACAGCTGAGCCCTGTTCTGTTCTGTCCACCACACCGCCTGCATATCAGAGCTGAACCCCAGTGAGCATGCTCCGTCAGGCACAGGAGGACGGCTCCCAAATCCCGAGAGAGACCTTTCCGGAACCATGAATCCATTATTGCTTCCGCTACAGTCAGCAGAGCTTACAAACACTGCGACGGGCTGTACACATGTGTGTATGCATGTGTGTGCGTGTGTGTGTATGCATGCGTGTGTGTGTGTATGCATGTGTGTGGTCAGGTCTCATGACCCCAGTGCTTCCTTTCACCGGTGGGCTCATCCGGTCCTCTAGGTTATTACAAACACAGACTGGCCAACAGCCTTCCTGTCTCCAGTGTCTCCCCTCCTTACCCCCTTTCTAAATCAGAGCAGCCGTCGACCCGAGATCCATGTAGCCTCCGCACAGCACAGAGACAACTTTGAATTGAATTGGGAGCATGATAATCTGTGAACAAAGACTGCATTAAGCACCTCTGGCCCATAACAGTCAGTCTAGTGTGCACGGGCATGGGATTTCATTTCCTTCAATTCAAGCATGCCAATGCATCTTTCATGCCACTAAGTAGGGTCACTATGTAGGCTACAAATTTGCCGAGCTGAATCATTTCCAATTATTGTATTGTCTCTGAACCAAAGACAGGGCCTGATGGCCACCATGTGGAGACCCATGTCTGACCACAACCAAATGTATAAACGGTTTGATTTAAGAACAGCACGGAGATAAGAGGATATGACTGAAACCCAAAACGAATTGCAGGGTGTCTTTACTACGTGCACCATTAGTCCAGAACTGGAACACAGAGGTATGTGGATCCCAGCCAGGCGGATGCGCAGACAGCTGGTGAGCTTTGAAAGGCATCTTTTAAACGTGGTAGCAGGTTTGTCTTCAGATCCTCAGCATTCGCTGGAGGCACTTAATTGGGTACGACAGCCAAACCAAAAGCACTGAATCACTCAACACACCCTGCTACAAGATGGGAATCGACAAACACACACACACACACACACGTTGTTGTGTGACAATTATTTCAGACCGAGAACCTAGTCTTGGACAACTAAGGGACAGTGGCTTTCCCAAGCCTAGTTTGCCAAACAGGTAAGAAAGATAGCAGCGGACTAGCTTCACAGTAGAATCTAGGCCAGCCCAGTGCCCAGGAGCACAGGGGAACAGGACAGAGGCCTAAACCTGTTTCTTGTCTGAGGAGGGGGGTCGTTTAGGGAATGTGGGTAGCATTTGAACTTTGACCTCCTTTCGGGCAGCCGGACATCACCCATCGTGGGGCCTTCTTAGTAGTAAAACCATACGGTGCCTTAAGACTACGGGTAATACATCACCGTCTTCGCGATTTGAAAATGACCCCCTCCAAAAAAGCTCCTCTCTTTGCATTCCGTCAGCTGACCCAGAGTCTGTACGAGGAGGAACCGAGTATGTGACACCAGCAGACTACCACAGAATAATGATCACGCTGACTACTAAGACTAACACTACTCGAATAACATACAGCCATCAAAAAAATATATATATGTGGGCGGCCACTCTAAACTTGGTGTAAATGTTGTCCTGCTCAAGGCTCTATTACTTGAATCTTGTCTCCACGTACAAGGGCATCACACGTTACGAAACATTTTGCTGGGGAAACAAAAATATCTCTGCTGGCATCTGCAAGGGGACACCAGTGAGGACAGAGCCCGCAGAGGAATCTTCAGAGTTAGAACTGAATCCCGTCATCAAAACAGAACAACATGGGGTGGGGCTATAGGTTACAAGGATTCCATCTGTGGTAAGAACAGTTTGTTCTAGTTAGCCATCACGGTTCAGACCTTCAAAAGTATCCATTGTTTGATTGAAAAGCTATGCCTTTATTCAGCTTAGTGCAATTTGAGCTTTTACAATTGAATGTACTGCATTTACCCTTCCAAGAGTGTAGTCAATCACTTGGGGGACTGGGATGAGAGACTGGCTCACAGCAACCTAGAGAGCTCCAGTTACCCTCCTCACATTAGCACAGATCTACACTAATCAGAGACCACCAGTTATTTAGCTAACAGTCTCAGAGGCCTCTCTCTTCTTCAGACCCCCTCTCCTCTCTCTCTCTCTCTCACACACACACACACACACCATCCTCCCACTCTGGGTAAATGTTTTGTGTGTGTTTGCTGTCCGCTTGCTTTCAACCCCAACTCAAGCTGTCACAACAGAACAGGCCATTATGCAAATGACAACCATCAGCTCGACTGAGAGACCATTCAATCTTTCTCACAGCCATTCACACCGAGTCGCAGAGTAAGGTGGCGGTGGGGGTGGGAGATGGAGGTGCAGTTTCTTTCCAATGGTCCAAACACATGAGAGCCCCTTGCTCTCTCGCTCGCTCTCTCTCTCTCTCTCTCTCAAAAAGGATCAGCCGTAATTCTAAGTTGAACGTATTCCCGGAGCACAGCCTGTGTTGAAAGGTCAGCTGGCTGAGCGGGTATAGGCCATGATGCTGTGTTGGGCTGTCCTCTCTGTGTCGCCGCGGCACGCTGGCCCTCCTGACCTGACCTTTCTGGGGCCTGCTGCTTCCTGTGGCTGAGCTGCCAAATGAATGCACACAGGTTTGTCACTTTTCCTCCTCTTGGCCAAAACAACTCTTGACTCTCATTGCCCCCACCCCGCCCCCCCTCCCCCCACTGCCTCACAGTGAGCATTGGCTGTGTTGGTTTTAAGGCCAGAGTGTTTTGCTGGTGCAGAAATGTGCTTTACTGTCCCTTCCCGGTCCCAAACCAGACTGTACTGAAAGCACACTGTGCTGCCATACAGCTTCTGTGTGAATTTGGAAGATGTTCAAATGTACCAAGCATATCTAAAGGGGTCCATACGCCAAAGATGATATTCAACTAAAAAGTGGATGGTAGAAAGAGTGAGAGAGAAAGATCTGAGGTTGAGACAAAGTCGATTTAAAAGCCATGCCCTCTTGATATGTGAGGTGATATATAAGACGGAGACATTCCATGGTCTTACAGAGGTTGTAGTCTGGTCAATTACCTCTGGGACCTTTGCTAATTTGTCAGTAAGACAGGGACATATGTCCATGGCCCTATACCCATCTGTAGTCATGACCCCTTTGAGCCTGTGTTTCTGTAAGGATCCAAGTTGAGACTGCGACTCTCGTAACCTCTAACCCCTACAGTGGCTCTTGGCCACAGCCGTGTATTGGTCTAGCAGAGATAACAAACCGCCTGTCTATTTTTACTTTAACCCACCTCCAAAACAGTCGTGGAGCAACGATCTGTGTAGGAGGGGAAGGGGGGCTGGGGGTCACAGGTGTCCTGACACGTGTTCAGCCTTCTATTCTGTCAAACATTCACCACCAAAACCTTTGACCGACCAATTCATCGATGGTCCTGGGGAACCGCGTGTTCTCCTGCCTGCTAACTGTTGTAACTCTTCAACAAGCAGGTTATCCGAGAGTCAATGTCGAACCATCTTCTTATAAGTCATGTATTGACTGTGTGGTGGAACTGGAGAGAGCTCCAGTTTCCTGCTTGCCCCGTTCCTCATCCAAGCACGGCTCAAAGTACCTCTACTACACCTCAGGCCAACAGTTTGGAGCACACAAGTTTGCTGCCTCCTGGAAATAACTGATAAAAAGATGAATCGCTACCTTGAGCTAGCCTTAACCACTCCCTTAAACTATATAAAACACTGGACTTAAGCGTGGAAGTTGTAAGCCCTGCTAAAGCGCAGGTGCGATGTTGCCGGACTGCGCTGTGAAAAGTGCTTTGGTTGGGTTAGCTTCAAAACATCACAGAGGAGGAGCCGTAGGTGCGAAACAAGAGCCCCTCTCTTCTCCTGGAGAGAGAGAGAGAGAGAGAGAGAGAGAGAGAGAGAGAGACAGAGAGAGAGAGAGAGAGAGAGAGAGAGAGAGAGGGAGAGAGAGAGAGAGAGAGAGAGAGGGAGAGAGACAGAGGGAGAGAGACAGAGAGAGAGAGAGAGAGAGAGAGAGAGAGAGAGAGAGACAGAGAGAGAGAGAGAGAGGGAGAGAGAGAGAGAGAGAGAGAGAGGGAGAGAGACAGAGGGAGAGAGACAGAGAGAGAGAGGGAGAGAGAGAAACTGAAACATACGTTTGATTAAAGCAGCACATTCCCCTGATTTTTTTTTTTTCCTTCTTTTTTTCTGCTTACGACGGCAGCTTTTCAAATGTTAGAGGGTCGTGTTCTGATCACGCTGCGAATTTCCACCCGCATCCTCCTCGACCTTGCACATTCCTGGCCGGCAGCTGTCACGGCGGGGAGGCCAGGTGCGCCGTGCCACTTCGCTCAGCTACGACCCCCCGCTGCTTGTGCACGGTGGCAGGGCTTGAGCCGGAGTCAGTGGCAGCGAGCGTGGGGGACCGACATTGGGACAACTAAAGACTGCCATGAGAGGAGTCTAGTGTTTGACGGAGGGTGACAATGATGGCCGTGGGTATCCTGACCGGTCCCAGCCTGTATTAGGCCGTCACATTGGGATGTGTCCATTTGCTTGTAATGCAGAGTAACAGCTCTCGGACCAGTCTCACTGCTGAACATTCTCTGATCCACAGAGGAAGAGAGCGAAGGGAGTAGATAGCAACCTGGTCAGTCAATCACAGCCAGCTCAGTCCTTTCGACTTGGCTTGTTCTCTGTCTAGGAAAGCAGATCTCGGGATTTAGATACAGCTGGTCCACACTACGTAAGAGTCAAACAATCTAGCTATAATAATTCCCAAACACATCTTTATAGGCCTTCTTGGTCTTCAAGGTTTGTTTCCGTCTTGCTACACCAATCTCACTAACAGTAGCAGTATAATACACAAAGGCCTAGGTTTCTTGCTCACAGAAACACACCAGCTGCTCACTAAAAGGCGTAAAAATTAATTGTCTTACCCACGCACATGTTAACCTTGGAGAGATGGACTGCCTTTAGCATGTTGTTATTGTAATTGCACTGCAGACAGCAAAAAGGCTTTCAGGCAGTCACACTGATAATACTGCACACATCGTACACAGATAGTGTGTGTATGTGTTGGCTAAGAATGTGACCCAATAGGCCTAGCAGATTTAGCTGATGTCAGCGTGTCTACCGATGCATAATGTAGGAACGGTAGGTCCCCCAAGCCCTGCAACACTGCCCTAAAGCTACTATGTCCTAACTGAAGTAAGGGATTACAGACTAATCTGCAAGTGAGAGTCCATTCAAACAGATGTTTAAAACTAGCAATTGCAACCCAATGCAATAAAACAAGATTCCTGTTGGATTCGTTTCTGGGCAATTTTTATTCATCCCGATGCTCGGATGGAAGTTTCTGGTTGGCATAACACTGCACAGAAACCCAGTGAGAACTTGTCTCGTGCCAAGGAAATGAAAGGTGTGGAGACATAATGCTTTAAGACATTCGCAGGCATTCACACACACGGTGGTGTGCAGACGAGGCTGTGATAGCACCCAGCAGACACAGGAAACTGAGCCTGAATGTACAAGACATCATTTCCTCCCTGCCATACCTCTTAGACCTAGACTATTCTAGGTCTGTCATGAGCCCCCTCTCTCACCAGATATTCCAACGTCCGCCAAAATATGGAGGCATGTTATTGTTAAGGCAGGTGTGGCAGACTGCATTACAGCTGAGGATGTGACAAACTACCCCAGTACATTCTTTGCCATGTTCCATCATTGAAAAGCTAGTTGACATATTGGCTTCTGATTGGCTACTCTCTTGCTGTCTTGTAAGTTACACAGGTTACCATCAACCTCACAATCAGAGAAGTTGACATAGTACACCGAGAAGACTGACTGGCAAGTCAAACTCCTGACTAGACTAAATGATGTTAACCAAGTAGACCAAGGAGGCTTATGAGTTGTGACTTCAAATGAGCCATTATCATACTCTGGTGCTAACTAACTAAGCAATGTATTAGACTGTATCCATGCGTATCACAAATAAAACTATCCTGGCTAACAGCGTGGAGTTTGTGATTAAGCAGAATAGGCTTGGTAGTGTGGAATATTACTGGCTCCATCTGCCCTTCGTAAACCTAGCCTGCATGATGGGGACTGCTGAGCTGCAGGGGACTACAGCAGCGAGCGAGGCAGACTTGGCCTGGCGCTGAAATTAGAGAAACCACAAGAATGTAACAGCTTCTGTTATTATCCCTAGTGGGGAAAATAGCATGCAAAAGTAGTCCATCTCCCTCACACTGCGTACAGAGCACACGGTACGCAACACAGAAAACTGAGAATGCTGTCCAAAACACACCGACCCAGGCCTTCCCAAAACAACTCATTCGATTCCAATATGAGTCGTGTTCAGAAGACAGTGCAACTCCAGCAATTAAAAGCAGCTTGTTTTGTTTCGACCCATGAGCAATGGAAGCATGAAGCATGAAGAACCTAGACTATAACCTCAGGAAAACAGCTAGGCTGCTTTCTGGCCGGGGTATGTTAGTGTTTGCAGGACCATAAATACTCAACTGTTTTCTTGTTTGACTGTGAGCTGAGGGCGGGCTGGGCTGCGAAGCTCCACTTCGGGGGAACGCATGCCTGAGTGGGAGGTGGAGCAGCCTTGGAGGGCGTTTCCCAAACACCCCGAAAACCGTGTCCATAGCAGTTTTTAACAAGATCTCTGTTTCAAACACGGGCACGCACTCTCTCTTCGTCATCCCCTTCTCTCACACACAGTATCATGTCTCCCATTTCTCTCACAGTTTGCTTACGCACACACACGCCGTGACAGGCAGAGCAGACCAACATTTTCACAGCCCCAAGCTACATTTGGCACTGATATGTTGACTAAGGAAAGTTATGGGAAGAGAGAGGAATACACTATTTGAAACACACTGGCATAAAGAACGTGGACAGGGATCCAGGGTTTTAAACTGAAGACAAAAAGAAAACATTCCTGACAGCAGGGAATTCAGAGAGAGTAGGTCAGTTAA
Source organism: Hypomesus nipponensis (assembly GCF_054491055.1). Taxonomy (NCBI): domain Eukaryota; kingdom Metazoa; phylum Chordata; class Actinopteri; order Osmeriformes; family Osmeridae; genus Hypomesus; species Hypomesus nipponensis. Next base: position 7,328,266 of record NC_140383.1, on the reverse strand, counting down.
AAAAGGCATCAGAGTATTTCATTGAATAGGCTCATCTAGACAGTAGACATATGATTGCGTGTTTTTCAAACATAGACGTTTTTCCTCTATAAAACACACAGTGGGCATGAAAAATCCGAAAAGGAAAAAAGTACCTTTAAAAAAGATTACATACCCCTTGTTTTAACCGCTACAGCAGGATAGTTTGTAAAGCTGGAAAGATCTATGAATGACCTTTAGTGTTACTTTTCTAGGAAGAGCCTGCCTGAGGACATGAGTTTCTCCTAGTCAGAGGTTGGAAGTTGGTTATTGATACAGTGGCAGGCGACTTACTGGCCCCTCCGGTTTCAGGCTGCAGCAGCACCCCTGACTGAACAGGAGCGGTCTGCAGCTTCCCTCCACTACACAATGGGGCTGAGGTGATCGAGGTGTGCTGGTGTGGAGGATGTGTGGGGGAGAGGGGAGGGCAGGGAGAGAAGGACAGGCAAGTCACAACACGCATAGCACTTGAAATTGCTGCAAAATGCGAGATGTGGCACAGAAAGCGTAGGTCTACATGCCAGAGATGTGTGGGGGCTGACTAAGAGGGCGCTTTAAGGAAGCTGTGGCACAACACTCCCTAGATCTATGCTTTTCCCCAGCTTTTTCTGGATGCAAGATCATGGTCAAATGGCTTGTCAGTAATTAAATTACGGTTTCATGAACAGGAAACTCCAGTCACAGGTTTGCCACGAGCGCTGAACAGAGAGGGCTGGCGTCTTTCAGAGGACAAGCCCGGAAAGAAATTTGGGGCCAGCACGACATTGTAACAAAGCCTACATTTCTACTCTGAAAAACTAGCCCATTCTGTTGCAAAACCCTGGTGTTCATCACAGGACTTCAGAAATAAAACAAGCCTCATGTATAGCCTATACACTTGTGTAGGCTACTATGCAATGCACAGCCTGGAACTACATTGAACACTCAAGTCTTTGTTCTTAACCCGTTGTGCCATTTGCAGGATATCAAGTGATCTGATATAAATATCACAAACATCCAACTTGACATAACTCAAGGAGAAGGCAAAGGCAAAGCTACATCAAAGTCATGTCAAAGTAGTAACATCAAGGTCCTGGGATAGAGGGTCATGGCCTGAGGGTATTCAGCCCTGACTCTAGAGATGAACATCCCCTCATGTCTACCTCTGAGGACCAGGAGCCTTTGAAGAAGTAAACACTCTCACTTCATGTTAAATGTGGTCCCTAAATCATGGTCAACTTATTGATAAATGTGCTCACTCCTTGACCATCATTCATCTTGAGTTTATACAACTAATAACAGGAACGTGAAGAAAGCTTTGAAGTTTTCTTATGAATGGCCGGATGGATGGCTTGCATGTTATCTGGTTGGCTTTCGTCCGGGCTTCCCCAATCAATTCCTTGACTGTGCAAACTTTCATGGCGAATAAAACCAATTCTGATCTATGCTGGCTTTGCATGGATCCATCCACCTCCAGTAATCACCCCAGATCATGCTAATCCTTTAAATGTGCTTACCTGTTTTCATATCCCAAGCCACAGCAACTCCAGGCTTGATCCAGAGCACTACTATGGCAGCCCCTGGTTAATCTAACCTGGCCCAATGCAAGACACAGGGATGCTTAATCTAAACTTTCACAACTCGGGAAGGCACTCACAAAAATATGGAGGGTGTCAGGGGACAAGTCCAGGAAGACATTGGTGTGGGAAGAACTCTGGTCATTCTGACCTCCTGCAAACACAAAGCCAGGCATCTAATTTTCTAGATAACCGTGTCGGACACACAGTGTTTTAAAGGATCGGACTTGAGAAAGGGCCTATTTACACTGTCACCGTGTGGTTCTTTATAGCCTAGTATGAAAAGATTCCTTTGGAAATATCATTTGAAAGATCTACAAAACATTATACCGCCACACAGTCAGTCTAATTGTACAATGGGGTAAAGCCTGGGGCAGCATCTTTAATTTCAACTCATTCATTCTGTAACAATTGGAACGTAACCAAGATCAACATTAACATGCTACCAGGGTGAATTTTCATCTAATTCCGTATGCATCAGCCTATTAAGCAGGACACTGTCCACAAACCAGAGGGCAGGGTCGGAAAGGACAACCCCCCCCCCCCCCCCCCCCCTGAACCCAACATTTGATAGGCCAGGCTTAAGTCTGGCTACCTTCAATAGGACTATAAACGGGAAAGTTGATTTGAGTGATAATATGATTTGGCTAAATCATTTGGACACTGCCAGTCAAATGAAGTGTGTGCCTACTCATCATGCTAACAATCAAAGCCTCACACAGTGTAGGAAATGCATTTTTCAGCCAAAACACCCTTGGTTTGGTGTTGAGTGAGTGAGGGTGTGATAGCTTGAGTGAGTAAACACAGCTGTGCATTGCCTCCCCGAGATTGTGCTAGAAGCAGCATGATATTATGATCACAAATCCTGATAGCCTATATTTTCCCTCCTTTTTTTTACCTGGTTCAATTCATATCAAATTGCTACATCAGATAAAGCAAATACAAATGGGAGTGACTTTAAATTCTCCACAGTAAATAAATATAGGACTTAATTACCTACTCTGCATGTGCATGAGCGGTCTGTGAAGCGAGGCAAACCGGAGTGGAGTGGAGAGCAGCAGGCTGGCCAGCTAAAGCATGCCTCCTCATGTCTCTAGACAGAGGGGCTACTGGGCCGAATCAACAGAGCTGTCAATCACAAGATAGGCACGCTCACACTTCCTTGACTGGGTTGCACTGCAACAGGATTTCTGATAGTGATCAAGGAATATAACCATGGATTTTCTTGTACTTACTAGTCTTCTTCAATCACGTCTTTTACTCTGTATTACACTATGTTGCCTTTTTAAGTAGCCTTGTCTTGACGTGTGAGTTAGATGTTAAATTCAGACCTATCAAGCAGCCAATATACTAAAATGCAGTCTGGCTTTTTGGCCAATATTTTTTTATTTATTTTATTATTTATTGTAAATCAAATATGGCCACAGTGTGGTTGTGCACCAAGTTAACATACGTTAAACCTACTCACATGAAACACATAGTTCCAAACCATATGAACAACAGAAACAATAAAGGCATGACATTACCATCACAGATGAACACAACAATTAATGTAGTCCCCATGTTAACTAAACACTGCCCTATTAGCTTATGTCACCCACATCATGGCAAAAACTATTTCCCCAAACCAGTGTGTTGCTTAGTTGATTCAAAATGTCCCTTAAGGCCTGCCAAGTCTCATGTTAGCAGGTGCAGTCTATGCCAATTACCCCAGCAGCACCTGAGTCTCCCTCTTTCCTCAGTCCTGATACACTCCAGTTCAAAACCAGGGATGCCTGGTTCAGGTGCACTACCCACTAAGCCAGGACCCTGGTCACAGGGTACCTCTGCTTTACTAGCTGGGTCCCTCAAAACAGGTTTCACTCTGGGTGTATAAGATCTTAATAGTCTCAGAGCTAGGACTCTTGCTTCTTGCATGTGTTGTAATGTGACATGCACAGTGGTTTATGGGGTCAGGACCTTTCATCCATTGTATGGCATTTTACTAGGAAGGCTTCAACTATATGCTTGTATTGTATTGGCTAAAATTTCTCAGAAATATACATACAATTATGTGTCTATCAATTAACTTGTATTTACAAAAGTGTGTAGTAGATTCCCATAGTCGATTAACAACAACAAATAAGAAACCCATGAAATAACATAATTTCGAACGTCCCAGTGGTCGAAACGCACGTCGCGCGCAAATGGGACCCAAAAGATGAGAAGTGAACATTACGTCATCGGAATAAATGACACTTATTTAAGACTAAATCAAATGTCCTTTAATGTTTGAAAATAACATCCGTCTATAATGCATGACAGTTACCGCTATTGAGAATTTGTCATTAGAGTGGCATGTTATAAAAACAGACGTGAAAGGTTGAGCTATCCAAAATATAAAACAATTGCAACATTAACGGCTGTCACTGTCAATAGTATTGTGGCTCACGGATCACGGTTAAACAGCCCACATACCGTAGTAGTTCACGGCAATGCCATACTTTCGCTTGATTTTATTTGACACAAAAGCAGCATAGGCTAGCTCAGCTGACGTTCCTTACACAGGCGACCACTTCACTTTACGAGTCCGATATGCTTCATGTGGGATGTTGCATCACTGCATTTTACAGTATACGCTATACTGCATTGACAACTACAGTTTTGAATGCGAAATTCATGTTAAAATCAAGCAGACTAAATTAAGCTGCTAACTAGCTAGTAACACCCAGCTAAAGAGTTAGCAGCTAGCTCACTGGGTTTGTAGGTTACTAGCTATTCTAGTACCTGGGTATGCATGTGGTCAGTAATGTTTAACAACCTTTGCTGTGTAGCTTAACTAGTTAGCTTCAATTAACTTGTAAGAACGGAAAAGCGGATAGCGTGGCTAATTACTCAAAGCTTAACTAACCTTAGCTAGTCTAGTCTTGTAGTAGTGTAACGTTAGCTAGCCAGTGCTAGGATATGAGATACGAACCGCATTAGCTAAAGCTAGCTCGCTACTTTTCAGTAAAGATTGTTATTGAGTCAGAACTCACCGTCATAAACAGTTCCAGGAGTGTCCAGTTTTTAATGAATAGGATTTTTTTGCTATAGGAGAAAGTAAGCTGAGGACGTCAGACTGAAAATCCAACTTCAGTTCACCCGCTGCGAACTCCCACAAAACCGCATCTTTATCGCTTGGAGTCCGAGCCTTCATACACATTCAGCTGCGCGGGGCCTCCTGGTTCGATTCTCCGACTAGCTCGGCGACGAATATTCCTTACGCAAGCCACAGAAACCATTGGCTGAGGCAAATCAATAGTTGTGATCTTGTACCGATACAATAATATTTACAATCCCTTACATTTAAGAAAAAGAATATTGAACATCGAAAAGGTGAAAGAAGTGGATTCCAAATAATGGGTTTCTGACTTTCAACTGAGCCCGTTCCCGTTGCCTGCCAGGCAGAGTCTTGGTTGGTTGCAACTGCGCGTTTCTTGATAATGGGCGTTCTACTTGGTGTGAACACGCCCTCGTTTGTCCATTGATATTGTTAGCCCGAAGGGCCATATGTGAGTAGGCTATGTAAAAAAAAAAGAGTAAAAACATCTATGTTGAGTTTTCTCATAGAATTATGTCAGGGTTAATATATATATATATATATATATATATATAAACCCCTGACATAATTATATATATATATATATATATATATATATATATATATATATATATATATATATATATATATATATATATATATATATATATTAAATTCCCAACAGCAGAGTGCTAGTATCCTACAGAAGTCCTACCAACTGACCAGGGCCAGATCTGCAGTGCACCCTGTAGCCAACCTGCAGGGCCCTAGCAGTCAACAGCAAAGCATACCAGAGCTAACTGAAGAGTAGTGTCCGGACAGAGGAATAAAATATGAAGTTGGAATGAAGTGAAACCTCAGCTGCTCAGAAATAGGGCGAAGCCAGTTACAAAATTATTATTTTAGGTATTGTGGTTATGAAGAATGTTTTCCTTGATTTTTAATACGAATTTTGTATTTTTTAGGGACTTCATATACAACAAACCGGCTCAATGTGCCTAATGGCGCAACCTTGGACACCGGTGCTCAGGGGCGGAGTCGTATGTTACAGAGGCGTGGTAAAATTGTGGGAGCGCTCACTCCGGCTCAATCGTATGCTTGCTGTCATTCAATGCTATCTTTAAATAAAAAGTAGGATCATCAATCAGTTAATGCTGGCCAAATACCCATTCGTTCTAGTTGATTGAAAACCATACACTATTATAACAATTCAAAAATACAGAGATATAATTTAGGGCAGACAACAGCAATAATAATACACGCTGTTGGTCCAGGGCGACATCATGTGGCGAACAATTGTAGTCTGCTTACATTGCCCTTGATGCCAATTTAATTTAGGTTCCTGCGTAAATGTGATAATTCCTTCAATCTGATTCCAGAGATTTGGGTTTGAGATGTATTGTATTTTATACCCTTGTGATTAAACCAAGAATGGGAAAATCTCCTTAACCACTCGGACCCTTTGATCTGTCGATGAGGACTTTGATCAAATAGGGTCCATATAACGTCCTTGAGACTCTATAACATCATTAATATGTTTCTAGCTTTTACTGTAGAGGCCCGGAAGGTATAGCCGTATCTCATACCTGTGAGTGGCACCCCAATGTCACATATGTACAGATATTCGATACACTGGCAATTATTCAATCAACACCTGTGTGAAGTGAATAAATCATAGCTAAAAGTACACTTACCGGTTACTGATGAGAGCAGAAGATGAATGAAGTTTGAATGTAAAAATTGAAGTTAGTATAGTCTAGTAGTATATCCACTAACAGCTCAGTCTGAATCAATAAAGTAGCTTGTGAACTTGTATTGAAAATGTCAAAGTGGCTCTAAAAGGTCTTCCAAGAGTTTCAGATTGATTCCAAATGTATGTGCAAAATGTTAATTGTCACATGCAAATCGTATCATTTATGAACTGCTAAAAATATATATATTGTATCATAAGCAAATTGTATGGAATGGTTATCGGTAAAAACAAAAGGATTTAGTCTTATCCCAAATAATTGCAATAGTATGGTTATAACATTGGATACTACACTGTCTGCTGCTAGAGTATAGTGCTGCTTAAATCACGTGTTTTCCCACAGGTGTCCCGACTAAATTGATGTAATTGCATTTGTGTGTGTAACCATCTGGACACTTGTACATTGTATAAGACCACCTATCTCAACGGACTGGCTCCGTGTGTATATGAATTTGTGTGTGTGTGTAACATGGACACTTGTACGTCTAAGACCTTCGTTCATCTATCGTCAATAGTCTGGCTTGTCCCCATGTCAGGGCCTGAGTGTGATAAGAGCTTGAGGCTAACAGTATTTTGAGCCAGAAACCACATTCTGTGTGTCCTAGCAGATATGAGGAGTGTAGGAGAAAATAAGGCTTATCAGAGGAGAAAGATAGGGAATAGGCAAGAGAAGCACATTAATGGAACAGGGAAACAGACCAAATGGTTACTTTAATTCATAACATCACTTTGTCACAGCCATGTTCCTCAGTCTTTGTCGCTTTCACAACACATGATCATGAGAAGAGACTTAAGAAGGCATTTTTAATGTCTTTCACTAGTACACATACACAGCAACACAAACGTGCAGGTTTAGGGAGCATATTTAACCCACACATATGATAACCAGTATTAGACAAAAAGAAGCAACTTGATGTATATAACTTCCTGTGTCAATAGTTAAACTATGTTGCATGTGGTTAAAGCTCATTATACCAATCTGATTCCATTTCAAAAGCATGGGCTTCAGTCAAATTCCTTATCTGCTTATGCCTTCTCCTCCTTTAGCAGGTTCATGATGCCATCTCTCCTGGAGGTGTATGGGGCATGCCTCAGTTTCAGCAGGTTGGCCGGGAAAAGGTTCCCACTGGGGGAATACATCTCTGCCCCTTTTTGGCCCATCAGTGAGCGGAGTGTCTTGTTCCTGATGAGGATCTTGTCATAGAACTCCACCCCTCCTTTGGCATAGTCCCGGGACAGGCGTGCAGCACAGCGATCACATCTGTAGTCCAGCCACTGAGTGAAGGCATCAGTGGTGAGATAGTATGAAACAGCACCCAGACTCAGTGCCACCAGATTGACCATACCCCTGAAGACAGCTGGACCTGAGTGCAGAGCAAAGATCTGCTTCAGGGTCACACTATATATCCATACTCCTGCCAGGCAGGTTGGAGCTACCACTGCATTCAGGACTGGCCCCCCTGATTCAAGACGGGCCACCTCGCGCGCCATGGCAAACTTCTGGGCTTCGGGGGAGAATACAAGCGCATCCTTCAATGTGGTGCCAATGTCACTATCCCACTCCACCTCTTTTCCGTTTATGAAAATGGTACGATTAGTGATTCCTGCAGGGTCGTCCTGCGTGCTGTTGAAGTTTGCAGGAATGCCAATCTGGGCACCAGCGGGCAGCCATGGCACACCTGCCCCAACTGGTTGGAAGCCGAAAGAGGCAAAGGCGCTATAGCCGTCCGGGAAGCTGACATTATAGTCCTTCAGCACCTGCTGGAAGACATTATCCAGCTTATCCGAGAGGTTTGATGGCTGTCCTTTAGTCCATGCCTGGTACAGCTTCCTGTACGTGTTGTCAGGAAACACATGGTAGAACAAGTTGGCTGCAAACACACTGCCACAGCTTGCAACAAGCAGCTGCACACGGTGCTTCTGTGCAAGCGCAGAATACTTTAAAAAGAGAGAAGCCATGGTCCAGCGTCCCCCTGGCTACCTGTTAGCATCAGACTTTAGAAGGATGCATCTGCGAGGAGACAAAACGAGAAAGCAATGGTGTATAATCAACACAGGTCTGATTGGTATTGCTTTTTACTCGAAATATACGAAGATCTTTGCTGAATTGGAATACATTCAGTTTTCCACTACAAAGCAGGAAATGTGAGACAGACGGGTAACGAATTTCTGACGCCGGTGCTAACAGCAACAGCAAAATGCCATGACAAAGTTTTGGTGAAGTTACTTAAGAGTGAGTGGGCAAGCCTTAAATCGTTTAGCAAGCAACAGCATTAGCACTACTAGCTGAACAGTCTTAATGTTTACCTAGCAAGATAGCTCCTAAAGCGAAGCACCAAAATTTTGCATTACCTTAACATTTGACTTAACTATTACTTACATCGAGTTTGAAACTATATATTGCTATACATGTTATGTCTTATGATTTGTTGCACAATCCTCAACTCACATGTAAGGGACATCGCTACAAGGACAGCTGTAAGCCGTAAAGTAGGTTGTAGCGGAAGCTAGTTTCGCGACAATTTTGCGTCCCTGGTGCTGTTTTATGTCATCAGCTGCAACTTTACTGGTGCTGTAAAACTACATTTGAACCATTGACAGAATGATTTGAACAGTTTGACACGAGCGTGTGTGTTTGCGTGCGTGTGCCTATGCTTCTGCTTTCTGTGTCAGACACCCATTGATCCCTTCTTGGATGGACCCATGAGCATTCTATTTGCTGTTTCTGATTCTGTTTTATTCTTCTAGGTCCTTCCCAGCATTTGATAGCAGCGTAATTACATCACTCTTCTTCTGTCACACACGCATTTATTGGAACTACTTTAAAAATATATATTTATTGGCAGTTAACATGTGACAATACATGATAAATAACAATTAATCTAACTGAATCAGATTGGAGAACTACTGCTCAGTCAACAGCTTATACCGTAATTGTGTGTGTTCCATGGATAAGATCAATAAGTGCTTAAGAAATGTGAGCTGCTATGAAATTGTAATGCAGCTGCAGCTGCTGTTTGAGTATAGTATGCTAAGGATGGTAATGAAGGACTGAATGTGACACGTAGCAGGGTTAATTCCTATATGAAAATAGAGAAAATAAATATGTAAATATGAACATTGTTAACAGAATAGAGTCCATTGTTTGGAAAATAACATGCTTGTATGTGAAAATGTAGTATTTGAAATACCAGTAATGGCAAAATGTTCCATTTTACATAGGATTTGCGGAGATATACTACCCTGAGTGAGAAGGCTCCTCTGTGCTCAGACAGTCACCATGGCAACTAGCTCTGGGAAAAATGTGAGGAATATCCAAGCAGTTAGAATTAGGTTACCCATATTTAGCATGCAGATAAAAATCAACTTTTGCGCAGGCCCATGGTATGGTGGTCTATGCAAACATACATAACCCAGTTATGATTTCCATATTGTCTTCACCTTGGCATTCAGTTATGAGTGGAAAGTTTGTCATAATCAAAGACAAGTTTGCTTATTTTTAATACATAATACATCTGAAATCATTTGTATTCTATTAGTGTTGTTCAGTATAGTATTTGATGCAGCACTCCTGACCCAGGCCCTTACGTTTATTCTGCACTCACATTAATATTAAGGACACCTTTTAGTCCATGGTGGGATGTTACTAGGCAATGGGTAACATCTACTTGCATGGCCCTTACTTGCACATGAATCAATTGAGAACATGATAAAGTCATATTTTGTTCTAAGCTTTTTCAATTTCAATTACAAGAACAACATGAGCAGCTATGGATTTTTGTTGTATACTACATAAACCAGTAATGAACTTCCTTTGAACCGATACCTCAGTTAAACATGCAAACATATTTTAGTTAATCCACTAAATTACATATATTAATGTGACCCTTTATGTAGAGTAAGCAAATTAATAAGAGACCTTTAAATCAATACTCAAATTAAAATTCCATTGGTTCAGCAATAAATCATGGAGTGATCAATCGATCAATCAATCCAGAGCACGTTGATTGCCTTTTTGCTATTCACAAAAGCAAAATCAATAGGCCTATGTGTACATCTCCACTCACACCAGTCTCTCATTCCCCAATGACTCTCCTCTTGTAGTATACCATATTAGTATAGATCACTGCATGGAACATAAATCCAAGGTGTTCCTGGAATCTTGGAACATGCTTCTGAGAGAGATAGAAAGAGGTTACCGGAACAGCTGTATACTGTTTGCAAAAGAGAGTGAGTGCTGTCCATTTCATTTCAAACCTATTAGCTACTGCAATGAGCCTTGTAAAAGGCAGCAGCACAATCTAATGCATGACTTATTTATGAGAGTGAGTCTGATATCGAGCACCCCCACGCCCCACCCCAATCAGATTATTTATCACTTTAACTACCTTTCTCCCTGCAACTGGTCTATTAGTTCCTGTATGTGATGTCAGCTTGCTACAAGGCATGAATAGGCTGCTCTTCAGAGACCCATCCTTCCACTTGATTGTTTTCTTATATCTAATGTAATTTAATTAAACGTATTGGCTCAAAATATATGTTTTCGATCGGATAATATGACTGAATATTTGACTATTATCATTTCACATCACATGTGTCGCCCCCAAGCTGTAGTTTATCCGAATTTGAAAGAACTACACCTTTAAAGAAAGTCTGAGTGCCGCGGCATAACGGAACAGCCCACTCTCTCTGAAAGGGAGACTTCTTAACCACCTCGGAAGATTTCCAGTTTTTCTAGAGGTAAAATCTTTTAATATGATAACACGCTATTTAACAATAGTACTATTTAATTTATAAAACGACTGTTTCCATGGAGGAAAACTCCGATGGGTTTAATTTATAATCGGCAGAAGGTCCACCCCTGTGATGGTATTCTATTTATAGTATCAGCTGTTGCGATATAAAGATTTGCAATACAACGGTTTTGTTGTGCGGATGTGTGAGGCACGCTCTCATTTTAAAGGCAAAACTGTGGCTTTGATATGACATTAGGGCGAGGGATGAAGAATACAAACAGAACGTGAAGAGGTTGTGCCCAAGAAAACATATCATAGTAAGTTGCGTTTTCATAAAAAAAAGGTTGAAATAATCTACTGAATCGTACATTTACGTGGCCTAATCATTGTTAGATTAGGCTATGTCCGTTTATTATAAATCTAGTATGTCAACCGATTAACTTATTCTCCAAGAGATTTAATGTTATCAGCCCTCTAATGGAAAATGACGGCCATTAATATTAGGCTACATTTGCGGAAATTGCTTATTGCTGCAAACTTCTCAAGAAGATGAAGCAACAAATATAGGCTACTTGTGGGCGGCGGCGTTGTTTAAAACGGGCCTTAGGATGTTCGGACGTTTTGTCACTTAGGTTCCCCTGTAATTTTGAGCTGGCATTCTTAATGATCACAGTGCTGAAAATCTTATGCAATATTTGTTCATTCTGGCTTCCCAGTCTACATTGGTGAAGCCCATATCTTCCATTTGTTTCAAGTGTCATTCATGCTGGGATAGAAAAAATACATTTAAGAAATTCCCATAGAGAGAATTATCGATGTCCCAGATCATTGAATGAAATCACCAGCTGCAGCTCTCAGTAGTTTTTCAGAAGACTAAACATATCCATCCCTCTACGAATAGAAAAGGGAATTCATCAGATAATGCAACAACGAGTAAGATACCTGAACTCTTGACACTTTCTTAGTGTAAGACTTGTCTTAAAAGAACAGTCGTGCTGATTGATTGTGAGCCATTACAATCCCCTGGGATAAACTGTGACAGACTAGAAATAATAGTGAGAGAGTAAGGTCTTCCAAAATATGTGGCTTTGTCAGTTCATCAGAGGCAGCATAATGCAGAGTCAACAAGATGCCAAAGTTGATCACATTGACTAATACATTCCATTCCCTGAGAAGCAGTCTCAAGTGGAGTAGTGTAGCAGCAATTATCACAGTAGTCATGAGATCTAGCCTACTCCTTTACCAAGTCATGTACAGTTGAAGACTTTCAGGGACATGGTTTGACCAGTTATGGATGTGGTGTGATCAGAGTTTTGATCAGGCTGCATGTGTTCTTGATATAATCTGTCCTACCACTCTTCTGCTCTGTCGAGGGTGCATATATATATATATATATATATATATATAAAACATGTATGATCCATTACTGCATGGATCCCCATTGTTTCGAAGGTCAAGTCCTTTGGCTCAGAATTGCAGAAATCAGTTTGACAGCATATTAAGTTGGATGTTTCTGGTGAATCATCAGATGATGAACAATCATCATATGACTCGCTAATCTTGGACTGTTAAATCAACACCTGGCAAACTAGTCCGTTGCCTTCCTTTTAGAAGAACTAACTGAAACATGTCTAAACTACAATTACACTAAAATTGCGCTTTCTTGACATCAATGATACTCCTTAATTGATTCAGGAAGCTAGACCACAAACAAGGTTCTATGGTGCATATCTGCATGAGACTGTTTTGTACAGAGCTTTAAGTACGTGATGGATTTAATGTACGTGACTGATTAAGTGTTTCCTGCCATGTCATGTTGGGGTGTGAATGGGGGGTGCAGTCTTGTCCGACTGTAGGTTGTGACTTACTGGATCGGGGTGTAGTGAGGAAGGAAACCTCTTCCTTCCTTCCATTGTAGTGAGAAGGAAGGGGCTGTAGACCTCAGCTGACAGCTGTTTCCTGCTTGCCTGTTGAAGCCTGGTGCCTCATGTTTTCCACCTTACTGCCTCCTTGGCCTGGCCTGTCCCCTACTCCTTTTCAAAGCCTAGCCCAACGTAGGTGACTCTACCCACAGGCTGTGCAGGTCCCTCTCAGTGCCTGGAGCTGGTGTAAATACCACCATCCAATTTAAAATTGTACTTCTTTTTTTTCTGCATGTGTCATCAGACTTGCCTTTGAACCCAAATGGATGTCAAAACAGAGTAGCGTCTTTGTGTTTTCACACGATTTGCGCTTTTCCAACCACTGAGAATCATTGTGATGATTGTGCCTTGTAGCTGAGAAGTGGGTGCTTTGCGATGTGGCTAGTAAATACAGAATGTTCCTTGTTTCTGAAATACTGTAGAACTATGCACTTTTGACCCTTGATCTACTTTCTATATTATGTACAATATGTACATCGGATAAAAGTTTCTGCTAAATTAACTAAATGTCATGCAATAATCGCCACAACGTTTCAGGTTTCTGTCCTCAGTTGACTCCTTTCTTTGTCCATAGATTGTCTGTGTAACCCACCGCTCCTGAACAGCCTTGCAAGTTCTGGTAAAATCTGTAAGCCTCTGCTACTGTGCACTACTGGTATAAGATTAAATAAAATGTTTAATGGACACACGCTTACATCAGATATTAATTCAAACTGTTCAATTGATACTGTAGCTCCTCACTCATTGCATTATTCTATTCTATCTTCAAATGTTACCATTTGTAATATGAAGTGCTGCAATACATACTGTATGTGGCAGGGACAAAGGACAAGAAAGCGCTATAACTTGATGCATTATGGGAGTGTTTCAGCCTGAAATAATGACTGTATTTCCTCCTGCCGTGTTGCATTGTGGGTTAATCTGAGCATCATTCCAACCCTCTCTGAAAGTATGTATATTGTACTAGCTGCACTTTGTACACAGCATTAAAAGAACAAGGAGGATGGAATCATCTTATTATGCCTGCAATGATGTGGGGTCAATTGCATATCCCGTTTGATTTCAGTCATTCACTTGGTGAATGCTGCTCTGATTTGAAGCGACCCGAGAGCCACACTGTCTAAAGCTACAGCTATACTCTGAACATCACGTTTGATCAGTCAGGCTAGGATGAATTGTCGATGGCTGATGTTATTCTGTGGTGCTTGGCTCACTTGTACTCTGCACCACTCTCCATGTAGTCCATCTTGTCTCGGTGGCGATGATTAGACCGCTGCTACATGGCATCACCGCTGCTAAGTAACAACACCCCTCTCTTACACCCCACCCCCCCACCCCTGTTTTTGTTCCAGGTGTAGCCATTGCCATGGCAACTAGCGCTGTCCCTAGTGACAACCTTCCCACGTACAAATTAGTGGTGGTGGGGGACGGGGGCGTGGGGAAGAGCGCCCTCACCATTCAATTCTTCCAGAAGATTTTTGTACCAGATTATGACCCAACCATCGAGGACTCTTACCTGAAACACACTGAGATTGACGGACAGTGGGCCATACTAGATGGTAATAATGATCTACCTTCCCTTGAGATTTTCATGATACTTTTCCTTCGGGTGCAGAAAATAATTTTGGGCTGTTGAGCTTTTCTTTGTTGATTTACAAAAATGCACGAAACTTTGAATATTCGGGTTAAAAGTACAGTTTGTTTTGAACTTTTTTCTATCTATGTTTCAGTTTTGGACACCGCTGGTCAGGAGGAGTTCAGTGCTATGAGAGAGCAGTACATGAGGACGGGCGATGGCTTCCTAATAGTGTTCTCTGTCACAGACAAGGCCAGCTTTGAACATGTGGACCGCTTCCACCAGCTCATCCTCAGGGTCAAAGACAGGTGAGGCGCCACATGGTAAGGAGGGAGTGACAAGTCTCTGACACGGACCACAGCTAATGCTTCCTTTACAGTTTAACCAAGCCAGCCAGAGTAGAAGACTGTGTTTTAATTCCGTCTGTGCCTCCCAATGCCTGCTAGGGAGGCCTTCCCCATGGTGCTTGTGGCCAACAAAGTGGACCTGGTTCATCTGCGTAAAATCACCAGCGAGCAGGGACATGAGATGGCTGACAAACACAATGTGAGTGTCTCCTCAGTCTGCTCACCAAGACAGAAAATACAGTCCAGACCGAGAGGGGTTGGAAGGAATGGGGAGAGATTCATGGGAAGATGTTCGGAGGGAGAGAAGTTGTTGTGTGCTAGGAAGTAGAAGGCTGAGTCAGCATTTTTACTGTACGGTATGATTTAGGCTTGGTGGGATCACACTGAGGCTCTGCCCAAGCCATCCATAGCTATTTCATAGGCTATTTAGGAGGACACAAATGAATGTCTGGAGAAAATGTGAATGATTTATTACTGATTATTGGATAACCATATTTGTGATTTTCTTAGATTACGTATATAGAGACAAGTGCCAAGGATCCTCCCATGAATGTGGACAAGGCTTTTCATGAGTTAGTCAGAGTTATAAGGTAAGTCAAACATTTTTATGCAGAGATGCTTTATGCACACATGCGGGGTTAGAACAATAGGATATATCAGGTTTGCAATGGCTCTTAGACAGAAACATATAATTTAGGCAAACAAATTTGACTTGACCAAGAACACCAATCTAGTCACTACTTTTACAGACAATGAGAGTCTGGTATGCCAGTGAAAGTTAAAAGAGGAAGGCAAGAGAGAGAAAAAAAGAGAGCCATTTCCTGTATGAACAGACGTGTAATTTCAGAGGAATCCAGTTTGTGTTGATATTTAGTATGAGGTCATATCCTGTTGGAGGGCCCACAGATTCCAGAAAAGGTTTGAGATTGGCTTATTAGTGAGCCAACGAGGCCACCTATCTGTCAGTGTAAAGGATTCTCTCCTCTCTCTCTCTCTCTCTCTCTCTCTCTCTCTCTCTCTCTCTCTCTCTCTCACTCACTCACTCACTCACTCACTCACTCACTCACTCACTCACTCACACACACACACACACACACACACACACACACACAGCCGCTCTCTCACACATTTTCTTATGCACTCTCACTCTTACTCTAATATAAAAAACAGTGTCCCAGCTTTGCTTCTCAGCCTCACTCCTCTGCCTGAAGGAAAACACCATGTCTAATGTTCTTCCCTCCTCTCTTTCCCTCCTCTCCGCTCTTGCAGGCAGCAGGTGCCGGAGCGCTGCCAGAAGAAAAAAAAGAAGACCAAGTGGCGTAGTGACCGTTCCACAGGCTCTCACAGGATCCACTGTGTGGTGTTGTGACCACGCTCATCTGCCTCCTCTACATCTGCCCCCCCCTCTTCATCTTCCTCCTCCCCCTCCCCGCAGGGCAGGGCTGGAATCAGACCGGCACGAGACGGACCAAGAATCGGAGCAGAGAGGGGAGTGAGGAATGAAGAGAGGAAGGGAGGAATGGAGCAAGGCCAGCTGACACAAGACCCATCCACCCGTCTCATTGGGGAATGGGGTGCACATTTTTTAGCTGGGTGGACTGATGTTTGTGACGCTCCTCCACCCTCCTCCCCCTCCTCCACCCCCAGACCAGTCCAAGGATAGCACTCCGGTGACATGCCTTAGTGGACTTACTTGAGTGTTGCTCCATGTCTGGGATGATGCTGTGCATGGTTGTGGGGGGGATACTGGAAGGGTCTGGGGCAGGGTGGGTTTGGGGTGTGTGGCGGGACCCATGGTTCAGGTGCTTGTGCTATCGTTGGTGAAAACCCATTGTGTGAGTGTTCATTGTGATTGTGGTTCTCCATAGTGTTGGATTTCATTGTGAAATGAAAGCAAGTATGTTGTGGTCAAAAGAAGAAAAGATAAGTTGTTTGAAGCTGGGGAAAATTAAAAGTGTAAAGGCTATGTTATAAGACGTTTAACTGGTTGAGAAGCAGGCATTCAAACTCTTGCTTAAGATTATCAGCCTTAAGATGCATTGTAGTCTATTACCTCAAATACACGCTACAACTCTGGGGGCGGGCCCTGCTTCATGACTCAAACAGGAAACAGACCAGTGGTAATAGCCAACACATCCAGGAAACAGACCAGTGGTAATAGCCAACACATCCAGGAAACAGACCAGTGGTAATATCCAACACATCCAGGAAACAGACCAGTGGTAATAGCCAACACATCCAGGAAACAGACCAGTGGTAATACCCAACACATCCAACTGCGTCCTCTAGTGGATTAGTAAAGGGCCCCGGGCACTAGCACAGGATGTGACTGCATTTCAGGGGTTAGCTAAGAAGCTGCTGCCAGTCACTAGGGGTCACAGAGGGGTCACATTAGGGGTCACTATGGGGTCACAGAGCTATCAGGGGACCACTCACTGGAAGCACCAAGATGACTGGCTTTTTGTCTGGCAGAGAATATTTAACGACCTACTAAATGGCTTGTACTGTTAAGCACAAAAAAATGACTTTTGGATTTTTTTTGTCTCGTTGAAAATCGTCTCTTGAAAATAGACGAAAAGAAAAAACTTTGCACTTAACGATCGATTTCTGACTTTCATATCAGCATGTTTTTCAAATCTGCAAATGTAAGTGAAGGCATAATAGAAGACTTCATGCAAAAAGGTGAAAAATGTACCTGTCGCTATGTAGCCCAATCTGCCTGTGTAAGCCTGTCCATCAGTTACAGTGGTCAAGAGAGACTTCGTATTCTGCTAAGTGGAGTAAGAACAAAATAGAAAAGTAAAGGACTTGGAAGGACTTGGAAGCAACAGACATGGCAACCTTTGGCAGTATCACGAACGAACACAGAAGATAATAAATGTTTGTCTGAAGAAAGGTTATATCAGTTATGTTTGATACTTTTTGTATTGTTGATATACAGTTCTTGCAAGTGTTTTTGAAAAGAAAAAACAAGAATAATTTATTACTGTACCTGTTACCTCATTGTGTTAATAACTGGCTAATGTCTGACCTGAAGAGCTAGACAGGGCTCCCAAAATGATGGCCTTTCAATCTAGCCTCAGGATTTCAGTATCTGAAGAATTAAAAATAAAATATTGGTTTATTTACTTGTTGTTATTGTGTGCCTGTTCATTTGTGCTGTAATGCGTTTTGGTTTGTCCTTATAAAAGGAGGGTCAGTCACAAGAATACACACACAGTCTTACATTTCACCACAAATCACCTTTTATAGATTTGAATGAAAAGTGTAAACTAAGGTTGTCTTGGTTAGCTGTGAGCCCTGTTTGACAACCAGGCTGTTGGCACCATCTAGTGGTCATATAAAGTATATTTTTCTTTTAATAATAGCTCTCATGCCAGACGATGGCGCTATTGTATTGTTTCTAGAAGTTTATTATAGACTCTAGACCATATTTGCTATTCATCTATAACACTTAATCTTTGAATATGACCTGCGCTACATAAAGAGAAATGAGAACACTCGGAAACACTGGCCAAAACTCTACAAAGTCATAGTCCTATTGATTTCTGGAAAGAGGACAATTCTAAGACAATTCTAAAATGCCCCTACCAACTAACATTGACGGCACAAGTGGAGCAGAGCAGATCGCTCAGCTGTGGAAAAAACACTATTGTGACATTTTTAACAGTGTCAAAAGCAATTCTTTTGTAGCTGGAGATGTTGAGAGGTCTATTGATATAGGGACGGGGCTAAATAACAAGTCATGTGGTGCAGACAGGAAATATGCTGAGCATTAAAAAAATGCCAGTAGAAAACTGTATCCCTTGCTTGCCATTTGTTTCACAGGATTTTTGATTTATGGAGTTTTGAATTGTCAATGCTTTTAAATGATAGAATGGGTTGTAAGGTTGGTAACGGTATCATCAGTCATCTAATGTATGCTGATGATTTAGTAATTCTCGGTCCATATAGTGCAGGACTACATGGGATGTTACAGGTGTGCTCCCAATATGGATCAGATTTTGATATCCAATACAACGCAAAGAAAAGTAACATCATGATTGTCCAAAGCAGGGGGGACTCTAAACTGTCTTCCTCCGACTTATCCTTGTCTGGAAACAAACTGCATGTTATTGATCAATGTAAATATCTGGGACATTACATCAGTGCTGACCTGTCTGATGACAGAGACATTAATAGACAGTGTCGAATGCTCTATGGACAATCTAATATGCTGATCGGAAAATTTGGTGCATGCTCACCACCCGTTAAGACCAAACTGTTCAACGCATACTGTACCCCCATGTATACTGCCCACTTGTGGAGGCACTACAAAAAGAGTAGTATGCACAGACTGAATGTTGCCTATAACGATGGCTTGCGGATGCTGTTAAAGGTAACACAATGGAGCATTGCAAGCCAAATGTTTGTTCATGTGGATGTGCCCACCTGCCCTGCAGTGCTGCTCATGTACAGCTGCATGTGCAGACTCACAACCTTCATGAACAGTATCATCATGGTACTGACCAATCCGGCATTAAGTTCAGTACTTTTCTATTATGTGCACGTCTGAGCTTCCTCAGAAAATGATGTGCCTCGTGACTTTATATTATGTTTGTCTGCATGTTGTCTTTTAATCTATGGACCTAGTAAGTGTCCGAAATAAAGTTTAAGATGATGATGATCATCAATATTTGTTTTACACATTACAATAATGGACACATGCAGACTGAAGTAAAAACTAAAAGGATCCATAAAGTCTTCCCTAGCTGTTCAATAAGTCATATTCAAAATGTCATATGATACTTTTTGTAAAGAACAGAAGATAGCAATGCAGAATGATGTGAAACTGTTATCTGTGATAAGAGTCTACATCATGCTGCAGCAGCTGGCTCTTCATCAGTGCCTGTAATTAATTGTTCTCCTGGATGATTGTTTGGTTTCTCAAATATTTAATTAAACTAAATGTTCTGGGTCAAGATTGCCAGTCACAATGTGCTTTAACGCACAGGTGCTCTTGGATGTCTTACTGTAACAAAGAAGTAGAAGCTATTGAAGTGTGCGTGTGTTCTAGCAAGAGACAGAGAGATTTCTGCAATGATGATTTATATGCAATCTCCTGTCATCCCAATCATAAACTGCAGTGCCTTCTAACGAATTGATGCAGAGGAACAATCTGTTCCTGGATTTTTCAAAGCAATACACAGTATATGCACTGCTGTTGTACATACTAAATAGTTCATTATAAAAGTATGACATTGGAGACACAGGGTACATCTAAACCCAACCTCCTTGAAGTAAACATTGGATGCTGGGTTGAAAGTATATCCATGAGAGAAATGCCTACAAGGGCCTTTAGCTGTGATCTCTGCCTTCACCTCAGCTGGTGTTGTGGTAGTCAAACGTGAGGGGAGTTGACTGGAGGATGAAAGTAGGGGGAATTACAGCATTGTACTCAGTCAAGTTGAGGGAAACACCTTATCTCAATTACTTCAGATGTAAGTTCAGTCCACAGCCAATGTTCTTGAGTCACTGGTTCCTGTTCAAAAAAGAAGGTGCCCAAGGCTACTGTAGCATGCCTGCCATTCTTTAATTTTCAACATTCTGTCGCGGATCCTCCTCTTGCACCCCTCAGACGGTCTAGTTCCCCAGAGTACTGAGGATAGCGGAGGAACACGGACCGACTCACACCTCATTATTGCACACAACTGCACTTCATCATCATCAATTACACACAGTATATAAACCCTGTTCAGACCAGGCGCTATTGTGGGTAATTGTCTTTGCACTACGCTATGCAATGCAAATAATGTATGTTGTTGAAATCCTAAAGTACAAGTAAAAGTGCTTCACCTGCCTTTGTCTCCTCGTTCCTTACTGCCAAGGATCAAAGTGTCTCGTGACACATTCTATGTTCTCCATTTTGAAATGCATTTCAGTTTAGCAGTATGGTGTTTTATTTTTGGTCCACCACCAGTTGTGTAGAGCTGGTCGGGTATGATAGGGCTGTGTTGCCCCCACAGTGTTGCTAATTCCGTCTGTGTGTGTGTACATAAGTGTTGGGAGGAGAAATATCCGGCGCAGTGTGAGGAGGCGTTGTAGGGAAGTGTAAGGGATCAGTGAGACTGAGGATTAAGGAGTAGATAGTTGTGGGTTCTAATCAGGACTTCAGTCTGCCGCCGGCCATGTGTTGACCCTGTTTCTGAATGATAAGAAAATTGAACATTTTGATGGAAAAAAATATCCTATCGCTATGAAGTCTGTCAATGAGAGGAATAAGGGGGATCTTAATGCCTTAAAGGAAATCCAACATTGGAAGCTTATCTGCAAAGCTAACCTCCTGTTTAGATTCTTATAAAGTTCACTCAAAGTATTGCTGATTTCCCTCAAGTTTTGTTTTATTAAGCAAAGAATGATGGAATAAAGGGTGCTTTATTCAACCAAATGCATTAAACATCTTGGGATTTGACACTCGCGACCAGTGTTGTTGTTGTTCTGTCCATATTTTTCTACCTAGAAATGAAACTTTAATACCTGATCGCTCTAAATGTAGTACCAGATGTGTGATGAATTGAACCGGAGAGATATCTCATGCTGTACATGCAGTACCATACTTTAAAGAGGCAAGCCTGCTCACCATTTATTCACCATTTATTTATTTATTAAGATTGATAAGCTCTACTCTGTTTCTGCAGCAGCAAGACATTCATGCCGTTCTTTCTCCCCGTGTCCCTAATGGGAGGAACTCTTCCTCTAAATCCACCTACAAACTTTGCTCTGTACATTTCAATACACAAACAAACTACATGAAGATATGAACAGAGTAAATCAGGCCGGAGTCTTTCTGATGTAGCTATGGGAAGCAGACATGGTTGTGCGTCTCTCTCCACCGCTACCTGGTCCTGCCAAAGGCAATGCCTGACATCTGGGGACACAGAATTGGCACTGTGTTGTCAAGAGGAGACAGATAATGTGGCCAGTAACTTGTTCAGATATCAAACTGCCAAGCAGCATCTGCAGCTGTGGGGAGTAGGCAAAATGATTAATCTAAACAATAGTTCAGCCAGGACAACATACACGCATACACACACACACACACACACACAAACACACACACACAAAGGCAATCAAAACTTCCAATTAAAAAAAGAGATGTTCCATAGATCCAAATTATTGTGCCGAAGTGTGCCACATATATCATATAATCATATATGTATGAGAAACAATCCCAATTCCCATTTGTGTCTCGAAATTCAGATTCATTTTTTTTTTTTCTTCATCTCTTCATCTCATTATTACATAATGAGGTCAGGAGCAACATACATTAGAAATTCAAATGAATTGTACTGTAAGTTTAACCTAAACACCTTTTCCACTCTCAGACAATTCTTTTTGGTGAAAACTGGATGAAGTCCAATTAAATGAAAAGCTTATTCTTTAACCTATGACAGTTATATACAGCTTTGCATGCAAATGTATTATGAAATTGGAAAACTATGCTAAATAGATCCCTTTGACTTTCCTGATTATGTAGTCTTAGTCAGAGATGCAAAAGCCAAACCTTTCAAATTAGCGGAAATACCAACCCCCTGGAGTGCTCCCCTTGTCTCGGACGATAACCCTTGGCTGATGGCGGCCGTCTCTGAGACATCCGCTGAAAGAGAGAGAGACAGCAAAACAGACAGAGACACATAGCAGAGGCGGCGGCACGGTTTTTGTGATGGAGGGGCGAGATTTTTTTGCCCCGCAAAAAAAATGAAATCTCGACTCTCTGAAATGCTATTTCCTGTATTTTAGGGGGCAGAGTTACGCCGTGAATTTCTCTCGACATTTGTGGTGGATTTTATTGAGGGGGGCGACGCCCCCCCAACATATTTTTCGGAGGGGCGACCGCCCCCCCCTGCCCCCCCTGTGCCGCCGCCACTGCATAGAGAGATGGAACATCAAGGTTTATAGAAAGTGAGATGAAAGATAAAAGCCTTTTAAAAGCTAATACCAATTTACAAATTGGGTCTGTAGTCTCATTCTGGAGGCCCCCCTTCCTGGGTCTATAATAACTAACATTAAAGTAAGCATGAGAGAGCTTTTAAAGGTTAGATATGTGCTTTGGTGCCGTTCTTCAGCCTGGCTATATGAGAACGTCTCCTACATTGGAAATAACGTATTTGTTGATCCTTATCCTTTCCGTTAAAATGAATGATATTTATAGCTGCATTATGTCAATCTACAATTGCCGAGTTTGCCTGTTTGATGGGACAATGTAGAGTCACGCCAGTTTTTTTAAATTAATTCTACTAGGCTTTAAGATGTATTTTTGAACATGTCTTCCTTCATACCACGTCAAAACAGATTTGGGGGGGGTTTAGCGGCTACATAAACATTATGTCCGAAGATAAATGGGAGTGAATATCACGAAGCCATTATGCCGATCTTTAAAGACACCAATTCACTGTGTCATACAGTGAATGTAATGCAGCTTCTGGAAGCCTATTCACATGATGTCTTCACTTGTTCTTTAGTTTTGTTGATAAAAGGCGCCCCACTGCACTGTTCAAATGTATAAGCATTTTAAACGTTAGGTGTCAACATTGTTGCCGTCAACAATGGCTCTCCTGCTCTGCTTGAGACATGCATTAGGCTACCAAAAGACTTATGAGACAACATTAAGTAGTAAAAACAACTGCGGACTGCTATCCGTCACATGATGATTTATTACCAGCACAGTAGCCTACATTTACTTCGGTGGTTTGTTCCACACCCGCACTGTTAATTCCGTGGTGAACTTTCAGTACCTCGGAGAGTTCCACAGCACTCTGTCTGCATCGGAAGATGTCACTGAAGTAAACTATTGTAACCGGACAGGTTAAAAACGTTAGACCCTTGAATACACAACAATACCAACAATGTATTTATGAACACGGTTTTATTGGTATTAACAAAGTTTAAAACAGGAAACTGTCATCCTATAAAATACTAGCAGAGGAAATAACACAAGAAAACAACTCATCAATTCACAGTTAGAACAGGGTGGCCAGACTAGGCGCCGGCAGTGGAAATGGGTATTATCTGCAAACCTGTAAAGAGGGCTATAGTAATCTAACCGACCGTGTGGTAACCCTATAGTGGAAAACGTCAAGATGTGCAAAGTTTAAGCAGTGATCCCCACTGAGATCAGTCTGTGCAAAGCGTGTAAACAATGACACTGCAAACGTACGTGCAAAAACTGCAAACAATCTGGCACTATAATAGCATGTGCAATATGCAAACAGCTGGAGGCTAAATGAGCCAACAGGTAAGATCACCACCCAGTATGACAACACAGAGCCCCAGGTATGAAGATAATCGATATAAATATGGTGACACTGCGGGCAGCCAGTGGAAAGTCTAACCACAATTTAAAATACACAATTCCCTACTCTAACGGGGAACGGATTCGAAGGCCAATCACCGTTCGACAGTACTCACGGCCCAACCCACGGCCTAGCCAACCGAAGTCCAGGAGGAGGTTGAGGGACAGATGCGAGCCTGTCGGCCACGCCTACGAGGCACTGACGTTGTTCCCCCGTGCGTTAGCAGCCCAGCTCAGACTGGGGAAACAGGAAACTATAATCCACACCAACAATAGTTCGTCTCGGGGTAGTCGTCCACACTGCTGATGGCGTCTGCTTCTTCTGTGTGCTGGGGAAGTGCAGGAGGTGTATAATTAAACGCAACCAAATGTAACGATCACGGTTGCAGTTGTTCTTACACACATAAAGTAATAGCGGGGCTACTTCCCTTTATGGCGTGGAGTTGAGTGCGTTGAACAATCTGATGGGGCTTGGAGGCACCGTGCTGACCGATCATCCAGGACTCGGGGAAGAGGGCGGCTGGCTCCGGATCTCGCCTCCGTGTGTGGAAACCGTTGTCGTCCGTAGTCGGGTGCGAGCCCTGAGAGGAGATCTTGGTTTGTTCTTATGCCTTTACCCAGCCAATCCCGTAGGTGGTCAAATCAGCCCGCCGATAAGGAACACCTGTAGAGAGATGTCACGCAAACACCGACACAGCAAACATACAGAACGATATCGGCTGTCCCGCCCCCAAACATGTGTTCAAATGAATGACATTTGCTCCCGTTACAATTCCCCCCCACATTAACAGTGGTCGTCCCGAGCACTACTGTCTGGTTCAATCCTCAGGGCGGTACCGTGCTGGAGGTTGACCCCGATTGTGGCGAGCTGGGTACCTTGGTGGGGTACCCGTTGCGGTTCCTTGATGGTGTGTAGGGGTTGGGCCATGATCTACAGGTACATTAAGAGGAACTACTAGATCGTATACAGGGGCTTCGGGGGCCGGGGCGACTGGAGCAATGGCAGGAGGTGGCGTTGCTGTGGAGGCCGTTGGCGCTGCGGCCGGTCTCAGCGGTGCGGCTGTGGGTTCCTGCTGCTGTTGTGGCATCAGTTGGTGGCGTGCCAGTGGGATGTATGGCCAAACCGGTTCTGGTTGCCAGGTGTCGTTTCTATGTGGGTTCGCAGGGGTGTGGTTGGTTGGTGGTGGATCACCAGGACAGGATCTCAAGTTGTTACGATGGATTGTTCGAATAGGACCATCTTTACCCTCTGGCCGTATAGCAAATACTGGCCGGTCCTGGTAAGGCTGGGAGACGACTACAAAGGGTAATGGGAGCCACTGAGGGGCCAATTTACCTTGAGCCCGACGGCGAAAATTTCTGATTAGCACCCTCTCTCCAGGTAGCAGCGGCAAGGTACGGGCATTGCGGTCATACCGTTTTTGGTTCCAGTTTACACGACGCTCCGCATTTCCCCGTACTGCGTCATAAGCTTGTAGAAGTGAGTGATAGTGCGTTCGGACCCACCCGTCTAGATCAGCTCTTTGTTGAGGTGGTGCGACTTCATGTAGCATGTCCACTGGAAGCCTGGCGTGGCGGCCAAACACGACGTAGTGTGGTGTCATCCCGGTGCTAGCGTGGGAGGAATTGTTGTATGCTTGCAGGAGGGCTGGAAGATGAACTGGCCACTGGGCCTGGTGCTTAACCTCGATTGTGCTCAACAGGGACAGAAGTGTGCGGTTAAGCCTTTCGCAGGCCCCGTTGCCCTGTGGGTGGTACGGGGTAGTATGTACCTTCCTGCAGCCATACATGGCACATAGTTGTTGCATTAGGGCCGACTCGAATGCTCCCCCTCGGTCGGTGAGGATCCGTTCTGGGCAGCCAAATGGGAGGATGAGAGCAGTCCACAGTGCCTTCACCGTTGTAGCAGCCGTCTGATCCTTCGTGGGCACGGCCAGTGCGTAGCGTGAAAACAGATCCGTGATGACCAAAATATATTGGTAAGGGTCCGCGGGCCTTCCGAGTGATAAAAAGTCCAGGGCCACAGTTTCAAATGGAAAGCTGGACGGAATGGGGCACAGGGGGGCTTTTGGTTGTTGCCCCCGCTTTCCTACCACACAGGTGGTACATTCGGTGGTCCATGCCCGGGCACTTGCACTCATTCCCACCCAAAAGAACCTCCTCCTAAGCAAGGACATCATCTTGTCGCCGTGAGCGTGACCTGCCGCTCTGTGGTATTCCTCCCATATCGATCGAGCTTGGCCCTCTGGGATGACAATTTGTCTTACTGGGGCCCCAGTGTCAGGTTCAGTGACGTGCCTCACCAAGGCTCCATCTTGAAGCTCCAGATGGTCCCACTCTTGAAGCAGGCGACGGAGTTGTGGGGACAAGGCCGAACGGTTACCGGTGACTGGAGGTTCTGCCTCTAGCCTCCAGGCCTGGAGGAGTCGTAGGTCTGGATCCTCTATTTGACGCGTCGCCCATAGGTTTGAGCCAGGGCAGGGTTCTACTGACGTCGTGCACGCTGTGGCCTGTGTGGTGGTGCTGGTGGCTTCTCCTGGAAGTCGCGACAAGACATCTGCGTTTCGGTTGGCCGTCCCTGGTCGGTAGCGTACTTCGTACGAGTAGTTGGCCAGTTGGGCCACCCATCGTTGTTCGGTTGCCCCCAGTCGTGCGGTCTGCAGGTGGACTAGCGGGTTGTTGTCTGTGAACACAGTGACTTGGGCCCCCCACAAGTAGTCTTTGAATTTGTCTGTAATTGCCCACTTCAAGGCCAAGAGCTCCAGCTTGAAGGAGCTGTAATTTTTGTCGTTGCGCTCAGCCGGAGCGAGGCTACGGCTTGCGTATGCTATGACCCGCTCTTTTCCATCCTGGACTTGGGACAGGACCGCTCCTAGGCCATCCAGGCTGGCGTCTGTGTACAGCTTGAAAGGCAATTGGAAGTCCGCAAAAGCCAGTATGGGGGCACTAAGAAGAGCCTGTTTCAGGTTGTCAAAAGCAACTTGGCAGTCAGCTGTCCACTGGATTGGGGCAGAAGGTCTATTAGCCTGGCCCTGTAGGAGCTGGTGAAGTGGAGCGGCGACTTTGGAGAAAGCAGGGATAAATCGCCTGTAGTACCCCGCGAAGCCTAAAAATGACCTCACTTGCTTGACGGTCGTGGGCGCAGCCCAATCGCGGACAATGGCCGTCTTGTCTGGGTCGGTTGCCACACCCTGACTGCTAACCACATGCCCCAGGTAGACCACTTGCTTCTGGAACAGATGACACTTACGGGGTTGTAGTTTCAGGCCATGTTCTTGAAGGCGGGTAAATACCTGTTCTAGGTGTTGTAAGTGGGTGGGGAAGTCGGGCGAATAGACTATGACGTCATCGAGATAAATCAAGAGGTGATCGTACACTTGTGAGCCGAGGCAACGTTGCATTAATCTCTGAAACGTAGCTGGCGCATTGCAGAGTCCAAAAGGCATACGTTCAAAGTGGTAGAGGCCAAAGGGTGTAGTGAACGCAGTCTTCTCCTGGTCCTCTGGTGCGACATCCACTTGCCAGTATCCGCTCGCCAAGTCGAGCGTGGAGTACCATTTGGCTTGGGTTAGGCTCGTGAGGGACTCCTCAATGCGCGGCAGGGGAAAGGAGTCTTTGTGAGTCACGGAATTAAGCTTGCGGTAATCCACACAGAATCTCCACGACCCGTCTTTCTTTTTTGCCAGGACCACTGGAGCTGCCCACGGACTCGAACTTTCTTTCACCACCCCACTGTCAAGCATGCCCTGCAATAAGGCCCTCAACTCTGGGTAGAGGTTTGGAGCGACAGGGCGGTAGCGTTCTCTTATTGGGGGTGCTGTGCCAGTGGGTATCTGGTGGGTGACCACTGAGGTCCTTCCAAAATCTTCATCGTGTGCAGCGAATATGTGTGACCACTTCTGCAGGAGGGCCTTCAGTTGTGCTTGTTGATAGTCATTCAATTCCTCCCCACGTAGTGCCAGTGCCGGGTGCTCCTCGGTTGAAGTCTGCCCTACGTGCTGTACATCGACCTCAACTATCTGGGGACCAGTATTGCGCAGCACCAACTTCGACCGCCCTTGTACATCTCTGGGGTCAATCTGGGTCACTGTAGCCAGGGGGCGTCGTTGAGGTAGTTCCAGCGGGAAAGGATTAGGGTTGCAGATGCGCAGGGGGACCCTCCCACCCACGGGTCCAGCTCAAAGATCTGGCCACTCTCCATTCGTGCCCATGGTCTTCTAGGTCTTCAACCAGGACCAGGCAATCCTGTAGGCCAGCTGCTTGTGGAGCTTGGGCCCAGATAATAGTCTCTGTGGTAGGAGGTAACCTCACTGGGGACTGCCGCTGGAGTCTAGCCACCCCTTGTAGCTCCATCTGGCCCATCGACGTATCCGCTTTCTGGCAAGCGGCAAAAGCTGCATCCCAAGCCTTCTCTGCATGAGGAGAGAACACAGATTTAAATGCCGTCACTCCTGGGTGCCCCCTACGGAATACCTCTGTCCAACAATCCGCCACCACATTCATTCCAAGGAGGCCATATTCTGTGTTTATACAATCATCCCTCACAATAACCACACCCTTTTTCTTAATGTCTATTCCCCCAATACTAAAATCCAAGACAGCATAACCCACATAAGGAATACGAAGACCATTGGCCGCTTTCAAGGTTAGCCATGGTATACCACTGGGATCTTGTATGCACTCCCCCCCAAAATAGTGCTGGAACAGTGTTTGGCTGAACATGGTGACTTGGGAGCCAGTGTCAAGTATAAATGGAACCCGTTGCCCTTGAACAAACACTTCCACTTCAGGGCATTTGCCCACCATTGAGGGCCTTTGTGGGGGTACGATCTGGGGCCCCTCCCGGTTCACTCGCCCTGCTGTGACCGGGGATACCGAAAACCCGGCTGGTGCGGCCGTCGCCGTGGGCAAAACCTCTGAATATGCCCAGCCTCCCCGCAGTCGCGGCAAATGGCTCTCCCTTGGCCATCCCATTGGTAAGACGTATTATCCGGGGGGGCAGACCCTAGCCGCTGTCGTCTCGGGTCATGTTCTTGACGCCAAGCCTGTTGGGGGTTTGCACCCATGGCCGGCAGTGCTGTAGCACCGGTGGCTGGTATGATGTTTAAACGCCCTTGCAGCTGTTCGACGATGGATTTACTTAGGAGGCTCACCTGTTCTGTCAACTCTTGACGCAATTCGGCTCGGAGGGCTTCCTTCATTTGCTGCCAATCAGAGGTGACCGTTGAGGGCCTCTTGGATGTTGTGGCAACAGTTGGGCAAACTTGGGCTTCTTCAGTGTGGCCCAGTTCACGCTCCAATGCTTTTGCCTCTGCACAGACCTGGACAAATGTAAGCGTTGTGACCCTTCTGAGCTGTCTTTGCAGTTCTTGTTTGGCTAATCCCTGCCTCAGGCCCATGGAAAACTGGGTGCGCAGCAGTTCGTCATCCGAGCCCGCATCCTGGGGGTCTCTTGCTCTCCACCTGTGATGCAGCTCCCGCAGCCGAAGAGTGAACGTGCCCACATCCTCTCCAGGTTCTTGTTTACAGTTAAAGAACTGTACTCGCAGCAGGGCTACTGGTTGCTGGCCCCCATACAGCCTCGCCAGGGCGTCCAGAATCTTTACATCCGTATTTCGATCAGCCTCTGCCAACAGCGCCACCTCCCTTTTTGCATTCCCTTCCAATACGCTCAACAAAAAGTCTACCCGCTGTTCGTCATTTAGCCCCTGGGCCCGAATAAAAGCCTCAATTTGGGTTCGCCAATCTAGAAATTTGGATGGTTCTCCTTCCCCGCTATACTTTGGCACCCATGGCCCACTCATGAACCATGGCATCATTGTGGGCACTACTTGGGGTTGTGCCCCCGCTACCATTGGCTGCCCGCCATTATTCATATTGCTGTGTACGTCAAGGGTCCTGCCGACTACGCCAAATTTGTAACCGGACAGGTTAAAAACGTTAGACCCTTGAATACACAACAATACCAACAATGTATTTATGAACACGGTTTTATTGGTATTAACAAAGTTTAAAACAGGAAACTGTCATCCTATAAAATACTAGCAGAGGAAATAACACAAGAAAACAACTCATCAATTCACAGTTAGAACAGGGTGGCCAGACTAGGCGCCGGCAGTGGAAATGGGTATTATCTGCAAACCTGTAAAGAGGGCTATAGTAATCTAACCGACCGTGTGGTAACCCTATAGTGGAAAACGTCAAGATGTGCAAAGTTTAAGCAGTGATCCCCACTGAGATCAGTCTGTGCAAAGCGTGTAAACAATGACACTGCAAACGTACGTGCAAAAACTGCAAACAATCTGGCACTATAATAGCATGTGCAATATGCAAACAGCTGGAGGCTAAATGAGCCAACAGGTAAGATCACCACCCAGTATGACAACACAGAGCCCCAGGTATGAAGATAATCGATATAAATATGGTGACACTGCGGGCAGCCAGTGGAAAGTCTAACCACAATTTAAAATACACAATTCCCTACTCTAACGGGGAACGGATTCGAAGGCCAATCACCGTTCGACAGTACTCACGGCCCAACCCACGGCCTAGCCAACCGAAGTCCAGGAGGAGGTTGAGGGACAGATGCGAGCCTGTCGGCCACGCCTACGAGGCACTGACGTTGTTCCCCCGTGCGTTAGCAGCCCAGCTCAGACTGGGGAAACAGGAAACTATAATCCACACCAACAATAGTTCGTCTCGGGGTAGTCGTCCACACTGCTGATGGCGTCTGCTTCTTCTGTGTGCTGGGGAAGTGCAGGAGGTGTATAATTAAACGCAACCAAATGTAACGATCACGGTTGCAGTTGTTCTTACACACATAAAGTAATAGCGGGGCTACTTCCCTTTATGGCGTGGAGTTGAGTGCGTTGAACAATCTGATGGGGCTTGGAGGCACCGTGCTGACCGATCATCCAGGACTCGGGGAAGAGGGCGGCTGGCTCCGGATCTCGCCTCCGTGTGTGGAAACCGTTGTCGTCCGTAGTCGGGTGCGAGCCCTGAGAGGAGATCTTGGTTTGTTCTTATGCCTTTACCCAGCCAATCCCGTAGGTGGTCAAATCAGCCCGCCGATAAGGAACACCTGTAGAGAGATGTCACGCAAACACCGACACAGCAAACATACAGAACGATATCGGCTGTCCCGCCCCCAAACATGTGTTCAAATGAATGACATTTGCTCCCGTTACACTATCACTTAGCCGCACTTGAGGGCAGGGTGCTCAAGAAAGCTATGAATCACTTAAAGTAAACTGCTGAAGACTGACCTATATGAGCAAGACAAGGCACATAAAAAACTGACTGTACGTACATCCTGAATAAACGGCGCATCTCAGAGCCATTTGTAGCAAAAAACAAACAGTCCTCTAAAAGACACAAGATAGAACACTAGAGTTCTTTACGTTTCCACATGGACCCCCTTTTAGACCAGAAATAATTGGTAGTCCCCACCTCAACGGGTTGAAAGTACTTATCATTGGCATTTAGTTTTTAGAGGGTGGGATAACGAAAAATAGGCTACATATTACAGGTGTTGCATGTGGGTGCCTGCACGCGCCTTTTCACGTTGTAACAGCTTACTAGAACTCTCCTGTTCGGAGTCACATCTCACGCTGTCTGAACAGCTTGCTTCTCTCACTCAGTGACTGCTCGGTTCCAGTCATTATTGAACTGGAATACATATGGATAACTGTAATGGATTGCTAACATTTTACAAAATGCTTCTTCCTCGATTTGCGCTCGATAAATAGACTGTTGTATACATCTTTTATTTTAGTTTAACTCTTTCAAATGTCTTATGCTATTAATCAAGTGTAATTTCCCCTTACGGTAGGAACCTGGAAAAAATGGTATTGCTAAATGCAACCTTATTATAAATTAAGATTGAAGAAGATTTTCTTTTTAATTTCTTCTATATTGAACAACATTTGCCTGTGATTAGGTTTGAAATAATGGGCAACTTTCTGATTGGGAACTTGCAAATATTGCTCCTGTGCTGGACTTTCGTTGAAGCCCAGGTAAGAAGAGACTTGTGTTAACTACATTTTTTGTAAATATCCTACCTACCTGTAGTGTTTTCAATTGTTCTTTAAACATGGAGTTATATTTTACGGTGACGAACAGAAAGGATCTCGTATTGAACGCGATGTGCACTTGTATTTATTAGCCCAAAAGCAATTCAAAGGTTTAAGGACAAATATTTTGTGCACAGACACGTATCTAAGTTGTGCTTGTGTTTGGATCTAATGCCAGCAAATAGCAAATAAACGTATTTTGGTCTTTAAAAATAACAACTTCTATGAGGCATTGTATAATGTAACACAGTTTTACTGTTTACCGTATTTATACATTTGAATATAAAATGGTTTCAGATGCATTTGGGCACCCCCCTGATCGAGTGGTTGGCATTATCAGCACTGTTTTCATTAATAACCCTGTCAGTGTCTTGTCTGGCTGACACCGCCACTTAGTTGTACAAAAAAAAGGGTTAGTCAGACTCCTTGAGGGCTTATTAATTACAAATACAACCACTTACCCCTTACTGCGGTAATATTGTAATGTTGTCAGGACATGACCCATCATAGGAAATGTCTGCATTTTATTAAGGTGTTTCAGGTTCCATTCTGCCACTGCAGACTATCTAAGAGGATCTATACAGTGCCCATTTGGAAATCATCCACCTATCTTATTTCCATCAGACTTCCATGACAAATTCAGTCATCTGTGCATGTAGTTTGACTGAGTTGAATGCAAGGAAATATGTGTCTAGATAACTTCAAGATACATTTGTCTTCCCGTTTCTTATGAGGGTTAAATCACATAACATACATACAGTAAGTAGAATTTAAAATATTACTTGTGCATAGTAAACAAGGACCAGGGTTGTACAAGTTAAACTAAATGCATAGAAGTTTGTCCCTGATAACTGGTAAGAATATGTATTTGTTTAAAGCCTAATTCTGAAGGACCGCAAGGATGACCTCAAATTCTCACGTTTCTGGTGTGTGTTACTGAGGCTGTCTGATGTTTGTGCTTTACAGGTGGGGCCAGATGGAGCACTGACAGCCCAGGAACAAATGTATATCCTCTATGACATCAAGCTCCAGTGCCACCAGAACCTCTCCACCCATGACCCTGCAGGTACTGCAGGCTAATCTGTCACTGGTGTTCTAAACCCAACCATGTTGTGGCACTAAACTTATTCATGTCCTCACACTGTATGTTTGACGGACCATTAACGTAGCTGGCATGCAGTATTTTCATGTCGCTTTAGATAAAAGCCTCTGCTAAATGAACAAAATGAATAAATACCTCAAGCGGATAAATCGATGATAAGGTAATTATGCTAGATTATTTTTAGGACTGGAGGCA
Organism: Hypomesus nipponensis; assembly: GCF_054491055.1. Classification (NCBI taxonomy): domain Eukaryota; kingdom Metazoa; phylum Chordata; class Actinopteri; order Osmeriformes; family Osmeridae; genus Hypomesus; species Hypomesus nipponensis. The sequence goes on along the minus strand of NC_140383.1, from coordinate 7,294,600 downwards.
ACACTTTCTGCTGCCCCCTAAGTTAGATTCACGAGTGAGGATGACTCAACTCATGCGCATGAGGAAAGAGTTGTGACATTGTGTCGTCGCGGTGTCGTGAGAAGAAGGATTGTTTTTCTACAGTTGTCAGTCTCTTGGTGAACCCTATACTGGCATGTTGACATGTTTCCTTCTGCCTTGTTGATTCATGACTCAAGTCTGAAGATGTGTTTCATCAGTACAAATTTGTAACAGATGAAAGCAAAGAACATTGCATCCTGGCAACAAGCAAAAGCCTCTCTGTCTCTCTCTGTATCTCTCTCTCTGTCTTCCTCTGTGCTGACTGTCAGTTCCATTAAGCCGCAGTTTAATGTTTCCCTCAGTCCTCTCTCCCTTGGAATGATTCACAAATTAATTATTGTAGCAAGCTGGCGTGTCGCCTCTCTCCCTCCCCTAGAAGAAACGTCTCTTTGGCTCACTACCAGATGGTATCCTTCCTGTGAACAAATACAACAGTGTTTCTCACTTACAGTAACAATCCATAAACACAGGCAGGGTCTGCCCCAGTCCCAAACTGCTCATTCCTAATGGTTTCTAAAAGATCAAAGTTTGAATCCTTCTATCTACTCTTCAGGGAAGCTCAAGGCTCTGACTAACTGACTTACTTTTTGGGGGCAATCAATGTGGAGCCTCACCACGTGCGCTTCGAGACGTGACCTGTCATTTAAACTGAGCTCAGTTTTCTCCTCAGGAATTAAAAATGAGAGCCTCTCCTCTAGAATCACTTCATCCAGATCAATACCCATCTACTCAGGAATGTAAAGCTAATCCAGAGCCTCGTTTGAAGCTCATGTCAGATTGTTAATCATATACTATAGGTACTTGAGGTTGTGAAAAAACGATCCATTTAGCTGATGCTGTGGTCTAATAGCTTGGAAGTCTAAAATGTCTTGTTTTGACCAGGTAATCAAGGTTAACTCCAGGAGAGTTAAGTGTGTTGGCTGGAAGTGAGGAGGCGTGATACGGTACATGTGTCCGATAGGTGACAATGATGAACAATTGGCTTTGTTTGTTAGAAGTGGAACAAAAAGAGTTAGGGTTAGTTTGTAGAAAAGATGGCAAAGGCACAAAGGCACCTGTGCATGCAAATACTGCAAGGGCCTCAGAGTGACAGCTTACATTTGCTATTATTCATTTATTTTCATTAGTTTAATGGGATTTAATTGTACCCCCCTCCCCCCCCCCCCTTGCCCCATCAGATGACCTGTGCCCCCCAGGGTGGGACGGCCTGATCTGCTGGCCTCAAGGCTTCTCTGGAGCTGTCAGCAAGGTCCCCTGTCCCATCTATGTCTATGACTTCAACCACAAAGGTGAGGCCTGTCTGGATCAACTTCGACATGCACAGTTGTAGCAGAGTCTTATTCAACCACATCAGAAGTACACAGTCAACCCTCATTGATACCATCGAGCTATTCAAAGGAATGAATGAGGGGGCATACAGAATGCGGATTATTTAATGCAATATACAGTATTGTTTATACAGTATGTGTATTATCTCACCAAGAAATTCTGCTAACCTGACCAATACAACAGAAGGGATAGATAAAATGTTTACCAAGAAATTCAAAAACACAATTCTTATCACAAACTCTGACTGAAATAACACAGTCTCAGTCTCCTAATCCAAACTCCCTGGATCACAGAACCTTGGATTTTCATCCTTTGACAAGAACTTCTTCGAATGAGCCCCTTGGACACTCTACAGAAGAAGGGACCTCACATTGATCGGTCCTGATCAAACATAACAGTAACACTCTCTTCTCCCTGTAGCATTGGCGTGGACTATATTTATGATTTGGAAAGGGAGTTGATAATTGACCGCAAACAATCTGATTAATATAGATTTCAATACTAGACTAACAATTCAATCATCTTGATATAAATGCCAATTCGTTTTCAGTCTTTCTTTAAATTAGACTATTTCATTCATTTCATTGAAACCAAACAATCTCCCACATCAAATTAATTATCTAACTTATTCATTTAAATTCATGTTTACTTTTACTTATTTTTTGTAAATATTGTTTTAACATATAACAATATTGTTCATCAATGTTACAATCTAATCTACTCCTAGAAAAATAATTAATTCCTTTAGAGTATTGCAATTTTTACAGAGAATGTATTTTCCTTGATTTGCCATAAGATGTTTTCAAAGTGGGGCCTTATTAAATTGAAAATGTATTATTAACCTGTATGACTAATAGAGTAATCACATTAATAGAGAAAACAACACTTGCTAACCAATTGAACTGTAGTGGTTACTATGGTTTGGTATCAGTCTATAGAATTACAGTAATAATATGGTAATTAATAGATTACACAACTAAACTGTAGGCTGACTGTATGCTGCTTGTTGTCTTGTTAGGACATGCCTACAGGAAGTGTGATGTGAATGGGTCCTGGGTATTTGTGGAGAGCTTGAACAGGACATGGGCCAACTACTCTGAGTGTCTGCGATTCCTGCAGCCAAGCAGCGAGGAAGAGAAAGTAAGTGGAGTTCTACCTTACATTGACCTTGGTTTGCTCGTGGACATGGCAACCTTTTTCAAATTCTTTGGTACGTTTAATACAAATGATTTGTCTCTCATTTGCGCATCCATTTCCCTCTGTTACATGGTGTGAGAAGTTGATACCCCTCTTTCATCCTCCCTTGTCTCTCTGCCCCCTGCAGCAGGACTTCTTTGAGCGTCTGTATGTGATGTACACTGTGGGCTATGCTGTGTCCTTCAGCTCTCTACTTGTGGCCATCTTCATCATTGGATACTTCAGGTGAGGGGAAGTACCCATTTGTCACAGAACATTACTGTAATACCAATTAGTAAATTGCATTCAGTGTAAGGAAGTCTGTTGGGCACCATCATCTCAGTCCTTGATGTGGAGTGGATAACAACAAGGCAGGAAGAGACCCAGACTCAAAATATCCACTTGTTGTGCACAGCAGGGTGTGAAAGCACATTTGGCAAAAATGGAAATGCAGACGGTGGAGTAATCCACTATGAAATCGGAAGCTAGTGAGTCAGAAATATATAGAATCCTCAAAATATTTAGCTCACGGAAACAAATGAAGGATTAACGTGTAAGAATAGCTCACACAGAAACCTCTTTAGAGAGAAATAAAAGCTTTAGTACCTATACATCTCTCCTAGAAAAGAGCTTGAAAAGAACCAGTTTAAATATATACATTCAAGCTTTTAGCACTGTCTGTTATTTTGATTATTGTTGTCAGATGATTGGCACAGAAGTGATAATGGAGTTTTTCTACCATTATCACTTCAATTACAATGCATTTGTATGCCTAAATTCAGGACGTTGACCAAGTGCCTGGCTTCCAATATTATCTTGAAACAGCATGAGTTCAGGGGTCACATCCATTCTGCCTTTCATGTGCCCAGTTGTTGCCTTCCCTCAAAACTCAATGCACCATAACATTCCCTTGAAGTGTCCTCTGAATAACAAGTGTGACTGTGTTTTGTACTTTAAAACCAAGAGTTGGGAGAGATCCTCCATGGGCACTATTTTATTGCATTCCGTTTGAAGGCATTTGGCTAGGCAGAAATACAGAGACAACACTTTGTGAGTTCAACTGGGAACATTCATTTCTGGTGTTAGTTTAGGTTCCCTTTGCCATGCTAGACATAACAGAGCCGTTCCAGAGCTCTCTTCCTCACCCATAATGTGGTTGTGGAGGTAGTGATAGGACTAGAAATATTTAAGGAGAGAGATCTTTAGGAGGGTTTGCTGCCCCCCACACCCCTTAATGAAGTAATACTGAGTCAAATGGAGAATGTGAATGTGTTCACGTTCAAGTCTTTTATTGTCAGAGTCTTTTATTGTCAGAGTCTTTTATTGTCAGAGTCTTTTATTGTCAGTCTTTTATTGTCAGAGTCTTTTATTGGTGAGTGCGAACGGAAAGTGCCAGAGAAGAGGAGTCTTGAGAGTAAGGATATGATTGAGGCTGAGATGCTGCATTTCCCCCGTCATCCTCTCCATACAAGAGGCATTGACTGTCGAGAGGGTTTTTTGTTTTTAACAAAGAAGAACGAGGACGCAAATGAGGCTTACTGTCAGATAGATTGATAGATTTAGAGCAATGTCTGTGTTCTGATACAAGACTACAAAGAAAGATAGAAAGCAATCAGAGTCAGAGCCCTTAGAATGTCTTCACAATTATTGCCACCTATTCATTTTTGTCTTTGTTCTTTCAGACGTCTTCACTGTACACGGAATTACATCCACATGCACCTGTTTGTGTCCTTTATGCTACGAGCGGTGAGCATCTTTGTCAAAGACAGGGTGGTCCACAAGAGTGCTGGCCTTCAAGAGTTTGACGTTGCGCTTATGGACAACCTCAAATCAGTCTCCATGGCACCACTGGACAACTCTCAGTATGTGAGTACAGTTCCTTCACTCTCCGGGTCTTTCTTTAAGGGTCCAATGCAATGAGCCATGTGACTCACACTCTGAGAGGATTTAATCCCCAGACTCATGCATGTTGATGTGCCAAACCCGCTAATCAGACAGCTCAAATAATCCATGGCCGAAAGACTCCCTGAGGCCGGCTCCATTGAACTTGGCTGCAATGCTAGGCACATATCTAGTCATGTGGCTCCAAGGCATGGTTAAACTCTAACCACCAACTCCTTCCAGCTCTTTCAAAGCCCTTGATCTGTGTTTGTTCCCTCTCACTGCAGCCTCCTCTGTTCACTAACTGCCATGTAGGCATAGATAAACAAAGCCAGTTTCTGAAGGAGACTGAGACAGGGAATACTGCCTCGACGCTGTGCCCAGCTGCTACTGTTCTTTAAATGATACAGAAATGGTCCTGTTGCATAGAGGTGGCAGGGAAAACACAGACGTTGACATCTTCCTTTGTCTAAAACCAATAATCCTTTCTTGAACTTTTTTTGGAACATTTGGTGTAGACTTTCCAGGGTTTATGTAAGTGTTTATGTAGGCTACTGTGTTACATTTGTCATATCGTCAAAATGTCAAATGTCGGTCTGTCCTTTATTTCTCAAAAAAGAGTTTGAAACAATCAAGAAAATAATGACCATAAATGTGGTACTCTTTGTAATGACTTGAAAGTGAACGTTAAATCTTATAAACCAGTGGGGATTTAGTAATTACTATCAGTTCATCTAAGTCATTAGATGGATTAATTCCAAGAGGTTTCATAAGAATGTACATTCCATAGCAGGAGCTTAACCTATTTATTGGGTTAATGTTAGCAAATGGGTGATACAAATATTGTTTAGGTCAACGATATTCACAGATTTATTGCAAATGGTGGGTGAATGTTTCCTCAACTTGATTTACATGAGGACATTAAAGACATGCAGAGTTTAAGGTCAGCTCTGGGGGACTAAAACAGATTTGATCATGTACCGTTATTATGTACTTAAAATCTTGTGTTTCCCCAGCTATTCATTTGTCTTACAACCAGGACTACCTTTATTCATGTGCAGCTCTCATGGTTACATCTGATCAGTTTTGATGGACTTGTGAATTGGCAGCGTGTTGGACGGTCAGGCCTATGAATCATCACCTAACTGTGGACTCCATAACCAAGCGCTGGTAGATCAGATAGAACATGTTGTGTTGTGTTCTGAACCTGATCAGCTCTCTCACATCAAGCGTATGTCTGCCAGGAAACAGAATACACAGGATTAACAATCAGATGAAAGTTTAGAGGTGAGGTGAGGATTTCGCATTTAGCTTTTAACTCCCTTGGGTATCAAAGCCCCAGCCTGATGTTTCGAAGGGCAATCTTTTCAAATCTTACACATTCCCTCAGACGATGAGAATTGTCTGGAATCTCCAACCTTCGGGTGTCTCAAATTATGCAATCTTAGAATACGGTTTAAAGGTTTCTAATAGTGTCAACAGCAAAGCTGAAGTAATATAGAGGTAGATATGATACATGGGTTTAGAGGAGAGCGAGTGAGGGAAAGAGAGAAAGAGAAAAGGGATGGAGTGAAAGAGAAAGAGAGAGATGGCAACACAGGTTGAGATACATTCGTGAGTTAATGCCAGCTAACCCATTTGAGAGTGTCCCTGGAGTGTATCAGGGCCACACCATCAGAACAAGGCCTCTCCTTGACAGCATTTATTAGATCATTGCACACACGGCTAGAGGCACACACTTTATTATCCCACCTGTCAACAAACTGAATTGAGCTCTTTTGAGTCGTTGTGTCAAATGAAGACTTAAACGCTGCCTCCAGCGGTTAACAATAATTTTATTATTCTAATTTATTTAACTCATCTAATGAATTAAGTCACTTTAAGATGCCTTTTCAGTAATCTCTGGTTCAGTATACTGAGTAAATTGAGTGTCAGTAATCTGACACTGTAAATGGCCATATTGATGTCACTTTTCTATTCCCTGTCTCAACACCCACAAGGACAGTGCACATTGGTAGACTGTATTGAGTCATGTTGTCAGATACAGTGATGTCTGACCAGCTTACAACAGTCATTGGAATGTAAACAAGGTGACAAAATGCCAGGAGGCAAAGTGGTAAGAACTGTAAATCTAAGAACACATGTTTGCACATTCTGTTTGCAAGCTGTGGGAAGATACTCAAATTACATTTGAGTATCTTTTTTACTGCATAACTGAGTATAGCTGTATAGAGATAGTACTAGAGATAGGATAGAGCTGTTCATTCATTTTGGAGGGTAAACAGCTATAGCTGTGTTACAACTGGTATCAACACATGCATAACAGTAGGTGTGGTTTAGATAATTATATATATATATATATATATAATCTCTCTCTCTCTCTCTCTCTCTCTCTCTCTCTCTCTCTCTCTCTCTCTCTCTCTCTCTCTCTCTCTCTCTCTCTCTCTCTCTCTCTCTCTCTCTCTCTCTCTCTCTCTCTCTCTCTCTCTCTCTCTCTCTCTCTCTCTCTCTCTCTATATATATATATATATACATATATATATATATATATATATATAAGAATGTTCAACGTCTATGAAATTCAACGTCTTTGGCGAACAATTTCTCTGCTGATCAACACTACGATTGGTAACAAATAAATTTTAAAAAGACACACTGTGCTAAGTAATTTTGTTGGCAAGTAGCCGAGTAATAAGCGGGATAATGTATAGAACGCCGGTCATTATCGTGAAAATAAGCCCCTTCAGAGCGAAACTACACCCCTCCGCTTCGCGTCGGGGTGCTGTTCGCCCTGTCGGGGCTTATTTCTACGATAATGACCGGCGTTCTATACATTATCCCTTACATATACTTCTTCTTCTTGATGTATGTGAAAAAGATCAGTTGTGTAATTAGCCATAAAGTATCTCTTTTGCATTTATTTCAGTAGCTTGGCGGATCATTTCTCACCATTAGTATTAAAACCACGCAAGGACATGATGTTCTCATGATGGTGCTTGTGACTAATAGGCCTGTTGGAGTGCATGACTGGAGTTAAGTTCAAATCAATCAAATGAGTACTCATACTGTATATTTTGAATGGAAAAGTTATTCATACATTTTGATACATTTTAACTGTGCTTTTCATTCAATTAACCAAATGGATGTGGGTTTAAATGAAGTTTTGGGTGAGATTATTCATCATCAGGTAATTGGAGAGACCGCTCAAGGGCCTTTTAGGGTTTCTGGGATAGACACAACGTACCTCTCAAAATGGCTTGCCTTGTTGTCATGGCACCTTCAGATATTGTGAGCCATGGAACCTCTTAGCTGTCAATATGATTTGGGTCTATTGATGGTCTCCCTAACGAATCCTCCTAAGACCAACAGTAAGGTGGTACTGGGATTCTGAGAAGGTGAACATACAGGGCTTGTACAGTATATACAGAGGGCAGCTGAGTTCTGTTGCACCATTATTTTAGAGGACTTCCGAGTTAGACTGCAAATTCAGTGTGTAGCTTTATTCTTTGTACGTTTTCTATCTGCGTGTTTACTCAGGCAGTATGGATTTGCGTAAATGCTAGGAGGGAACATTCCCTTTGTCCCCTGGTGAACGCCAAGTGCTTTTTTGAAGCTGCTATTTGATTGCTTCTGGCACAGTACGACACCCTACACAGATTCTGAGAGCAATTCATAGTAATAATTTCACACAGTCTTTGCTACTCATTTGTAGCATCTGGCATCACATCGCCCTCCCACACATTCCTCGCTGAGAGAAAGTTCATATCCTACAATACCTTAGTGAAAACTTGTTTACCAGAAGTGTAAATAGCCCACTGCCATTTGAATCCCACATTTTCTTTTCTTCTCCTCAGATTGGGTGTAAGGTAACAGTGTTTTTGTTTATCTACTTCCTGGCGACCAACTACTACTGGATCCTAGTGGAGGGCCTCTACCTCCACAGCCTAATCTTCATGGCCTTTCTCTCGGACACCAAGTACCTGTGGGGCTTCACCCTCATTGGCTGGGGTGAGTGATGTCATTGTAACATGGCGACAGCCTTGCTGTTTTTAATGGGATTAGGCATGGCTGTGTTGTAGCTACTCAGCCAGGAAATCACATTTGGTCCATGCTTTGATGTATACCGTCACAGGTGGGGGCACTGGTGCCTCCACTTAGTCTACTCTTACTCTTGAGGAGCAAAACGTATTTCCCACTCCAAAGATGCCAAAACTCGAGGTATAAAATGTATTAGGTTTATTGGTAATAAAAAAAGAAAAGGAAGTCCTTGACGTTGATCGCCTCCAGAGGCTCTGACAGGAAGTAAGGTAATCTGGTTCAACTGGTGGCCGCTGATACTGGCCTCCTCCAGCAGGGGGAAGGGGGGGTTATCCGGAGACTGCTGCAATAGTCCGATTGATTATTCTGCTCACACTGGACGTAATCCTATCGCCCACCCGGGACTGCAGGGTGCTCCAACTAGTGCATGAACGGCAAAATCTGTAAAACAGTGGAACATGGGCACACCACACAACAAACTCAAGTGTGCAAACGTAACAACTGTGGATAAAACCTCAAACTCAGGTGTATAAATGGGCCGAGCAGTCCGGGCAGCACGTTCCACAAGCTTGACTATATAGAATTCACGGTACTCAGCTTCGGCGAAAGTCAGTCTCCGTGCGCGCTGTGTTGCAGTCCCTTGCTTCCCCGGTCCTCTCTCCGCTTCCGGTCCTCTCTCCCCTTCCGGTCCTCTCTCCCCTTCCGGTCCTCTCTCCCCTTCCGGTCCTCTCTCCCCTTCCGGTCCTCTCTCCCCTTCCGGTCCTCTCTCCCCTTCCGGTCCTCTCTCCCCTTCCGGTCCTCTCTCCCCTTCCGGTCCTCTCTCCCCTTCCGGTCCTCTCTCCGCTTCCAGTTTCAGTTCTCCTTCCAGTCCCCACGCTCCTTAACTGACGGTGATCTGAGTTTAAAAACCCTCCCAATCCCCCGGTTAATTGCGGCCAGCTGGGTGCTTCCCTGCTGCACACCTGCAGCTAGTTGGTTTAATAAGGTACTGAATGTGGTCTCCGTGACATATACCATGCTATGTGGAGGCAGCACAATTAGTATTGTCAGTGGTCTCCATTATTGTGCAACCCTTGCATATTAGTGTTTGCCTGTGTATGTGTAGTCTATTATGAAATTACATGCATGGCAGCATTCCAATCTATAGGACTCCCCTTTACCCGCTGTAAAGCACTCACTACATGTGAGTGTCTAATAAACTGTCATGCAGTCTGTCTTCCATCCTTCTCTCTACTCGCATAAAGGCCTCTTTCAAACTTTTAATTTGAACACTATAGTAAACTCTTCTCCTCTCCATGTTTCCCTCTCCTCTCCTCCCCTCTCTTGCACTTTCTCCTCCAGCTCAGTCTCTTCTTCTCTCAGTATAAGTGTGGCCTTGTTTGTGTTGATTTCCTCTTCTCTAAGTTCTTCTGTGTTCCTGCTCCTTCTCAGTGCTTGATGTGCCCGTCTTGGTAGGCAACAAATACACCTTTGAAATGCAGATTTTCTCACTGGCGCAAGAGTTGGATGCATTATCAAGGAACTACTTGGCATGCTCTTTCTCTCTCTCTCTCTCTCTCTCTCTCTCTCTCTCTCTCTCTCTCTCTCTCTCTCTCTCTCTCTCTCTCTCTCTCTCTCTCTCTCTCTCTCTCGCTCTCGTTCTCTCGCGTTCTCTCGCTCTCTTTCTCTCTCTCTCTCTCTCTCTCTCTCTCTCTCTCTCTCTCTCTTTCTCTCTCTCTCACACTGTCTCTCTTGCTCTCTCTTTCTCTCTCAGTGTAGATTAGTCTTATTCTGTTGCTGTGGTTGAGTCATACAGTGGAGATAATGATGGACAATTGCAATCCGTGTCAATCCAGCCAGGCGTGCCTGCCTCTCCATCAGAGTTTTACACAGTAACAATGACACTCCATTCTATAGAACACATTGTAAAATACTAAAACCCCTGCATTACTGTAAGTCTCTCCACAAATAACACCTCCTGTACTACGCAAAACAATGGTGTGTGGTAGCACAATACAAAAGCGTGACAAAAGTAAAAAATAAATACATTAAAATGAGATTACAGTAAGATGACAGTAAGAGCTCATTTTGATGTTTATGAGAAAGGTATGGGACATTTCAGTCCTCATTCACAGAGTTGTTCTAACAAACTAAGAATAGAAAAGCTAACACAAAAAACGTGTGCTTTTCGGAAAGTCATAAACGAGAGGTCTAGGAAGTTAAGGAGAGCTGAAAGCTTTCAGAGTCAAAGGCACCCTCTAACACAGGTTTTATATTTTTTCTCTGATGTTTTCTCACTACTGTGAAAATTGGAGAATTACGAGATAGAGATGGATGGCTGCACAGGACCCATGGGTAGTTCCAGATTCCTGAATGATTGGCAGTTTCAATGTCGGCATCAGGGGTTGACATAACCAACCCGCGCCTTCAAACAGCTTGCAATTGAAGTGGGTCTCTGAGAGAAAACCAAATACAGTTGTTGCCTTTTTACATGCCATCCTACCACAGCTTTTATCCCAGTACAATGTGTGTGTTACCTCAGGCTCTTCTGCTCGTCAGCCCACCATTGAACCAATTTGGTTGTGACTGCTTGGTGTTTTCTACTAATGAATGAATTATCCTTGTCTTACGTGGTCCTTACTTATGTAAATTCTCTCTGATGCTCAACTACCTTGTTTATCTAGACTGTGTCTGAATATAACAGGAACAAAAAGGAAATTCAACAGCAATCTACCAGAAACTCACAGGAAAAACACATAAGTCATTGTTGATAATACCAATTAGACCAAAGATAGATTATTTGAAGAACATGCGTGGTTCATTTCTGATATTTCAGTGGTAAAAGTGTGTGGCTACTTTGTGTGATTTCAGGTGTTCCTGCTCTGTTTGTAGCCGCATGGGCGGTTGTCCGGGCAACGCTGGCAGATGCACGGTGAGTCACTAGTAGTCATTATGTACAGTATGATATCATACAGTGAAGCTTATGTCAAAGTATTCTGCTGCCCTACTCTGTATTGCTGGCCCCAGTAACAAGCTTTTCACATTGCTGACTTCAGCTCAATGGGAACATTGCTTGCACCTTTTCAGCTTGCCTCTAATGATCTCCCTGCAGCTTGAATGAACTCTGTTGACATTTGTATATAAGTAGGAAGGGGCCCAACTGGAGACCATAGCTAGCTTTGTTAAAGTGAACATCCCTGTTGCGAATCAATTGGCTCTACCCCTTCTGGACAATCATTTTCTGTAGAGTAACTAAATGTATGCTGGATCAGGACAATGCTGATTTGGAGAGTGCGTGGAGTGGTCCTCATACTCAATGGTGCAGATCTCTTTGTAAATAAAAGGCTTGATTCAGTATCAATATCATTCTGTTCAAAGGAAAAACATTGTGAGAGCTTGGATGGTGCCTTCTGTATAGCAACCTAAAGCCCAAACTGAGCAGATGTTTGAATACAAAAAGAGCCTATTTATTAGTTTAGAATACAGCTCTGACTAGTGAACAGAATTAGGGCGAGGTGCCTTTGAACACCCCATACTAGGAGGAATGCATAGCTTCTATGCTGCAGTAACAGATCATAAAAACGTTCAGTTTTGACCAAGACTTATATAAGATAAAGAGATGAGCTGAGGGTGTGTTACAGGAAAACCTAGCCAATTAGAGGAACAATCAAAAGCTTGTGTCCGGATGAAAATTTGCAATCACAAACTACCTGTCATTGGTTAGAAACCAGCTGCCAAAGATGTGGAAAAAGGATTTGGATGTTTGTTGTATAAAAACCATATTAGAGTTGTCAATTGCTCTTGGAAATTAATTTCACTTCACACCTTCAGTTATGCCGTGGAGCTGGGAATTAACTATCACAACCCTAGCTGCAGAATTTCTACAAGTTGCTTGTTTAATTAAATTTAAGGGATTTGTCACATCAGACCTGCATTGAGAGACTATTTGCTTCTTGCTTTTCTTTCTCTCTTACTCTGACAGTTTATCCCCCTCTCTCTGGCAGTTATCAGTTTTTTATTAAGCTGCCGTTGAATGTTATTTTCTCAGTTAAGCTCTAAGCAAGCTACCATAGGAGAAAGCGACAGTGTTTAGTAATGGCTGTAGTTGAAGCTGGGAACCCATTTAAAACAGACTGTACTATTATATGGTCATGTAGAAGAGGTGGTGAGGTGGTCAGCCATGTTCTCATGAGCCCAGACTTCTAGGATATCCTTCTGGTCTAACTGTAAAAAAAGAAAAATGTTTAGGAAGAAAAAAACACGTACCTACAATGTTGTGTTGCAAGGATGGATGAGCAAACAATTGTGTAACTATCTCGTCTAGCTGTAGATGTTGGGCTTTCTGCATGGTTAGTTGAGTACAGTAAAGGCTGTCTTGCACAAAATTAGTTTCTAGTTGTTACAGCTTATGAAGTGGATTTCTAACGTCTGGTGATGTGTCTTGTAGCTCATGGAAAAAACCCCACACTTTTAGACCGTTTAGAATTCCTATCAGCAGAAACTCTCTCAGTAGGACAGCACATTTTCTGAGTAGCGGAGTGAAGTCAAGTCTCAACTTGATGAACCCAATCATTGATGGGGTAAACAAATCTGCTTTTGAATAAACACTGCTGGATGGGTGTGCAGCAGGCTCTAGCGCAGCCTGCCAGCTCTGATGGAGCGCTATAGATCTTTAGCTCCTCTGACACAGTAATGAATAGGTAGGGGGCATAAGATTGGGAAAGATAGAAATGGAGAAAAGGAGAGAAAAAAGGAATGTCTGGAATGGACTTCATTAAGTAGTACTCAAGAACCTAGCGGGGTGTCCTTGGCACTAATTGACACACAGCCCATCAATCCCACCAACCTCCTTGTCTAACTCAGTTTTTCTCCGTTTTTTTCAGACCTCATATACTGCGACTCTAAGAGTATTCCTCACCTTTTTACCATCTTTGCCACTTCATTCTCCTCATTCCCATTCTCCTTTCCTCTTCCTTATCTCTCCTTGTATTCCTCTATTTATTTAAGGTGTTGGGAGTTAAGTGCTGGGAACATTAAGTGGATTTACCAGGTCCCCATTTTGACAGCCATCGGGGTAAGTCAAATAAAATCCTTGCTTGTGTTGCTCTCAGTATAAGTAGAGCTAAAGAACCCTGACTCAATGGAGAAAAACAAATCAACTTTCCTCCTTGAACTTTTCTTGTTGCAAAGATCTAAAATGTCCTAAAGAGAAGGAAACAGATATCAGGGCAATGAGAAGCAAATCCAGAGCACACTATAATTACTGCTGTGACATAACACAAACACACACACACAGAGACACACACACAAACAACAAACACAGAGTTCTCTCCCAATTCCTAACAATCAACACCTACAAGTAGACAGAATAACCTAATCACCTCGAAATTCATAGCATGGGAGATTTAATTGTATGCTTGTACGATCAGAATAAACACCCTCTCCCTTGCAGCACTGTATGAAATTTCTAGTTTGAAGGAACATCAGAGATGCTAAACACTGTCTTAGCTGCTAATGACCATAGTCATCAGTGTTGTAGGAGGGACAGCAGTGCAGATACTATGATATAAAGAGAGAGACCATTAACCATTAGACCATGGCTTCAGGTTCAGGATATGGATTTCAATATGATTGGGTTCCTATGAGAATTTGATGTATCTTTCTGCATCGTTATGCAAGAACACACAGTTCGCATCATTATTACATGTATAGATTTGACACATGCTGTACAATTTGTCATATATAATCTGAAGTTGTTAGCTGTTAACGAAGCTGAGGGCACAGCATGAGTATATCTGACTGATTTGTTTCCCAGCTTTATTCCCTAGCCTGGCGTGTAGAGACTGGCTGGACAAAGTCTTTAAAAGTAAAACGGCATGTAGGCAAAAATGTTCTTGCTTTTGATGATGGGAATTCAGTACCCCAATCCTCCTGCCATGGGGGCTGTAGCTGCTGCTGAGAATACTTCTCCAGGTCCGCTTTGCTCTGAGGCCCATGTTACACCAGTAAAATGAAGGAGGACTGGAGGAATCAAAGAGGAACGCAGAGTAGGAGAAGTAAGAGGAGAACTTGATTCATGAAGAGAAAGACTTGCCTAGTTAAGTGAATTGGGATTATTTGAAATAAAGATCAGGATTTCAGTGTTGGTGTTTAGACAATAGTTTGGATCATTGTTATTTTATGTAGATTTGACCAGGTTGATAATGGCCATCGTGTTTCCTGCTGCAATGGCTTAGAATCTTATAAGTTCAGCCAAAATATTTGGCTCTCTCTTTTGTCAGTAGTGTTTACAATGTAATGTCTTCCCTCAGCCAGTACAGATGGCATTCACATTGGATACAGACTCTCATTAGTAGCTCCGCTCAACCTGCGCTCCCCTTCACAGTTTAACAAAATGAAACGAATTTCCCACAATTATCAGCTTTTGCCTTTTTCCAATTACTTCATTCCATTGTGACAAAGAAATCGTTTTAGTGCTCCTACCTTGCCATGTCAAATGCATAAATTTGAATGACATTCTAACAAAACTTGAGTGTTCTTCAGAGATAGGGTCATCTATCATCTCTGGAAGCCTGACTTTAGTTTACTTTAACAATCACAAAGGATGAGTTCTGAACTGCGAGCTGTCACAAGACTTCCTAGTTGACCTCTATTACAGACTGTAAGTGTCCTGTGAGCTTTATATGAACATGCAGAACTCGTCCTTTGAAAGGGGTAAATGCACCTGTACATCAAATGTTTAGCTTCAGTTGTCACAGTTTAGAAACCCCACATGACATTTTCCAACCCTTATTTTGAAGAGTTAAGCTGCCAGCCTGGCTCTCAGTGCTCCAGTATGTACAGCAGATTTGGAAGATCAGACACAATAGCAAACTCAGCAGATTTCTGATAATTGTTTTGGAATAAGTATGGAACAATTTGTATCAGACCAAATGAGCATAAGAAAACCATATATTGCCATATATGTCATTCCATTACGTGTCCCAACAGCAAGACATAATCCCTTGTAAGTATTACAGTAAACAAGACAAACAATTAGTCATCCTCCACCGCCATTGTTTATCTCTGCCTTCTGTCTTCCAGTTGAACTTTATCCTGTTCGTAAACATTGTGCGAGTGCTGGCTACAAAGATCAGGGAAACTAACGCAGGCAGATATGACACAAGGAAACAATACAGGTGAGTAGGTGATGGATAATGCTTTATCTTACGGCCACCTATCTTAAGTATAGTATTTTGTACTGCCTAATTTACATTTCTCCTTAACAATGGATGAACGTTGGGCAGGCAGGATTAAACACTGTTTTATGACGTACTACAGGGGATGCCATATTCAGCTTAAGAGTGAGTCAGTACAGACACAAATATACTGTCGTTTTGGGATTTGGATTTCAAGTCCTCCGGAAAGTCTCAAAACGAGACTGGCAATCGAGTGACAAACTGGCGACTCGTTGCACTGTTGTACTATAAAAGTCTCAAGAAGCCTCTAAGGTACAGGTCTTTGAAGAACATGAAGAAAGGATGTTCTGATCCCGGGAACCCCCCCCCCCCCTCCCTTGTCATAGTTTGAATACAAGATGTGTTTTCTTCCCCTGAGTTAAGCCTGAGGAAAACCATTTTGAAGACACCTGTTTAATTAATGAGAGTTGGCTGAACAGTGTGTTCCTTGCATGTGATTTTGTCTTTTTGATGGTTATTGGGATGCATGCCTCACATACAATGCGTAATGCAAGTCTTACGAATGATCCAATACTACAGCATTTTTAACACCCACAAAGCCGTAATGTTACTAATGACCAGCCTTGATGAGTAAACATAATGCATTCAGATGTCTTTGTATGTGCACAGACTCACAATGATGAGTGGAGCAGAGCCATTTAGATTAGCCTGCCCCTAAAAAGCTTTGATAATTACAAGTCTGTGTTTGTTTGGGGGCAGGGGAGGGGTATTTAGTTTGTTCCGACTAGGGTTGGCGTCAGGGTACACACCATGCCACTGTAGGCTAATAACAGTGATCAGTCTGATGGTGCCCAATGCACCGTTAATGCTGCCCAGAGCTGTCCCCAGGTGCCTACCCCCTAATACAGAGGGATGGTGGCCATGCTGGCACACACAGATCTGGTGAATAAAACGTAGTGCTGTGCTGCAGCAACGACAGGAAAGAAACACCAATCCTTTCGCATTGAGAAACAGGAACCAGCTGTCTGGTTGACTCTGATTAACAGGCTCCATGAGTCAGGACCATCTGGTTGTAAACAGGAGTCAACCGAAAGTCACAGAGCATCATAAGTGAATCTGTAAAAAAATGATTCTGCTCTATTACGTAAACCTGATCAGTTCACTTTATTTCATTACTGGTTTGATGAAATGAATTGCCGAGCGCTATATGAGTTGAACGGGATCAATTGAGTAAAGTACACCTCATGATACAAGTGGATCCAGATTTGGATCCAGATTAGTCTAGGTAATTTATTGAATCATTCATTTGAATGGTTTAACTTAGGTCATTTCAGTGGTTTTACAGTGATCACCTTTCCTCTCTGTCTCACTCTCTCTTTCTCCCTCTCCCTTTCTCTCCCTGTCTCCTTCTCCTACTCTCTGGCTGCAGGAAGCTTGCCAAGTCCACGCTGGTCCTGGTGCTGGTGTTTGGGGTCCACTACATCGTGTTTGTGGGGATGCCCCACACTTTTGAAGGCCTGAGCTGGGAAGTCAGAATGTACTTTGAGCTGTTCTTCAACTCCTTCCAGGTACTTGCACTGTAGCACACAGCACAAAGGGTGATGATCATCTGATCACTACATCTGTATGGGAGGTAAAGTTATCCATGACATTACATTTTAGACATTTAACAGACACTTCTATCCAAACCGACAAATTGTGCAATAAAATTACAAGATCATTGATCAGCAATGCATAGTTCAACAGGTTTTCAGTGGTAAAAGAACGGTCTGTATTTCAGCTACCTGGCATTCATATGGAGCATAGAAGGAAAAGCTACTTATGATGGTAGGCCTGGTAGGCTTAAAGGATTGGTTGCTTGCTGAGCGAGATGCTACCACAAAGAGGGCGTGAATTTTCAAAGCGGTGGGCGGACATCCACGAGCAGCTATCAGCCAGACAAGTCGAGATTCTTTCGTTGAATCATGAGGTGGAGAGTGGCAAGGCGAGAAACAGATGAGAGTTATCAGCATCGCAGTGGTAGGAAAAGACGTGTGATTCCATGGCCAAGCCGAGAGGTTTGATCACATTGAGAAGTTAAGGGGTCCGAGCCCAGATCCCTGTGGGACTCCCGCAGTGAGGGAACAGGGCGCTGAACTGGACCCTCTTCAGCAGACCTGGTAGGACTTGAAAAAGGTAGAACTAAGTTGCTTGTGTAAGATGATGATTGAAGCAATGCTACAATACTATAGTACAAACACACTGATGCTCCAGAACTCTGGTATGTTGCATGAAAAGCAAAAAGGTTTAATTTTAGTATTCCTGTTGAAATGCTTCGTGATAAAATATTAAATAAGGACCTTTGCATAATATTCAGGTTAGGACTATGGAAACTATAATTACCTCTCAATTTGGGTGTATTATTACATGTCCCTTATCAAATAAGAGGGTAGACTGGCCCTCATGACCCCAAGGAGAGAGCCTTTTATCTGGGTATTTTCTTGGACAATACATGATAGGATAATAGGAAAATGGGTCTTCACGAAGTATCTCTCTTTTCCTTTTTTTCTATCTCTATGTATTCATTGTGTGGTGTAAGGACTCATTTTTAATGTTTACTGAGCAAGAAATTATACAATTGTTTGTTCAAAGTGAGATTCATTGGTCTTGGCTCATTATCTGTGAAGAACAAGTAGAAAGTGCCCTCATTTTCAGTGAGTGCACTAGTGCATCCCCCTTTTGGCTGTGTGTTGTTGTGAGTCCATCAGAACGTTGGGAGGGTAACACAAATGTGAACACCACAAGAGAGTTCTCTTTCCTTTTACATCACACTAACCGGCACATACTGTCCAGTCATTTTATTTCAGAATGTACAATTGCTCTGAACTGAGAGCTCTAGAAAACATAGCATTTCCTTTACTTCCTCTGGGTGTAGAACTGTTTCTTTTCTCTCCTTGAACTATGTCAGCCTTGAGGAAGCAGCCTTGGAAACCATGGGTACACAAAGTGCTACAGTGTCTAGTGAAAGGAGTAGCATCCTGTAGAGAGAGAGATGGACTCTGCTGTGTGTGGCTGTGCGGGGTCTGTGTATCCTGTGGTTTGACAGGGGCCGCTGAGGATCAGAGCACTCTGGCAGTCTGGCTCCAGGCAGGTGGGTGGGTGGGTGGACAGCCTGGATCTGCCAGTCCCCATCACACCCCTAGTACAGCCAGGCAAGCATTATGTCCAATAAAGAAGACAGGTCCTCCTTAAGTTGAATGCAGTTAGATCCATCCAGGAAAGTATTCAGATTTTAGTTTATAGCATAAACTAAACTTTTTGTAAAGGGGCCTTTGCAACTAAAATGTAATAACACATTATAGCACATTACCTACTTAAAAACAAAACAACGTAACAAATTAATGTGAAAATGATCAATTTATTTGATAAATAAGCATACACTGTTTCTTGTTTTATAATGGGTTCTTAAATCAAGTATATCCAAGTTACTTATTTTTTCATTAAAACACAGTTTTTAAATTAGTTAATAGTCTGAAAAGTATTAACAGCACACTGATGGGTATGTGTTGAAACAAGTACTAGTTTAACAGAAAAACATGTATATTTATGTGTTGGTGTGTATGAGGTGTATATGTTGATAGACGCCCCAGTCTAACAGTCTAAGGGGTTTACTTTAGGCATTATTGGAATCCTAGACTTCTCTACCTGCGTAGTTAATCCTCCAAAGATATTCAGTTTTTCTTCCTATCTTTCTCTCCAGACCCCCAAAAAAGCTTCTCACAACAAAGGGTGGCTGTTTCCTTTGCATCATGTGACTGTACTTAAATCTTTTTGGAGACAAAATGCTTGTTAGCTTCCTGTGTATTAGTTCAGAGGAGGGATGTTACATGACAGTTTTGAAAACTTGAAAAAAAAAGTAACTTCATTGTGGCCAGCCCAAATCTGTCTGCTACGGTGGCCCTGAAGTGCAAATCACACCCCCTAATATGAGTACATCCCCCAAATGAAAACACTCCCCCCGAATACGAGTTAACTCCGCCCAAATCGGATGACTTGTTCACCTCCCCCCAATACAAAAACACGCTCCCCCAAATGGAAAACAACGTTACATTAACTCTGAACGGAAAGGGTAGGTACTACACTTTAGCGCTGATTGGATGCAGTAGACTAACTAACAAGAAATATGAAATTGATTGACAGAAGTACAAAATGCAATAGCCTGGCAGAGTTACGTGCACCAGAACATTTGTTTGGCTATCGAAGAATGTAGCAAATAGTAGGCTACCGATTTTTACATTTAACACGAAACAGAGTAACGTGACAGAGTAATGTGGACCAGGATATCCAGGTCCACGTTACTCTGTCATTGTGGCATTTCATTCTTCTGTAGTGGACTATTAGTTTGTTCTTCTGAAAAGTCCTGCCTTCAACTGCGTTTTTAGCGTGCGCATAGGCTACTTATATTGTGAAACGTTAACAGCATATCTGAGATTATTTCATAGGAATGACCCTGATTAAAATAAAGAGTAGTGTCATGACTCTGAATTGTAAACATTAATGTTTCCTCTTTCCTTCCAACCAAAACGATCAAGTTCATGATAATGACAGAGTTACGTGGACTAGTTGTTTGGCTATGTGTAACACGCAATTTATGCTTTTGCATACGTAGCCTATGCTATGCTTCGATACCCAAATAAATGTCCTAGTGCACGTAACTCTGTCAGGCTATTGCATTTTTTACTTAGCCTACTAGCATCCAATCAGCGCTAAAGTGTAGTACCTACCCTTTCCGTTCAGAGTTAATGTAATGTCGTTTTCCATTTGGGGGAGCGTGTTTTTGTATTGGGGGAGGTGAACAAGACATCCGATTTGGGGGGAGTTGGCTCGTATTGGGGGGGGAGTGTTTTCATTTGGGTGATGTACTCATATTAGGGGGTGTGATTTGCACTTCAGGGCCACCGTAGTCTGCTGATAAGCGTACCATATCCCCAGCCTTTGAATAAAGTTTACAAATATACATTAAATGTTTAATATTAAGTGTCTTTACATACAGGATGCCTCTTTCTTTGGAATAGAATAGATTTGTTTTCTTTTTCTCAGAAGTTCCGTCTACACCTCTCAAACTGGTGTCAGATGGCTGAGCGGTTAGGGGGTCGGGCTATTAATCAGAAGGTTGTTGGTTTGATTCCCGGCCGTGCCAAATGATGTTGTGTCCTTAGGCAAGGCACTTGAATGTCCCTGTACTTGTACTGTAAGTCGCTCTGGATAAGAGCGTCTGCTAAATGACTCATGTAAATTAGTAGATGGGGTAGGACTGTGGAAGTGTGGCTGGGATCAAAATTACAGGGGTTTCAAACAAGCCAGTCTCATCTCGCCTTAGTCTTATTAACACCGACGTGGCTCATCTAAAACCTCTCAGGTCCCAATAGCACGCCAACACAAAGAGGACGACTGACAGAGAGAAATGGAGGTTGAGTAAAAGAGATCCATAGATAGAGCAAGCTCTTTGTAGGGTGTGAAGGAAAGGGATTTCAATGCTTGAGCTTTTATTTAAAAGACACAATTCTGTAAGTTTGAAGAAATACATTTTTTATATGAATCCATGAAATTGTCACTATTTTACATTTTTGGGGACAAACACAGGGAAGAATAAAAACGGGGGAGATGGTAGTGAAAACTTCAGAATTTAACAAAGGAAATCCAAGGACGAAGCAATGTCTGGTTGTCTCCAGATACACTGTGGCAGCAAAAATAAGGGTCACATCTCCAATCTGATTCAACATCCATCCATCCTTTGCAGTCAATGTCAAATAAAGAAACCAAATCAAATGACTGTTGCAGCATGGTGAGTTTTCCCTTTCAACATTGTGCTAACCTTTCACTTTTTCCTTTGCTCTCAGGGTTTCTTTGTGTCCATCATCTACTGCTACTGCAATGGAGAGGTAAGGGGCAACCCCAGACTGTTACATCTTACCATCTACACAATATTATATCATTCTACACCCTACCACATCATTCTTTATCAAGTAGTGCACAGAGTCAATGAAGTCAAGGAAGTTGTATTTGCTTGTGCATGTAGCAGGGAGACAAGGCCATGGTGGTACAAAGTTGTCTGCCAACTGTCTCCATGCAAAACCATTTATAGCACACAGTTCTCAATAGTCATTGGTCTATCCACAATCATGATACAGACATGCAACTGTCCCATGTCTCTTCTGTCATTGGCTAACTCCCCTGCAAGAGTGCTTATCCTAAAGTTTCTCGCGTGTGGTGTGTGCGTGCATGTTTGCATGTGTGCGTCTTGAAGTGGCCCTGCTTAGGCTAACTAAATGACAGGCTCAATAAGATAAGGATATTCCTGTAAGCATCCTTTATTTTGTTGTGGCCAAAAACTGTGTAAAGGTTACATCCTCAATTTCTCTGACACCTGCTACACCTTTTATACACTACTATACCTTCTTTTACAATCTGTTACTACAATGTACTTCTCCATACTCCACCCACACAACACTCTACTCTACCCTATTACAGCATACTACACTCCACTATGTGTACCATACTGGACCCTACTAACTATACCCCACTGCTCATCTTCCTTTCCCGTGTGGCAGGTCCAGACAGAGATCAAGAAGACCTGGACGCGCTGGAACCTGGCGTTTGACTGGAAGGGTCCTGTGGTGTGTGGCAGCTACCGCTATGGCTCCGTCCTCACCGGCCTCAACAACAACAGCACCAGCAGCCAATCCCAGCTGGCCGGTGGCGGCCCGCCCACCCGTTCCTCCACCCTGTTCTCCAGCAGGGTGTACCGCAGCAGTGGGCCCCCAACGCTGAGCACTCATGCTTCCCTGCCTGGTTACGTTCTCAGCAACTCGGACCCGGACAGCCTCCACCCCTCCATCCCAGAGGAGCCGGAAGACTGTGAGGCCAAGCAGGTGGACGACATCTCCCTGAAGGAGTCCCTCCCCGTCCTCAACAGCAGCACCACAGCAGACGACGATGAGGAGACGCTTTAGACACACACACAAGCACACATCGAAAAGGGATACATAAGTACACATTCACCTGTTTACACACACACACACACACACACAAGTACAGACAAACAAATACACACAGGCACACACAACATTCCATGCCAATGTATTTATTTGCACCAAGTCATGAACTGCATATCTATTATTTTGTCAGACAACACAAACACCCCCATCCCATGAACATATTTCTTTTTTATAAAGTCTTAAACTGTCTTTTTGAACATGTTGACACTCAGCCATTCCTTGCTATGGGGTGTGAAGGTCAACAAAAAGGGCTACATTAACTGACCACATTGTGTCTGTTGTGCAAGCATGCAAAAAATGTATAAAACGTAAATCTGTGGAAATGAAAAGTATACTCACTACTCCCGAGTCAAGCTGAGGTTCCCTGAACCTTGCTATGTATTGGCTTGTGCTGTTCTGTGCGTTTCTCTCACTGCTGTTCTATGCTGATAAAATCCACTATTCCTGTTCCTGGCTGTCTGTCGGTCTGTAAGTATTTTGTAATGTCTGTCTGTCTGGCCTGCCTCTTTGTCTGCCCACACAATCATTTCCTCAGGAGCCACACTAAATAATGCTACCTTCCCAATGTTCTTCGTTTTACTCAATACGTTTCCGTCACACCCTAAAAACAATTAATTGTCAATCAGTTTCCGTCTAAACTATTGCCTGTTTGTTGACGAGAGATACATTCGGTAGACAGCAGTTTAGAGGAAACTTACTGGTCTACTCAGAACCTTGGTTCGACATTTCGTCATGATCCAGGAAGCCATTTAATCCTCGACTCACTTCACTTCATTTCCACGAAGATGTGTAAAAAGGCAAATGGCTTATATTGTTCAGTTGGGATTGTGTGTGTACTAGTGTGTGTTTGTGCGTGTGCACGACGGCATACATTTTCAGCATTTTGTGCCTCAGTCCGTAGCTATCAACGAAAAACTGAGTGCTGTTCCCAGTTATTACTAATGAGGGATAAGAGAGATAGAGAGAAACAGTGGAAGGAGCAAAGAAAGTGGGAGATTTGAGTCCTCCTCGACAATGCTGAGCACCGAATCTTTCCCAACAAGCTAATTAAAGTTCTGATACGACATGCATGTGATCGACATGGGTACAAAGCAGATATACAGGAGAGTGAGAGCACAAAGAGTCACAAAGACGTCGGCTTTCTGCTAATCCTTCACACTGCCTGGCAGTAGGCCATTAGGGTGCGTGGATGACGTCTGTGGCTTGTTAGGCTCCAAAGTCTTGGACCCAACAACAACAACAACAACACATCCACTAACAACGTGCAAATTGCAACTCCTCTCAGAAGAGGCACATCTGTTTATTATGTTTTATTATTAGCTCTAGTTTTCCATGATATCGGTCATCAAATTGGTAAATTGTGAACTTACCAGAGGCCCATGTGCTGTTTACTTGCCATGTCCTGTTTTTCCTGCTACCCCATTATGATGGTGATCATTTTGTAAAGATTATCATACACATATACTATTTCAAATTGAGTCAGTCATAGGACATTTCAGCTTTAATCTGAATGTTCACAAAAACATTGTAAGAAAGAAGGTTGTAGTGTTCAAGTCATCAGCAAAGGAAACCAGTGTGTCACCTTACAGTATAAGAACCAATCAGTTTGAAACCTAAAGATCAAAAAGTCTGAAGACCAAAAGCCTCATTCTTTTGAAGAAGCGTCTCTTTTACCCAATTGCTCTGAAAGTGCAAAGTCAATGAAAGGAATTGTTAAGATCTAGTCGAGACAAGGTTAAGACAAAATCAAAGCATTTATTACACGTGTGGTGCAGGTGTCTGTTACACTCAAGTCGAGTATCACAGAAGACTGGCCCTGAATATGTGGTGCAGGTGTCTGTTACACTCAAGTCGTGTATAACGGAAGACTGGCCCTGAATACAGGAAATCAAGAGAGTATATGGTATCACGATATGGGAGGATACAATATGATTAACAAATCCTTTGCAGGCACTGAAAAAGGACACTGCATGCTAAATAGCTTTTGTTTAGGTCTTTTGATAGGGCTCCCAGAAATGGCCTTGTCATTCCTTCTCTTTCCCTCATACAAAGTTGCATGGCATTATACACTTCGGCAATATTGTGACCTCTGACTTGCTTTAGTGACCCAGGCCTTTCGTAGTCACACCTTACAAAGACCCAACTTATGGCTATGCAGGCATAATTAAAACAGAATAATATCAATTTATCAATGATACAAGAAGCATAATAAATAGATAAGCATTTTTCTTTTCTGGACATAACCAAAGGTTATGTGCTCATACGATTAATATTGCAAGGTATAGATCAAACATTGTGTATAATATTCAAAACATTTTAAACAGTATGGAAAGTAATCATTTTCTTTAATTGTTGTTAACTGATAAATGATTTAAGGGCAGACCTCTTCACTTTCCATGACAAAAATTATTTCAACTCTTCAAGTGATTGTTTCCATCGTTTCTTGAAACACTGCTGCTGCTAAAAACAAGTTTTGTTTCTTCAATGCGAGACCCAGTTTAATTTGGTGACAGTAAGGGCATAGTAGAAAATCATCATTAGTTTCAACTCTGAAACTTCAAAAAGACGGCCCCCTCTCTGATTTCTACATTCACTGTGGCCTCATGATAGCAGAGCTCTCACTAATGGGCTTATTACTTTCCTGTTGATCTCTGTGAGTTACTCCCAGCTGGCCTTCTGCATTCAAAATGCTACAAACAGAGTTACTGTAGGTCTTTGGGAGGGACAAAGTAAATGTTTAGCAACAAATACAGATGGTATGGTAAATGTATGGGTGGGTTAAGTCATGTTTTACTCATGTACAGTATGCTGTATTCTCACACAATAGTTTGTAAAGGTGACATGATTGTGAGAATAAAGACCAGGCAGCAAAAACAGATCACCAGGTTTACGAGATACCTAGTGTTACTTTTGAATGACAGTGGGTCTTAAATCTACAGTCAGACAATGCTAACCTACTCCTAGGCTTGTGGAAGTACTGCATCTGATTGCGTATTCAAAGATCTACCACCACTCACAGTCAAGGGCTCTTCACATGAATCTGTCTGTAGACTAAAACACAGGAAATCCATTAGCCTTTGATGATTTTGCAAGCAAATTGCTCTCAGCAGGCAATGATGCACTTTTAAGCAAAACTGTTCCCATTGTGTAGACTCACGCTACTTCATACACACACATTGTGTGTTGAGGACAGGAGTGAAATGGCCTTTCAGGTATCTCCATCAGAGACTTGAGAGTGTGTAACAAAGTGTAACAAAGAAAAAACAAAGGGTTGTCAGGAACTAGTGCTTGCAGACATAAGTGACAGGAAAGGACACAATTTACTTGAACATCAGTAAAAAACACCAAAATGATCTTACAGAAGAGCACCTGTTACATTCAGATGGAAGACATCCTAGAATCCTGCCAATGTTTGTATTCTTTGTACTCTATGAAACAACTGTGTGGTTATCAAGCAGGGGTTTACGTCATACAGTACGTTCTGTATATGAAGACATAATTACTGAAAGGAGATGCACATTCATCAGAGGAATTAGCTCTGATCCAGTATTTAATTTTACATCTGTTTCCCGCTCTTCTCCCCTCTTCCTTTCACACCCACAGTCAAGATACTCAAACGCATCACCTCAATGAGTGATCATTGTCATGGGAACATGAATCCAAGACGCTCAAGGTAATCAACGCCATTCACACTTGAAAGCACAGTATTCACCAACAAAGCCACCTTCACCCAAACGCACCAGCGGCTCTGCTACACCTTATTAATAAGGGGACACTGTTATGCAATCAGTGTGAAACTTTTGGGACGTTAAACAAGCACAGCAACTTCATGATCACCCACGGAGGGCTGGCTCTCACGCCCTCGCTCTCAACAACATCTCTTTGAGGGAGGCCTGTGAGGGTCAAGCAGAGCAGGGAGCAGCGGTACATATCAAAGCATGAAGATAAAGTGTCCGAGGCACTGAGGAAATGTAAACAGACCTGCTGACGAGGCCATGAGGGAGGAGGTTTCGTAGCAAGAGACAGAATCACAACCACCAGCTCTTTTACCGCCAAGGGGGAGACACAATCTACCTCTTGATTTCTTGGGTGAGGCTGTGTTGAATGCCAAATCAAAAAAAAGAAGTAGAATTTGTCAAAGAAAACGATTTCAAATTGGGGCATGCAGTGTTGGCTCATCTGAACTCTGGGTGGTGAGGGACTGTCCTCACTCTACTCTCTCATCTCTGTACTGGACCAAAAGTCATTTTAGATGTGGTTCTTCGCCGGAACATTGCTTTCCCTCCTTTGTTCTGATTGTTTGTTCACACTGCGTCAAAAAAGGAGAGAAATTAGGAGTCTGGAAGTCACAACTCTGTTGTCTGGAGGTGAGAGGTCACAAGAAGCTAGTGAATGCTCAAATATATCACAGACTCCTGCAGAACGGCACATACAAATTCAATCTGAGTACCGTGCATCCTGTTTAAAGGACATTTCCCATGTGTCAGTGGGGTTGTTTTTCTCTCCCTACGCCTTGTTCAGAGTGAGTAAACGTGCCCGTGGTTTACCTCAGGGAAATCCTTTATCTTACTGTGACACCTCACTCTGACAGGAACCTACCTGGGCATGAGACCGCCTGCTAAGCATGATCAAGAGCGGACTAACTCTTCCGTGGCACACATAATGTAGAGCGATAGGGAACGTGTATCCCAGATAGCCTGTTCTGTTGTGAGCTGAATGGTGATGGAGTAGAGGTGGAAGACGTTTGAGCAGAGCCCCAGGCTAACATCAAAAGGGCTCTATTCTGTTTGCTCTGTATCAATATAACAAAAACAGACAGAAGCATATATGTTTAATTTTTTTATCTACCAATGTATTTATCTTACGAGAATTGTCATGTTACAGAAATTCAAGACTACAGATGGTGTATTCCCTAACCCAGACACACAAACACACACACACACACGCGCACACACACACACTTGCTCTGCACCACCCATTCCTGATTGTTGCTATTTGGTTGTGTTGGGGTAGACTGAACTGTGATGTGACCCTCGCTGACTGCTTTCATCTTCCAGCCTCGGCAGGTGACACACTCTGCAGTCCCAGCCTCCGCACCCCAACCCAAACCCACAGGATAATTGGCGTTTCTTTAGCTTTGATCAGTCTATGCCCGCCCACACATACCCAGTCAACTGCTCTGATGCAGGAAGGGGTTCTCACCAAAAATAGAAGAAAATGTGTTTTGGGATTTCAAATTGACACGGCTTTGCTGTTACTATAATGTGTGTTAAACCTTCTGAATCTCAGCCAAATGCATTCCCCAGTTAAGGGTATTAAATATCTGAAATGACAATTTACTGTAGTGTTATGTCAGCTTCAAGTCATTTCCTATTTCTTGTAGGATAAAGCATAGGTTTTATACAGTATAGCTTCAAAAAACGTAACCCTTTTTAGTCACATCATCACCCCAACCCAGTGATCACATTCTACAGCACCTGGTAGAATAAATATGCCCCCTACATTTACATACAGAACTAACCCACCAAGGTTTTAAACACAACCAAAAAAAGACATCACTTTGATATTAAATCAGATGTGCTGCTGCTCTCAGGTTTTGACATTGACCCTAAGGGCGTACAGGAGACCTACTATGCCTCGCAAGGCACAGGTCAGCCAAACAGAATCTGTCTTAGTCTGTGAGGCAAGGAAATGAGGCAAAAATCCTTTTATCTGACTGATCTTTGACTTTCAAAGACTCACACCTCTTTCATTTTTTCTTGTCAGTGCTACTGCAGAAGAAAACCTGAAGAGTTTTCCAACTGTACTAGTGACATATTTGGGGTACGAAAGAGAGACAGACAGAGAGAGAGAGAGAGAGAGAGAGAGAGAGAGAGAGAGAGAGAGAGAGAGAGAGAGAGAGAGAGAGAGAGAGAGAGAGAAGGAAGTAGAGAGAGACGGAGGGAGGGAGAGACAGAGAGGAAAAAAAGAGAGACGGCAATGGAAGAAAGCAAGCAGAAGGGGTGTGCAAAGAGATTACAAGAATAAGGGAGATAGGACAAAATGCAGTGAATTTAAGCTTCTGCAATAGCCTGCTGCACTTCCGAGCGATAATGAACTTGAGCGAGTCTCCTGTAATCACAATCTGACCATGAGTGATGAAGACCGAACTGGGGTGTCGCTGACCTGTGAGATCAGATCACAACCATAGAATTAGACTTTCCTCCTTCAAAAATACAGCATGGATCAGGAGCCTCTTTCTAATCTGCTGCATGGCTGTGTCCTCTGGCAGTAGCTATCATGTATTCATTTAGCAGATGATTACATTTACCAAAAAGTACTTGTTAAGGTGTACCTCAAATTATACCATGACGTAGAAATACTAAATCCCACACAACGATATATTGTGATATATTAACATGTGTATGCCTCATGAGCAGTCCGCACGTTTGGTTGTAACTATGCATCGGAATGAATTATATGGCTGTAAACTGATGGGTAGTGTGTTGTAATGGGTGAATCCTGAACAATTGGTTCTCTTTGAATTCATCCTTTAATTATATCTGGACTCACAACTGGCCTCTTAGTAAGTGATTGGTTCATTATCTGGAAGACCAACACAAAGACTGCTTGCCAAAGCTTTTACCAAGCTTCCTGCACAACTAACAAAATCCATAAAGGTGTGCACAAATAAATGCACTGTAGGCAGATGTGTAGAGGTGGTTAGAGTCTGGGGGCACAAGCAGCCCAGCATCACCAGAGATAACAACAATACTGATAAGTAAGGGTTTGTGATTAATCCCACAAGACCTGGTTTCTACTTTATGTTGGGTTTTTCCCCCATAAAAAAAGCACCAAAAGTTGAAAATAATCGCTGCCAAAAGTGGTTAGGCATTGTGTTTCCATGTAAAAGAAAGGCCTGTTGGTAGACGTGGAGGCTGAAAAGCTCAAATGGAACAGTGATTCAGCTTTGTCTCTTTTTCTGGATGAGGTTTGCATGGAGGACTTCCTCAAATTGCTCCTGAAATCATAATCAGGGATATTTTCTCGCACTTGCAACCTTTACCAACCTTTACTACGGTTACTGCTGCCATACATTCTTATTCTAGTGTAGTAATGGTGAAACAGAATGAAGCCTTCTGAATCCCATCCACAACTACATAGAGATACATTGAACCATTTTAGACGGAAGTCTTCACCTTTTGTACCATGCTGTGTAATAGACAATGGTTTTCTGAGTGGAAAAAAGGTCCCCAAAATTAATAGATGCTACAAGATCTGGCAAGGGCAGGTAAAGCATCTACATTCATACACATTCATATTCATATACCTTTAAACAGTATATCTCCATACAGGTAACATAAAGTCCATGTTGGTCTATGTTGTCATCTTGTGGTAGAGACAGAAACTGTCTCAGTGGGACTGTTTTCTGTTCTAAACAGCACTGTGAGTAGTATGCAACTTGTTCTCCCACGGTCCCTGCAAATATTTGTGCAACTTTCCTTCCTTCCTGGTTTGTGAAAAGTCTCAGAAGAAAGGAAATTCAAATGACCCCTCCACCCCCCCCCCTCCCCCCCCACACACACACACACATACATACACAGTAGACCAACACAGCTACAGGGCTGTACAATTGGCTGGAATTACCCATGGTTTGTATATCTTGTGTATATGGAGGACAATGTTGAGAGCAACCGATAGCCATGGTATACTGGAATGAGTTCTGGTACAGAGTGAAAGCGGAGTGGAAACAGACATGCACATGAATAAAGAGAACTGTTCCTTTAGTGAGCCATATAGCAAACTGAGCATTTTATTTACAGTAAAAATGTAATAATTAGTCAACATTAAGTTAAGCAGGATAAATCTTTATTACTCAATAAACGTTGCTTTAATGACAAGAAGCTTCCACACTGTCATACATAAATTAACCTTGTTTGACTTAATTTATAATATTTTTTTATTATTTACAATCACACAAATAGTTCTACTTTCAAGTTGTTCAGAGACTTATTGTATATCTTACTGTAAGTGTCCATAGGTGTGTGTGTGTGTGTGTGTGTGTGTGTGTGTGTGTGTGTGTGTGTGTGAAGAGATAGTTTGAAAGTATAATATGTGTGAATGCATCTTGAAGAAGCTCAGGGAAGTTGTAAAATGTTGCATTAGGTCTGGGTCTGCCAGCCCATGCAAAGCTAAGCATTGAAAACAGTTAGTATTGCTATCATAGAACTTCATGTAATGACGAGTAAAAAGTTTGTACTATGTTTACTCACAGACACTGCACTTTGTGAGGTCATAAGGTGTCTGTCTATGCCCACCTACTTTACAGCGCATATGTTTTTATGTGTCCCTGTCTATCTTCAATACAAAGCCTTTGTGAGGTATAATACATAGGCCAGTGTATTCATCAAGTAATTAATACCTTAACAATTTTTGAAATGTGGTTTTACAAGTATGCTGAACGAGAAGAGTTACATTTGGGAACGCTGCCATCTAGTGACATTCCAGAGAAACACAGTCACTCAATGGCGTCATTTAAAATGAGATATCCACCATATAAATATTGCTTCTAACACCAGTGAATTTCACAGCTATATTATGTTCAGCTGACAATATACAGATTTTACTTCATAGAGGGGGTCTTCACACACACTGACCCCTGTTTCATGGCAACAGCACTGAAATGTGCCAATCTCAATAAAATGATAGTGACAACATTTGATATTTCATTTTCAAACTGTTCTATTTGATTTGATTAAACACATTAGTTCAATAACATTTGGGAATATTATAGAAAGCATGCTAATCTTTCTATAGTTATAAATATCCCTACTTAGCAACTGACCCCCTGCCTAGATTGACAGTTTGCATGTCAAAGATGTGCTTATCATTGGGTATCTGTTTACACATGTATGATTGTCTTGTTTGGGCTGTGACCAGTACAAATCTGTGTGCTGTTGGTGAGTTGAGAAAAGTAAAGTGTGATCAAATCACACTCCTGGTTCTCTAAGATAAACAAACTCTCAAAGGTTACTCATTTTACAGTGCATCAACTCAACAAGAGATTTACTTACAGTGTAAAGATTTAAGGATACAAATTACAGTATAATCTAATAATCTATGTTTAGAGCAAACAACACTAGAAATATTGAATCTGTAACTTTGACCATTGCTACCAGTTCTCAACTAATTCTACATTGACA
This sequence comes from Hypomesus nipponensis, assembly GCF_054491055.1. Lineage (NCBI taxonomy): Eukaryota > Metazoa > Chordata > Actinopteri > Osmeriformes > Osmeridae > Hypomesus > Hypomesus nipponensis. The sequence goes on along the minus strand of NC_140383.1, from coordinate 7,262,740 downwards.
AGCTTTTAACCAGTCACATTTAGACAGTACTGCACACACTACCTACTGTATGACTGCCTCTACTGTACCGACTGTTAACTGTCTATCAAACATGTATATGTCCTATATTTACACCAACATTTGGAAACAATTAAATTGTCTGATTATGCTTCATATTCATCAAGGTAAATGCAAGCAAACAGTACTAGAGGGAGAGATCTCAATGGTCTGACTTGAGGGCTGATTCTGCTTCCAGTTACCAGGGCAGTCAGAGGTTTGTGCTGCACAGTACGTCAGGGTGGTTGTGCTTGCCGAAGACTTGCTAAAGACTGTTTGTGCGTAGCAGCCAGACGCTACCAAGGTAAATATTTATAAAACTGATTTTCAGGACAAATATCTGTCATGACTCAATCAATCAACAAAGCATGTCAGGTCATTGTTGTACTGACATTTCTTAGTGTACACTAGACAGATTGGTCTAACCAAAAGCAGTATTTGTTAATATAGTTGAAAACATTGCAGGATAACAATATTCATGTACCTCATCCCTATGCTGTAAACATATCAAACAAGATGTAAATAAATCTTTGTAAACAAACAAACAAAACATATTGATAAATAACTGATATATTCCACATGTCTGGCACTGGAAGCTTTGGCCTGTAGCCTCTGAGAGGGGCTGAGTCCAGCACAGTCCCAGGAGAGCTAACTCTTTGGAAAGGCTCCTTATTGAATGACCCGGCAAGGCAGGGGTTGTTACGATCTCATCACAGGATTCTCAATCATGACACAAAGAAGAAAAATCACAAATTTCTCTGTAATTTGGAGGGAACCAAATGAGCTTCATATCAAAGGCTTGTTATAAGCAGCAGGGGTGTGGAACAATCCCCAACACTGACACACTCATCATCCAACCTCATCTTTCTCTACATCCACTTCAACCCTCTCTTCCCGAGATCTCTCCAGTGGCTGTGAAGGACAGAAGATGTTAAGAGGGGAGAAAGAGTAGCAGATGAGGGTGGTGAGGAAGCTAAATGTCACTTGCTGGCTTTTACAGTAGATGGACCAAGAAAAACGTAGTTCATTACATATGCCCTCCAAGTCTCTCCAGGCATGAGTGTGCTTGTGCTTTGTCTGTGTGTTTGAGTGTGTACTGTATGTGTGTGTTTGTGTGTGTGTGCTGCTGAGTGTGTGTTTCCTGTACAGTGTGTGTGTGTGTGTGTGTGTGTGTGCAAGACAGGAGGACAGTGTGACGTGAGGAATGCAGGTGACAATCTTCCCCATCTGTCGTGTGAATCACTCGAAGCGTTCGTAGTTCCTGGTCTGTCTGAAACGTGGAACCATGTCCACCAGCAGTCTGAGAGGAGAAAACAAACACAGAACAGTGCAGCTTGATGTTAGATCATTTAAGTCAGCATGTGTACAATCCTAATGTGATGTGTTCGTCAATGGATGGTGCCTGGTTTCATAGCTGTGACCTGTGACTGTGTATATTTGTTTGTATGCTAGTGTGCATGTGCATTTGTCTGTGCCTGTCTGTCTGTGTGTGTGTGTGTGTGTGTGAGAGAGATTCTCACTTGACTCCGTAGGCCAGGATGATCAGTCCTATGAGGACTCCAAAGGTGCCGTCGAGGTACCAGATGTTGGGGTGGTGTCGGAAGACCTCAGCGCTCACCAGGATGGAGAAGCCCATGGTGCCTCCCACCATGGAGTTAAAACCTGCCTCAGAGACAAAGACCCAGAGTCAGGGGCACTTGGATGTCCGAAACACAATAACATGTTGGTTGCTTGCTGTAAAGTGAGGACTAGGCTGGGAAAGAATCTTGAAAAGTGATTTTGCTCTTACAGTCTTGTACTATTGTTTGTGTCTGTGTGCGGGTGGGGGGTGGGCGGGCGGGGGGGGGGGGGGGGTGTTTGTGTGAGTGCACGTAGCCTACCATCAGTAATAAGTGCTCTACTGGTGAGCACTCTTCCCAGCATGAACTTGAGCCCTGCGAGGATAATACATACGATCCCACTGACAATAGACACGCTGAAGAGGAAGTCGTCCTGAGGACAGAGAGAGACAGACAAGGGAAAAGAGAAGGAGAGAGAGAGAGAGAGAAAGAAAGAACGTAAGGAAGAGAGAGAGAGACAGGGTGAGTGTTAATGTGGCACAAACATCCATTTCGAATGAGTGTTCCACAATGCACACATGCAGTACTCAGCTTCGTCATCAATATTGTATACTGGACTGCAGCTAGGCTGGCAGGCAGAACACGAGCTCCACAAGGTCAGCAAGAAGGCAACGTCCCTAACTGGGGAGAAACATTCTATGTTTTGGGGGACTTCCGATCTTGTCCATGAAAAATAGTAGCGGGTATACAGTCTACAATTATCATTCTACTTTTCTAATCAGGCACAGATTTGGACATCCCTAAAACAGGACAATGCTCCACATTTGAGTGACTGCGCTAAGAACCCTGTGACCCTACACAGGGTTCTCTGCTCATTCTAATATCTCCATTCTTCTTTGACCTTAGTACAGTCTGACCTACAGCAGGGTGACCTATGACCCCTGACCCCTATCCCCAGGAGCTCTCTTCCAACCCCAGCGCTAACCAGCTAATCCTGTCAGCGTGATGAATGGCCTATGGTAGGAACTCCATGCAGACCTCAGGGGCCAGAGCTGATTTGGCCGGGAGCCAATAGAGCCTGCTTGAGAGAGAGAGAGAGAGAGAGAGAGAGAGAGAGAGAGAGAGAGAGAGAGAGAGAGAGAGAGAGAGAGAGAGCAGGAAGAGAGTGTGTGAGAGAGAGAGAGAGAGAGAGAGAGAGAGAGAGAGAGAGAGAGAGAGAGAGAGAGAGAGAGAGAGATGGACTGTGTATGTATATACACATACACAAATATACACATACAGTATACAGTTTATGAAGATATGCATGTATAGTATGTTTGTATGTGTGCTGTATGTATTTTTTGCAAGTTCACTCTGGCAATGTTTTGGCACAAAAGAGAAAGAGGGAAGAGAGACACAGAGAACAGAGAGATAGAAGAAACAGACAGGCAGAGACGGAAAAATCAAGGATATTCACAGAGCCTACCAATGGTAGCCTACCAAAACGGATACGATTTGCAGATGTGTGTGTATTTCAGACATGAGAGTCGGGACAGATCAACTCCAATGAACGCACAGTAGATTCTTGACTGATTCCTGACAGGTGACACTGTCACCCTAACCCCACATCTGGTTCAAAGTTAAAGCATTGGCCTCACTCTGCCTCCACGACCAGAACTGGAGCAAAGAGGATTTGGGTGCCTCGTTCACATTTACAGTAAGAAGAGGAACAGATGCAGGAACAGAGTCTATATATCAGATGTGAGTGAGACAGAAAGAGAGAGTGAACAGAAAAATGACTGATATTTTTAGAACTCGCTTGCGATCACCAAAAAGAAGCGCTAATGGGCCCTTTCTGGACGGATTGTCCACCCGAGCCAAAGACCTGCAGCACTGATTAACATAATGGGGCTGGCAGTTCAAACTGAAACATCTCGCCTTCCCGCTGTTCTCATTCATTTTCTATATTTCACCTCACTCCTCTCCTTGCTGTAGTTTCCTCTCCCGCTCCATTCCCCCCTCAACGTTTCTCCAACACGTCCTCTCTGTGTCTTTCTCCTCACTCTCTTCCTCTCTCTGTCTGTCGTTCTCCTCACTCTATTCCTCTCTCCCCCACTATCCTGATGAACAGGGATGAAGCAGAGCTGTGGGCTGGAGGGAGATCCGGGAGCTGTGCCCGTGGCACTAATATGTGTCTAATTGGCCATTTTCAGACCGGTGCCTACATCACACAACAGCTGTGAAAGAGCCTCTGGTTGCTAAGGAGAAGAATGATTTGCTTCCATTGGGATTAGCTTCTGTTATGTTGACTGTCCCCTGGCCCCCCGCATTAGCGTCTAAATACTGGTCTTTGGTGACCGACAGAAAGAGCCAAAGCTAACCTGCACTGTTAGATCTACACAGGTTGGTTATGTATACCATCGTTCAAAGAGCAACACTGACAACAACATATATTCGGATTATTCCATGTTTGCCAATGTTCCCCATGGACTGAGAAAGCTTCACAGGTTTTGTGAGGAGCATAGTGCCAAAAACAGCGTTGGAAAGCATCACGTGTGACAGCTCTTTATTCACACAGAGGCTGTGAACACCAGGCTGATGTGACACCTCTCTCAGATCTCTGATGTTAGACGTGCTCATATGAAGAGGCTGTGAAAGGGGTGTGTGCCTGGCAACAGAGAGACAAAACTATTCTGGGACGCATGAGCGTCATGAAGGCGGCCGCTTCGTGTGCTTTGCTTCCCTACCGTAGCTTAGGCAGGCCTACAGTCGTACTACATCATACAGGCAGGTGAGAGAGTAATAGGGAGAGAGAGGGAGAGAGAGAGAGAGAGAGAGAGAGAGAGAGAGAGAGAGAGAGAGAGAGAGAGAGAGGAAGGTAAGTGTACAGTACCGGTGAGACTGAAGGTTGCTGAGAAGGACAGTGTTCACATATGTGTTTGTTTGTCTATGTAGTTTCTTACCACTTCAGGAAGTAGTTTGGTGGCCAGGTCATGAATGGCCTTCCCCAGAATGCAGAAGGAAGAGAGGATGAACACCACGCCAAGAATCACACATGCTCTGTGGACACAAATATTTGTTTCATGGATATATTCCTGCAGCATCTGTCCCAATATAGTAATGTACTAAAATAACAGCATTTTGGGAATTCGGTACAGTGCAGTATGTGGAGTTCTTTCTCCCAAGCCCTGACATTGGGTGCATGACAGCAACAAGTGGCATGAGTAATGAGGAATTGAGACCTGAGGCCGGGTGAGAATCCCGGTGAGCACTGTAACAGTGGTATGAAGAAAAGCTTTCATTAAAATACAATCAGCCAAGTTCACAAAAATTGAGTTTCATGACATCCCCATGCAGCAAGCCAGCAGCAGCTGTGTCTGTGTGTCTTTGCTGAAGCTGGGGTGATTTGTTCCCATTAAACAGCAGAGCTTCTCCTTAGTTTAGAGCAGCAGGTTTACAGGGTACAGCTTGGGCTGCTGGGGATCCTGAAGTCTGCTTTCTCTATGGCCATCTATCTACCTCGGACACACCTGCTGTGAGGGAGGACAATATCTACATAATCCCTGCCCCCACAACATCCCACCCTCATCCTTCACCCATCTCATTCATTCATTTCATCCACTCACCCATCCATCTATCCATAGTCCCCACATCAACATCTAACAATCCCTCCTTCCCCTTCTCCCTCCTCCTCCTCGCAGGGCTGGAGCTAGCCCTAGACAGGGAGCCGTTAGCGGAAATACAGTGTGATGGATGGCATACTCGGGTCTTTTATCATTATGGCAGAGATACAGTGGAGGAAGTGCTTTGAGTGTACCAGGAACAAGGCTGCCAGGACACAAGCAATGTGTTAACTTGGAGGAAGATGTAAACACAGAAGGCCAGGCCTCCACAAACAGCGCATCAGCAAAATAACATCCCATATGGCCCGATACAGGATGCTGGTGCTGTACACAGGTAGATTCAAAGCAAGGCCATTTGAAGTCTCTTCTCCGATGCGGGTGTACGCCACTTCTACAGTTCAAGTTACGAACGGCTCAAACGTGTCAAAAAGCATCTTACTCACATGTATTCTCTATGGGCGGAATGCACAGCAGCTGCGTTGCTATAGCGCCACAGCACGATTATAGATGAGAGCACGTCCAGTGAGGCGTCAAACTAGAAGATAATCTGCCATTAGATGTGTGAAACATAGCCTGTCACATACAATGCATATACCACATACCTGCATGTCCAAACCAGAGGAACATTACACCATTACATAATCTATGGAACTGTTCATTAAAGTTGACACTCAAGGCAAACTCTCTTGCCTGAAGGCAACTTAAGAAAAACAATGTTGTGCTCTAACTGCAATTCCAATGAGCAATGGTACCCAGTAACCAGATAGTGATTACACAACATAACGAGATTGTGAGAAAAAAAACATTTGAAATCCAGTTTACAGCCAGCATTACAGCTTCTCTGGGATTCTTTATTGAAGACATTCTTTAATACTTAAACTGAGAGAGTGGGTCAGGTTAGATATATGGTCGATGTGTCTTTTTATTGCTTTATTGTAATAATGTTTGTGTGTCCTTGGTGTTCTCCCATGAAACTCAGTTACCTAGGAAACAATGGCAGCAGTGGGCTGTTGGTGAGCATTAATAGACAAGCAGTGTGACTTGTGACTAATTAATACATGTAAATGGGAGAGGGACTCACAGCAAATCCAAAGGCTGACGCGCTGTGTCTCATGAATGAAACAGCTGCAGGGAACAGAAAGAGAAAACATTTATGATGGAATTCCAAATCTTATAATATTTAACACATTCATATTCATGTTGTATGGTATGATTGAAGACCTACTTTTCATTAGGTCTTCATTATGTTAATTATAATACTTCACTCTAATTCTCTCCACTATGAGTACTTAATAATTGTGGATTCATTTTGTTCCTGTTAACTCGGAAATCAAAACATTGATAACCCATCTCTTTATAGTTCTTTGCATTATAATGATCACACCTCAAGGGTCAACATGAATTAAACATAATTATACAGTCCACCAGAATTTTTTGGGGGTACGTCTAGCAGGTATAACGTATGAAAATTAACGGTTTACAAGAAGACAGAGCAACAATCTTTGTTTTTTTCAACCCTTGCTAATCAACAATGCATTAGCAAGGGTTTTACAGCGTGTCTGTTTTAAACCTCAACATATTTATAAAAGAATATACCATCAACAAGACTTCTGTCTTGTCCTTGTGTGGGGTATTAGGTTTCACCTCTCTCTCTCAATTTTTCTCTCTCTCTCTTTTTCTCTCTGTCTCTCTCTCCCTCCATCTCTCCCTCTCTCTCTGTCTCTCTTTCTCTTATCTCCCTTACTTTCTCTATCTGTTTTCAGGGCACAGTCCCACGAGAGCACTCGTCGCCAGGCAGATCACTATGGAAACGGGCGATGTGAGGGCAAGCTGGAGTTTGTTTGTGTTAACTTCAGCTGGGCTTTCATCTCCTCCTCTCTCGATCGTTTGATCGGCCTCTACAAGTCTGTCGCAGGAGCTGTTGTTTCCTATCCTCTCTCCTCTCAGCTTTCAAGACTGATTAAAATGTCTTTTGAAAGCACAAGTACAGTTGAATGTCACCATGACAATGACGTGATGGGCTCTTGTATATCCATTGTACAAATGATTGTTGTATAATGTGCAAACAATGCGTCAACAAAAGTCCCAGACCACTGTACATCACCCACACAACCTTCTTTAGAGAACAAGGCTGCAGGGTCTTTCATGTCCACATAGACACGGTATCCTTCTGGCTGAGGTTTCCATGGAGGAGGCCAGTGAAGCAGAGAAGTGGGTCAGGCAGTGTAAGCCTCTACGTGTGACTGTCTACATTCCTGGGGCCTGACGCTGCAGTAGGGTGTGGAGAGGAACAGGGTGTCCACCAGGGGACCGGGCCTTTCATCCTGTCCAAATGAGGAGTATCTCTGTACAAACTGTCCATATCTACAGTATGTCCTGCTTATCTTCATGTGCGCTTTACAAGTCGACACCACACGTATATCTACTGTTGTCTCTGTTCCATGAAAGGGAAGAGGATTGTCGCCACATTCAGTTTTATGACTGTCGGGTCATGTGTTGATTCAGCTCTGCGTGGCGTCCCAAGGCAGCAGTGGTTGTGCTGCTGTGGGAAGAGCAGAGTGAGCCCTGCTGGAGATGACAGGGTTTGATGAAAAGAAGCTCATAAAGGAGGAATTAGCTCTGCTGATGACAGATACACATATATCTAACAGGGAGGCAAGTGTTGGCTGGGAGGCTGAGGGTGTGGGGGAACTTGGATTGTGTGTGTGCGTGCGTGGGGGGGGGGGGGGCGGGGGGTAGGAGGTGAGGGGTGTGCCGGCCGAGTCGTTTCTGTTCCAAACGAAGGCACTTGTTATTAACGAGGACTCTTGTTTTCGGTGGTATCGATCATTGCACTGATCGATTCACCCAACTGTTAAACAACTGCTCTCTCAATCGTTCAGCTCTCCTCTGGAGAAGTGGAGTCACGCAGGCAGAGCCGCCTCACGGTTACCTTAGCTTCCTGTTTTGGGAAATAGGATTTTACTTGGCCCTCAAGAGCTGTAAACACCAGACTCTTACACTGTTTAGCAATGGTAATGACTTTGGCAAGAAGTCTAGTGATCTGAGTGTTATGTAATCTCTGGTCAGATGCTGGCTTTGTTGGCAAGAGTGGAGGTTCTGTGCTCAGGGACGCAAGTCGCAACAAACAAAAGTAACTGCAGTCTCTTTCTGGTTTTTCTGCTCATTTTTCTGCTCATTTAAAGCCATGTGTAGCCAATAACTTTAGACTGACTGTTTGGCTTCATCACTAAACTGTTTGATCCATCTGAGCTCAGGCAGCACCTTAGCACTAAGACCTGAGGCATTATGATTCCACTCACTCACTGAACCACCTCCACTACCCTAGCTTAGATGTGGTTCTGTTTATGAGTTTTCCTTGATCTGTAACAGCCTGTTTCCCTCCATCCCAAAAGGAAACCAATCGATTCCCATCTAACAATAATTTAACTAATTTAACCAAACTAATTATCTATTGATCTGCATCAGGCCTGTTAACTGGAGTATCACACGGAAATCCCTCATTCCAAACCTCGTCTCCATTGGCTGCTTTGATAAATAGCTCTGGGAATCATTTGCACCTAACGAGAACTGTAATTACTTCCCCTCTCGCCCCCAGGGTGAGACGCAGATAGAAAGTAGGGTGTGAGATTACATTACTGGGCGGGTGAAGGTGGGGCGAGAGCGAGGATTGAGATGGGGGAGACCATCGTCTGAGCAGGCAAGCCATGCAAGTCAATGATGCTGGGCTCCATTCAGAGGACTCATCATAGATAATCTCCTTTCATATTGCCTCCCTCCTCCAGATGCGTGACAGATTGTCTAGATGCAGAGAGAGAGAAAGATAGAGAGAGGGAGAGGGTGAAGGGTGTTCCCGCATTCATTCGCACGATGTGTGGTGAGGTGTGAGGTTTTAAGTTTGTTAAGGAGCATTAATCCAGCTTTTACTCTTTGGTTGGTCTCCAGTCTGCGGCAGCTCATTATAACTTAATGAACAGCTTTTAGATGGCCTTTTATTAGGTCTCAGAGCATCCATAACTTCCCCTACACACATGCACACACACACGTGCACACACATGCGTGCACACACACACCCACCCACCCTCGCAACCTCACAGGGAGTCCAGTATAGAAGTAGTCCCATCCCAAGTGGCTGCGCCCCGCTGCTCAGCTGCAATATGTTGTGTTAAATAATTCAGGACCTACTGTTCTGTGCAGCAGTGGGCCGCTCCGGTTGAGTGCTCCCCTGTATAACACTCTGCTGGGCACGACTAGCTCTCCTCCCTCCCCCCCCTATCCTCCTCCTCCTGCCTCCATCATCCTCCTTCCTCTACCCACATTCTCCTCCCTCTCCCTCTCCTACCCACCATCCTCCTCCTCCTAGGCCCTATATCCCCTTATGCCCTCTGTTACAAACCCTCCCCCAGGGGGACGGTGTGCCCAGGGCGGGAAAGGGGAATGTAACCCTGCTGACCCACGCCCGTACAGTAAGAGGGTAGATGTATGAAGGGAACATGATGGTAACATACTTGATTTTTTACTGCTGCTGCTTTTTCTACAGGCACACTTGCACTTAGAGATTCATGTTGTTTAAATTGTAACTTTCTAACTACATGCTCTTATGGTTCTTCCCTTTGGCACTCATTTTTTGGTTGTTCACAATGTGTGCTTCTTGTTTTGGCTACTCTCAATGCTTTGGCTCTATCTTGTTGTTATTATCAGTGACTTGTGCACTTTGTAAAGCTCTCTCTTGGAAGTCGCTTTGGATAAAAGTGTCTGCTAAATGAATAAATGTAAATATAAACATACGTGATGGGAGTGTAGACCCATGTGTGGTTTGCCTCTCCACTTTTCCCTTGCCAGGGATAAAACCAAAGGCTTGTGTGTAGGTGCAAAAAGGAATAAATACTTTCTTTGACAAAGAGTAAATCATAAATGTACGAACACAATCACAAAGTCACTAACAAAGGTGCGATGAAGAATCTCAAAAACACAAGGTTGTGGACAACACAGCTCTCCTGGGGTGTTGAGGAGAGGGGCCTTTGTAGGCAAAGTTGGGGGATGCTGATTGGTTGTTATAGAGAGGACAGATGAGTGGTTAGCTGAGGGAACCAGAAGGGACCAATCAGGAATCAGGAAGCTTTGAGCTCAAGTGGAAGACAAAAAGACGGGGAGAAAACACCAAACGAAACACAAAGCCACACCCTCATCTCTTACAGGAACTTCATTCTGCCTTCAAACATTCAACTAGGGAGAACCCCTCTAAACTCCCTCCTCCCCCTTCCTCCTCTCCCTTCAGGCTCCTCCCCCAACTGCCTCTCCCTTATTGCTGTTAGAGGTGCCACCTGAGATGTGGCTGGGATGTTGTCAGAGCACAGCATATAATACAGGCAGTGCCAGCTCCAAACTGGATCGCCTGAGTACCTCACGACTTTTGGGGGGACTACAGATGCTAATTACATGAAAGCTATTATCTGGTAGGGGTGCATCAAATAGCGACCTTTATATTTTAAATTGCAAATACTGCCTTTAAAATAAAACAAATAAATACAGACTGAGGGAGCCCACTGAGAATAAAACAAACTCAACCGAGGGTACATGCCTTGTAAGCCCACAGAGTTGCAATGTCTCCTGAGTAAATGGCTTGACATTAGTGGGGATCATCACGCTGTGTGTCATGCAGGACACCTCGGTGCTTCCTCCCTCTAAATGCCAGTGTTGGCATTAGGCCCAGCAGCATCTCCTTCACCTTCCCAGGGTCTGTTGTTGTTCACTACAATCACTGAGAGAAGCTCAGAGCAACCCTCTGAACATGAAATATCAACTCACCACTGATTCTAGCCCTAATTAAATCCCAGAGGACTTTCTCTACCGTAACTGCAGACAGCCCTAAGCTTTCGCTTCATTCTTAGCAAAAAAACAACAACTTCTTTCTGCAAATCCGTAGAGTAAACTTTCAAATTGCCTGCACATTGCTGACTAGTTATACTGCATACTCCTTTGAAAAGCATATTTGCATTACAGAGGATCTAGCAGTGAGGAACAGTTAGAGCTCCAACTGATCTGATGTACATTGTACTGTGGGAGGGGGTTGGGTGTGCAGCGACATGACAACTGAAGAATTTAGGACAAATATGATGTAATTTACAGCCTTTTTTATGGCTATCTTTTATTCTAGCATCAGCCACACAGGCAGACTTGGAGAAGGGAGTCAGTTTCAACATGAGTCATTAAGGATTCAGAGGAGGTTAATGTGGCTAAGGATGAGGCTGGTCTAGTGTTACCCCAGGGAAAGATTGTTCAAACAATTCCCTTGGGAATTACATTGCGAGTTGAAAAGGGTAAAGAGTACAGAATGCACACTGTACACACAATGAAGAACAATTCAATTCACACTCAAATCACATAGGCACTGTGAGGTCAATCTACTTCACATTAGGCCAAATAACTTTGCACCGCTGTTTACTTAACCAGTATTTACTTGTAAATCTTTAAGGACCATAAATTGCCCCTGGCATAAACTGCACAGCAGTAGCTTGAAATCAAACCGCTTAGACCTCATTATCCAGGCTCAGTCTGGGCTAATTTGAGAAGTCTAGTGGTACAAAGTGGGAAATATAAAAGGTTGAAAGTTATCAGTGACACTTTCAGTTCAGTACTCTATTTCAGTTTATTTTGGTTTGAGCTTAGATGCTCAAACAGCTAACATTGTTCATATCTCCCTAATCCTCCCATCCCCTTCAGCCTGTCCCTGTTCCGTCAGACCCTGTTGAAATCGTAGAGGCTCTCTCACTCCCTTGCTGTCTGTCTGTCTGTCTGTCCGTCCGTCTGTCCTTTTCACACTATAGAGGCAACAATCCTTGGAGTGTTGGTGTGGTTTCGCCTGCCTGCTCTGGCCTGCCTGCTGTTTCCTGCCTGTTTCAGTACTCGCACAACTTGATGTCCCAATTATTTATGTTAAACAACCTCCTTGGTGTATTTGGTTTTAATTACTTGGTTAACAAGTACTATTTTGATCATTGTACGCTCATTTGACCTTGTTTGGTACTGTTCAACCTGCTCGGATCAAAGGGTTGCACAATCAGATTTTCACACATTAGGCTGTGCCGCTGCTGTGTTAACTTGGCATTACTAACATGTTGAAGTCATGTGAGTCATTTGAAAAGGTTACTGATGATTATTCTGCAAAGGAAAGCTGGTTGGTTTCACTATGTCTTCCTGAAAGTCAGAGGACAGTTTACAAGGCATTGATGCTCATAAGTCACAGCCACATTGTCGATATCATCATCATCGTAATATGAGCTTTGTAGCTGTCAGTTGCTGAAACAAGTGGGTTTCATCTGATCGATGAACAATCAGTTCATCTGGCAAATAAGGCAGTTAGTTACACATTAGTTCAGTGACTCAGTTTGTCAGCCTTGAAAGAGCTGTATTGGTGACATCCAGGCTATCAACAAGATGTACACAGCCAGCTCTTGAGGCATGTCTGCGTGCTGCTGTTTATCGATGTAATGACTTTTGTCTGGATGCAGCCTCTGGCGAAGCCAGCTGGCCATTGCCCCAACATCCATCACTCTACATCCATCACTCCTGGACAACTGCATGAGAGAATAACACTGCTGCTGTATATCTACAATCTAGTTCTTTACACACGCGGGTAAAAACACACAGCCAGGTATACAAAGGTATAGTACACACACACAAACTGGTGGTACTGGTTGAGGTAATTGGACAAAGGAATGATTCTTTAACGATGATGGTACACAAGAGAGCTAACTGGGACAGATATGCATCCGTCATACAAAGTGATCCACTTGTCCAGCCTTCGGAGCATGCTTGACCTTGGGAAGATGCTGATTAGAACAGCAGTGAGTAAACACGGGAGGACATTCATTTTCACTGCTTACTGAAGCTGAAGAGAGCAACCTTTTGTTTTGTGGCTTACCCAATAATCAATTCAAAGTTCTGTAAACGAGCATGTCGTTATTCTGATCCCACAATGCGTGGTGGTTAGAAGTTTTATAATGATGAGGTTTAAGGCAGCCTCTTGCATAATCAGACAGAGACTCATGGGGTCTAAAGACGAAAGACTGCTTCTCACTGGGGGGTACGGGGTATCACTTCTGTCATAACAAACAAACTTGATTCTTTTCCAAGTATGGTTTGTAGGAAATCAAAGGAGTTGCAATAAATATGTTTTGATTCATTCTTTCTTTGATCTAACTAGGCTACACCAAATTAATATTTCAAGCCAAGACAGTGAACATGACATTTCCCTGAATAAATTATAACGGTATGTGAAAACTCGAGCACCTGAGCGTGTCTTTCACCTCTACAAGAACGAGATGTTTTTGTACTGCCTGTTTCACCTTTGTCTCTCTAAAAATTGATTGTCCATTCTTCTGAATTATGTGGTGCAGACAACACTCATGGTACCTGCAGTGTGTTGTGTTGCATCTCTATGTCCGTCAGTCTGGGTTCTCAGATAAAGGCTTGGTTTACACAGGATAAAACTCATGAGAAGTGCAGTCAAGACCAGATCGGTAGAGCGTTTCACCGGTTTAGTCCATAACTAATCATTGCAGTGATATTAATGTGTGCCACTATACCACAGGAACAATGATGAGGAGTGTCTCTGTAATCAAACACAACACAAACAAGGCTTGAGACATCGTTAATCAACACTAATTGTCTGATGTCATTGGTACAGTGAGTCATCCATCATACCAGTCATTGGCAAGGCCTAATTAAACGCTCCCAGAGCAAGAGACAATGTATTTTCTTTCTCAGATAGTAATTCTGTAAAACAACACTCCAGCAATTCACTCCTAACAGGTTGAAGAAACATATCAGTGAGTTTTTATGAAATGTTCAACAGTACTAAGACACAGCCTTTAAAAGCTGTAACATACAACCTAACAATTCCATAGGGCCATACAATGCTTGCTTTAGGTATGAAACATGATAGCTTGTCAAGGGCATTAAATCAATGAGTCTCTCTGGGTAGTTATAACTATAAGAAATCACATTTGGTGAGGAAAACGTTCAGTGCAAAGGTACTTCATGACATGATCCTTTTTTGATGAAATCTGTGAAAAACAAATGTATACAAAATGTTCAAGAAATCCTATTTGTATCAAGTCATATTAAAGGATGTAATATAAGATAATGGGATGGACTAACTGATAAACAGAAGGCTGGATGAGTCAGATGTTCCCTTTCCTTGCTGCCAAGAGGGCCTAGCCCTCACAGCACTAGGGGGGGCAAGTAATGGGTGACTGCAGACAGAAAGCCTACCATTCACACTCCACAGCCACACCTCTCATGACAGCCTTGTTATCCTCATTTCCTCCCCTGGCAACCAATAGAGGCATGGTACGCTCTACCAACCAATAGGATGGCCAGCTCTACCCCTTTCTAAAAACTTTTTACAACACCGATACATCACGGACTAATCCAAACTCTAAAAACAGGCAACTAAAAACTCACACTGTCAACCAACACCTAAAAAAACATTCCTTCCTTGCTGAAAAATTAATAGTTTCCAACGCTGACTCAGTGCCCGAATCTATTTTGATTCTATTGTCGATTTTCAATGTCTCTGTCTCTCCGCTTTTAGAGGATGGAAAAAGGTGCGTCCTTTGAGGTCCCTCCAGTCTTGCAGCTACCCCCCCTCACACCTTGCCAAAAAGACGGTGGAGGAGAGAAAAGAGAGGATGTGACTGGACAAAAGCGAGAGCAAAGAGATGGATGGCTAACAAAGGAATTGAAACCTTCAGTGCTGTCGAATATCATTTTCACGCCAAAGTGTCGAGTTGTCTGTTTTAGTCGCTAGATTTATTTTCGGACAGAACAAAGTACGAACTACTGTCACAAGAAGCTGAATCTTCTGCATTTTAGAAGTCATGTGGCTTGTACACAGTACTCAAGTTTAGTTTTTAAATCCACCAAGATGAAATACCGGCCAGGGAGGAATTGTAAGCAACAATTGCTTCAGTGGAATAATACTAAAGTTGAGACCATCTAACACAAAAAAAAAACACAAGAATGCCGTATCTTGTTGTGGGCTGATCTTAGGGTGGTCATAATGTTGACAGTAAAACAAGCCAACGCTATTAATTCACGGTGTAGCTCATACAAATTTCACAAACTCATAAATTCCAATGCATGACAGTTGTCTAGACATAAAGCATAGAGGTTGCAAGAGGTTTCTCATAAACAAATTATAGAAATTCTAAAGGAAAATGTTGGACTAATATTGTATACTTCTGTTGCTTTATATTGTGTGTATTTCACGTGTATGAGATGTGCCAAGAGGACAGTGCAACTCTGTGTCATTGAGTTCCATCTGACCGAGACATGGCACAGACTGAAGGACCCTTGATTGTCTAAGGAAAAGGTGGCCCTGTGATTGCCTGTGAATTGAGTGCAAGTCAGATGTCTCAAGAGCGGTATGTGTTCAAGAGCATGCTTTAATATATCCTGCTATGTATCCAAGAAATTCAGACAGAGCAGGAATACACTTGCTTTCAACCTTTCAGCTGCAAATTGATATATGGCAATCAATACTATATCAGAGTGGATATACTGAATCCATGCCACCACTATGTGACTTCTCACACATTTTACTCATCCCAATATACCTTTATATAACCAAAGAAATGACCATGATGGTTGTCTTGGCAGCTGCTCCAGTCCTTTTAATGAGTCTCACTAATAATACCCCATTATTCTCACGTAGATGGAAGAGGACTAAAGTCATAGTCAGATGATGAGGATGATGAATATTATCTTTGTCTCTCTCTTTGCCCAAACCCTCTCCCCAAGAGCCTGCTCACAGTCTAAGATGACTTCTGTTAGGAAGCAGAAGATGATCAATCTGATGAAGGTCAGTGGTTACATACAGTACTGTGCATTATGAATAAAGGAAAGATTGCCTTCCCTCCTGGTGCCAGTTAATGCACACTGTAATACATTTGCAAGTTAAGAAATTTGGTTGACACAAAGAACCAGGCTCCTTCATAATAGACAAAGATGTTCTTTTCACTAAATGGATGAAAATGTGACATTTCTCTGAGAAACCTATTTTTTTTAGATCTCTCTGCTGATAAAGACAGCACATTACCTTCCTAGTGCATAACATTTATTTTTAAAGCAACTAAGATACCCAGTGATTGGATGAGTTTCATGTTGACGGTGGCAGTTTGTTTGTGTGCTCCAGACTGTTAATAATTCAGCTCTTGCCCTCCGTTGAGGGACAGGGGAGGTGAGTAGAGTGGGTTCTGATCTAATGACACAGCTGGTCTTGAGGGTGAGAGGTGAGAATAGCATCATGGATAAACTCACCAGATCTGGACTCTGAGGAGAGGGCAGAGCCCTAGCCGATATACCAGACAAGGCTGAGATATCCGGGCCACCTAAAGTGGGTGTGAAATTCTGCACATCCTCATCAGCTATGTGGGACATCGCACAACCACACACTACACAAACTCTCACAGATGCACATGTAACACACACACACATGCATTCACACACATACACACCGCCCTCCCCTGTGGCACGTCCCCCATCACACCCTACACTCTCACTCTGTTTTCAGCCTGGTAGGAATATAAATAGCTGGTGCTGATAAGAGCAAAGAAAATACTGGGATGATCTTCAACAGATGGATGAACAGAAGGGAAATATTTAATAATTACCTCAAGTGAAAACGTTTGAGATGCCCACAAATATGGATTCTTGTGCGTTTCAAATGACCTGCATAAAAACCTCAACTTCCCCAGACCGGAGACGCACATTTAAAGCTGCACTGGTACATGCTTCCACCTCAAAACACAGCTGACCAAGTGATAGTGACTCAGGCTGTTATTGTAAGACCACTACTTTGTCTCCTGTTAGGAATACCACCCAGGGCCACGTGTGATACAACAGAGTCATAATACCTGATTGGGCTAAAAAACAAGTCGCTCGATCGGACAGTAAATCAGGTTAATCAGCTCATACTCTAACCCAGTAACAGGAGTTGAGGGCTGGGTCTCCATGGTCTCTTATTGATTCCTCCCATCCTCGCTCGTCCTCTGGAGGAGGAGGCGAGGAGAGAGGATTCAAGGTTTGCCATTGTTCAACCGTTGCCGGTTCCTGATGGTAAAGGATGGGTAGCCTCTGCCTGACATCTCTGATAGGAAGGCGCTGTGCAGGTGCACACTGTTGCCAAGGGGACCAGACGAGAGCACACATAAAAAATGGGGCCATTGGCTCCCCGCCTCCGGCATGAAGCTTACTCAACCTTTGCACACCTGCACCTTGACTAAATGTACAGAACACACACAGTACCTCTCGCTACGCTGGTCAATGGACCTATAAACAAACACACATGCATGCTCGTACAAACGAGCATGTGGTGAGTGCAGCGGGGAACATTTGTGCCATGGGTTTGTTTCGTGTAAATTAATCTATTTTAGTCTGTGTAAGCTCTCTGAGTGTAACAGCACGGAAGAGTAAATTAGTGTGATGGTGAGATTAGCATCAGTATGCTCTCAGAGTTCTTTTAGTGGGCAGTGGTTAGTAGTCTGGGATGAATTCTTACCCACAGACTCCCCAGATTAGACCTAATGTGACTAATCCCATAAGAAGTGTACATCAGGGTGTGGTATTAATGTGAATCTAAACCCAAGGCCTTACCACCAGTGATCCATTTACTGAAGTATCAGATAAACAACTACTTACAACAAATACAACAAACAATAAAACACTGAGACAAACGGTTCCATTATTCTACTACAATATGTGAACTTCTTTCTTTGTAACAAACTGTGCTTTATGTATGACAAAAAACAATACTTATAGCTGTAAAACGGGGAAGGCCTGATTTGCAATGACATGCTTCAATAGATTTACCAGGAGGGGGGGAGGGACACAAGGGCCAAGGTGACAGAGACCACACAGGTTTCAGTCTCAAACTATATCCAGATACTACTTGCGTGTAGTCATGTCACTACTTATGACATCATTATTGATCTTGGTAGATACATAGATAATCACTTTCTAACTACTACCAGCTAAATGTTGACAGTAGGCACACCATTCTCCCTCCGGAGCAATAAAGAACACATTAGGGGAAGACTTACAGCAGCGTGTAATGTGAGGGAGAGGGACGTTTCTGTGAATCTGGAGATCTCACGGACAGAGTCACATGCCCAGTGTTCCACGCTGTGTGTCAGGATGGAGACTTGTCGCTTCTGAGATGAGGAAACACTGTTTAACGGTCAGAGGCCTTGCACAATTCATCACACTTGTGTTGTTGGAAAGACTCGAGTTTGATGGTCAGAGGCCCTTGTAATCAATAAACAAGATACACATACACACACAGCCATGCCTGTTGCCGGTTATGGTCTGCATTGTAAGGATGACTTTGCTGGTTGTTGAGTCGCTGTGTCATTGTTGCGTCATGGAGAGAGGAAAGTGTTTCGCGTGACGCCTGGCAGGAGTCATACTTCCTGTATCAGCCACTCATCGCTGTCCTGTTGTTTACACTGAGGATTTCTGACTTTGGGATCCATATAACACACTATACACATCACATCAAATCGCTGTGTATGAAAATGTTACCTATCCGGCAACATTCCAAACGTCAACAAGGGCATGTTCAATTGGGCATGCACAACCTCTAACTGCCATTGTTAAGCTCCCAAGAAATGTGGGAGAAAACTCATGACCAAACATAAAGTTACATGTTGATTCCCTTTCAGCATTGTACACTGTTACAATACTGACAAGATGGGACCTTATGCACTCCAGGAATGTAGATGAGCAGACCGATGTCTATTGTGTGATTCCTTATCTAACTAAAATGGTCATTTCAATATCCTGAAGTGAAACAGTTCATTGACTTGTTACGTTTGAAACATTTCATGAGTCCCACGTGAGAGTAGATTTCTAATAAGTAAATATCCTGTGAGAGACTTGGCTAGTGTCTTCAGTAATGTAGGAGTCAGAGACACTGGTATTGTTACTGGTGTGTCTTTCTACAGGGAGTAAGAGAAAGAACAGCGGTAGTTTATCTGTCTGCAGTCCAGTAATCTAGGCCAACCTAATAGAGACATATTCATTCAAACAGCAGACTCAGGGGCTGCTGCATAAATGGCCATCTGAAAACCACAGCGTTTGTGAGGAACATTGCTACCTTTATACGAAAATCACTCCTAGCAACCTCTATTAAACGACAACGGCATGGCTACAATAAAGCATGAGAAATGGTCAATGATTGCCAAACACTTGAGCTTGTATGCTCCTTTCGACCTCAATCTCACACACACAAAGACACATGTTTCAGAGGAAACTTGTCCGTCCAGACATGCCTCTGGCCATGATACGATGGCAGTGATCGTCAGCTTGTAGAACAGAGAAACCGAGAAGCGGTATCATGTTTCTCCTCAGTTAGCTCAGGGTGAGGTGTCACTTCAGACTTTGATCATGAGATCTGCTCCATCAGTCAGTCCTGTCTTCTCCACAGCAAAGAACTACAGTAGCTGCAGCTGCAGGGAGAAGCTGCACTGCAGGCTCTGGTCTAGGATCAGCAAGGCTTACTCAGGCTTATTGCTTGCACATCTCGTCCATGGGACAACCATTGCTTGCCATCCATTTTACTCCAATCATGATGAAAAACAACCAAGGGATGGGTCTTTTTATATACACTTCAGCATGGAATCCACCAGAATAACAAAGTAGTAGGTCAGTCAAGGGATGATGTCTGGTGTAGAAGCAGACCTTGTGGAAGGACTCATACAACACACATTGTTGTGAAGACACTCAGACGTTTTCCATAAAGTAGTTAATGTATAATGTTGTAATCAAGGTACTGCAGCTGATTGTAAATAACACTTAGATGTTATTATTATTATTATTAAGGAAAAACATATGCATATATGAAACATTTCAAATGCATTCCATTTTGTATTCCTATGCCTAGTTGTCCATCATTTCCCACTGCTTGGCATTTACCAACAGAAATAGGTTACAGCAACATACACGTATGAAAACAAGCATGAATAAATAAGCATGTGTTCCTCCCCGGAATAGACAGAGCTTAAGAATGATCGAGAAAGAGAGAGCAGGTGAGAGTGTTTTACTTCTCAGAAAGTCTTCCAGCCTCCCAAAGAGTCTGTCACAAGCAGCATTGTAATATTCACCACCGGTCAATAAGAGACATCAGTTAGAGACACGAGAAGGGAAGAGATGGTTCCTTCTGTTCTGGTCTGGCATTTCCTCCTTTGTGCCATGCTAAGCAGCTATTTCACCATAACCGTCACGTCTTTCTATGTCACATCCTGTCAGAGAAAAAGCTGTCTGTATAGATGTGTATCAAATTAAATAATAACACTGCAGCATAAACACAACCATCTAAAGGCTTATTTCAAAATATAAGTACAATCAAACAAAATTCTAACAACATCAATACTTGGTCTTCTATTCAAAATTGGAAGCCAGCATCTTATTCATCCAGCATGCATAGAGTAGATTGTAGACTGTCATGCTGAAGGGAGGACAGACTTAATGCTATCTGATCATCTGTAAGAGATGGATTGATATTCAGTCTCCACCACTCCTCTCTAAAAGCACTTGGGAGGCTGCTGTCTACCTTAAGTGTGCTCATTCGATTTGAAGTTGACAGGAAACACACAGGGAATGGAGTGAAGGGAAGAGGGGTAGTGGGTGGAGGAGGAGGAGGAGGAGGAGGGGGAGGCGAAAGTAGAGGAGGAAGAGGTGGAGATGAGAAGCAGCAGCAGGAGGCTACAAGGTGCAAGGCGGGAGCGCCTGTCTGGTGGTTTGTGAGAGCTGGCTAATGTTTCATTTCAAAACAGGCAGACGGCTGTCGGACCAGGAAACACAATACCAGCGCACAAGACCTTGACGTCTGGAACAGGCTGCCTCCTCCCATGATGATTTGGGCACATTTTGATGACAAAAAAATATGAAGCCAAAGGATTTTTCTTGCTGTTTTAATGCTCATCGGACATTCAGTTCACAGATTGACAAGCATTTGCCCACCTAACCATGGAGTCAGTGCTTCCCCCCCGTGTACACTCATGGTGCTCAACTGGATGAGCAATAAACCAAACTACAGTGTTTATTTTTATCTTGTGTGCTTGTGTTAAGAGTGTAACTAGGTTAAAGCAAACTAATTAGACTGCTCTGAGAGATGGTAGCCTGGGTGAGAGGATGGAGAGGAGGGCTCCTCTGGTCTCTCAGCTCGTCTCCCAGCCAAATTAGCTCCCTGCATGTTTCATGGGGGTTCATGGACCACGCTTAAAAAGTCCTCAGATGGGAGGTTTTGTTTTTTCCAGCCCAGATCCCTCCCTTCCTCCCTTTTCTTCCACCCAAGCTCCTCACATGACATCGAATGGGAACTGGCAGGGGGACAGATTGATCGAGCAGCAGCCTGTTTGTTACTGGGCCATTTCTACGACAGTGCTAAAGGGCCTGCATTCTCTCTGGAACCAGCCCCGCTAGAGGAGGCTCTCTCTGAATATCGAGCAGCTTCGCTGAGGTCTGCTTAGCACGCAGAATACAAATGGTTCACATTAATGGTATTCTCTGCATAACGGAATACCCCATTTAATATTCAGTTAATGAGGTCTATTCCATTACTGCAGTGCGAGGGTGTGAGGCTTAACGGGTTACAATGAAAAGATTTAACAAAGATATGCAGTAGGTAGATAGGAATGATTATGAAAGAGTGACTCTAAATCAAAACAGCATCTCATTTAAGATAACATTCAGATGTATGTTTGGCTCATTGACATTAACTTCAAATCAATTCCAAATGTCATACTAATTGGTACCGCAATGGAATATAAATGAGGTTTCTCTGTTTACTACTCTCTCTCTGACAGACTTAAATTCTCTCAAATAACAACTCCCCCAAATGCACCGCAGTCTGATGCGAACTACTAAGAAGAAGATACACACACACACACACACAGAAAGACAAGGATAGAGACAAAGATAAAGATAGCTAGAGACACAGGCAGAAAGAAGATTCTCCTTAACTTGATAGTCCAGGTCGAGGTCTCTGCTTCGTGTTGCTCCCAGGCCTCCTCTCTATCTACCAGCCACATCTCCTGAAGACTATCTTAAACCATGCCCCATTTTGCCAGCTAATCTTCAAAAATCTGGATCATGAAAGGAATCCAAACATTGGGTTGTATTTCGCTCCATACTCAATTGCACATTTCAGACTAAAGAAAAAGTCATCTCCAAATGGAAGAAAGACACTTTGTGAGATCCTATAAAGGGTGTCCTCTTGGGACAGAGCTTAAAAGGTTACAGGGCAGCTGAGCTACCGCTCCCCGGAAAGTCAATCCTTCTAAGTGAATATGAAACACCAAAACAGTTGACCTGAACCTCTTCTAATCCACCGATAGGGTGTAGAGAAGCAACAAAGTTCATGTCCTAAGGGAGAGGTCTATATTCTAGGAGCTCAGACTAAACGGATTGTCACACATCATTGTCCAATGTCTGTCTGTCTCTCTCTCTCATTATTACTAGTATGTTATGTCAGAATGGGAGGCCCCTTCTCTGTCCTCTTCTAAAGGTTCCAGACCTACAGTAAAGTACCATCTCAAACCCAGGACAACCCTCCCTCCCCCCATTTGATCAATTATAAAACTGCAAACTTTGTAAAAAAAATAATATATATATATATATATATATATATTGCCAGATGGCTATTTTTTCTGAATTATTTGTGCCACGGCCAGAATATTTAGTTGGATTTATCATTTCATAGGGTTTTATGTGGGTAAATTATTTTTTAATCTTTTGGCCTTTTGGGAGGGTTCAAGAGCCCCACTGATTTACTCATACCAGATGTTCAGTGACAACTAAAATGGGTTGCATTTCAACAAACCAGACAAGCATCCGGCAATCATTGCATTTTGACCTGAGGCTACATCTAAGCCATAGTTATGAGAATATCAATGGAGGAGGACCACAAACTGTCAGTGTCTCTAACAATGTAACATCCTCTGAGATGAAGATTGAAGAACATTGCATCCTTGACCACAGTGGCCCCTTACGCAGTAGGTTTATCGGCCTCTTAAAGAAACAGATATTCATGTGTTGAATTCATGTGTTGACTGAGAAAGTGCTCTGTACTCACTGAAAGCTGCCACTGCCAGGATGAGGGTGACCACGATGGAGACCCAGGATACCCACAGGGCCTTCTTCCTGTAGCTCTGGGCCTCGTGGGGCTTCAGCCTCATGCTGCTCTCCAGCAGACCTGGGATCAGGTGAAACATCATATTAGTTCATGCTAGTGTGAAGAAGTAAGTAGTATATCAGCAGTAAGTAATAAGAAACCACAAGCTAAGACTCCCTCCAGAAGCATTCTGGGTTAGTTCCATGCCTCCTCCTCATGCATCCAGAAAGGACTGGGCTGTTGAGAATCTATTTTAGCAGTCGACATGAGAAAGTATGAGGTGACACACTGCCAGCTAGAAGGCAGTCATACCTAATCAGCTTGGCAAAACAGCTCTGTTAGACATGGCAGGGTAGACTAGTTCGCTGGAGTCTGTGATAGGGCTGAATTAAGTATGCTGGTAAGAGCAGTGCTGACAAGTGGCATAGTGATCGCCCAAGCAGGAAGGGAGAGAGAGAGAGAGAGAGAGAGAGAGAGAGAGAGAGAGAGAGAGAGAGAGAGACTAATAACCTTTGTCTATTTCTTAAGCCAAATTTTATCCTAGCCTTAATAGAAGGAGTCTATTGAAGACGTGGGAGTTTAGTGACAGATCTATGATCAGTATTTGAGGGGATTGCTAGCAGATTAGGTCAGGGCTCAAACAGGGATCGGATGCACTGACCCAGGACCACCTAGTCTGGCTGCATGATTGAGTGCTGTAAACAACGACCCCTGTTTGAGTCTCCCTAGGGATGAAAACAAGAACAGTCCAGGGGTCAAATCTGTCCACTATCTCACAATCTCTGGTCATCTTAAAAGTGGCCAGTCGATAGAATAACATGGACCTATGAAGTTCAGCAATACTTATTTAGTAGGGAATTTAGCATGAATTAAATATTAATACATCTATAATTGGATTTTGTTTGGCTGATGTAAATGTGTGAAGTGTATAATGTGATGCAGTTACTTTTCTATTTAAATATAAGTGTAAATATAATTTTTCATTGGATTGTGTTTTGCATGAGTGAGCCTTTGTAAGGTTTGGGGGGGAGGGGGGGAGGGGAAGTGAGGGAGAAGAGAATGCAGCCTTGCTCAACTCACATGTCTAGGATCAGCAGTGAGAGCATGTGCTCTACCCCCACTACACACACACACACACACACACACACACACACACACCTCCACATATACACAAACATACACGCACACAAAAACACTGGATAAATGAATTAGTAATGTACCCCAACACACACATTCACCCAGAAATTGTATTATTTCTCAAAGTGTCCTGAATGCCACAACTCAATTAAAAAGATTAATTATTCAAAACCTTGAATTGATTGCTTAAGGTTATTCCGGGTAACAAATGGGTAGGGTGGTGAACTTTACCAGAAATCTACAGTGGTGGAATGACTGGGACATCTCATGACACTTCGGTGTCACCACCAACCAACATGGAAAGATGGCTGGCCTGTTTGTCACTTGCATACTACAGTATGTTTTTGGAGAAACCTATTAAAACGACTGCAGTGATCTGTGAAAATCTACAGTCTCGAACTGAAGCTGACGGAGATGGAGGCAGCAGCCTATTTGGGTGGGTTGAGGTGGGGGGGGCGAATCAGGGCTTTTGAATGCAGACTCCTTTTTAATGCAAAAAATTACATTTTGTCCAATGTGTGTTAGCCTCTTGCTTATTCAAAACCGTTCTTGTTCAGTCTTTTAAGTCTTGTACTACTGAAAACGAGTCTGTCTAGAGGCACCCACTCGGTCGGACTCATGCCATTGAAATACAGATCCAAGAAAAACACAATATCAGTCAACAACTGGACATGGAGGAACATTGAGTCAATGACTAAAAGGATTACAAGGGTAGGCTAAGATAAATCTTCATATCCATGCAGGAATGTTTAGCACTTGATCTTTGCATTCTATGGAGGGATAAAGCAGGAACATGACTACAACTTGTGAGAGAGATCACATGTAGTGAAAATAAAACATGTACCGTTTAACCTAGTGGATTTTGGACCTGGGGATTTGCATCCCTTGAAAATATTTATAGGCAACAGAAACAACTTATTTCAGTGCCGCAACATCTGGCAGGGACTGATAAAATACAAATAAAAAGAATACAAATTATAAAACGTAGTATGTTGTAGACTGTGTGTTTATTATGTTGATCGATAAAGTGTTCCAAATTGCTTAGTGAGGGGTTTATACAGATAATCAAAACTTTCTAAAATGTGCAATTTGTAAACAACAAAACAAATACAGCCTTAACACAAAATGTAATGCCTGAAATACCTTGACCCTCAACACTGTCGGTGATTTTCATCTCTTGGTCCCGGTCCATACCAAAAGGATCGGCTTGACTCGGTCTTTTGGATAGATTGCCATCCGGAGCGCATTGTCCGTTTCGCACAGCTGAGGGATCTAGAATTGTGAGGTCCGGGACCGGATAGTCTTGAGCAGCTGGGTCGGTCATTGTAGTTTAGTTTGTAGGTCAGTATCCTCGCAAAATAAATGTCACAACGGAGTGCCAAGGCCAGCCATCCAGGGCGCGAATGCCACCGGTGTTGACTCTCGCAGAAGGGAGGAGATTTAGATCAACGTTATCTCACCAGCATCCGCAGCAGACCTCCTTTTCCGATGACAGCTCTCTACTAGTACGGAATGGGTTGCAGGAGTAGCAGCTTTTGAGACCACTTTGATTTGTTTCACTTCACTACTGTTGGTAGTTGATAGATTCAAACTGCGATGCGATGTTTTCGTCAATGGGAGGCGGTGGCACCAGTCCCCCCTCCCTTTACACTCTCGCCGTCTCGCGCATCATAGGCCTTTAGCAGAATGTTTTCGATTAATTCTATTCTGATTCTGAAAATCATTTTCATTATATTAAAACGTAATAATGTCCATCATTTCTTTCTTTTGTTTAAACTTTCCACCAAAAATCCACAAATGGTTGACACTTAAGCTACTGAAAAACACACAGGTGTATTCCATTAATTTAAATAAGCGGGGAAACTTTATTCCATTATTGGCTTTCAGTCTGATTCACAACCATAGCATTATCTTTCAACTCGTCATAATGTTTAAACAATAATAATTCCCTTTATATGTGGCTTTCATGTATGCCTTGTCGTTTCAGATGGCACAAAATAGCCATGGATGGGATGACCTTTACGTTATCTTTAATTAATATGAGACCTATAGTGGACCTCACCTCACACAACCATAAGTTATATCCCAAGACCACCAGGTGTCGTTATTAACAAGGGGGGTAGAAAGTGAAAGTATTTTCGTTACCTTAGCCTACCTTGCAAGGAACCTCTGTAGTATATCCTAAATGTAGCCTATGGCCAGATTGGGTATGCCTTGTTTTGGTTTACGTGTTCATTGACCATAAATACAGACGACTGGGCCTCTAC
Source organism: Hypomesus nipponensis (assembly GCF_054491055.1). Lineage (NCBI taxonomy): Eukaryota > Metazoa > Chordata > Actinopteri > Osmeriformes > Osmeridae > Hypomesus > Hypomesus nipponensis. The sequence goes on along the minus strand of NC_140383.1, from coordinate 7,235,961 downwards.
TTTTGTCATAATGAAAGAAAAAACAACCTATTTTCATTTAAGCACCATAATCAATGTATTGCTATTGTAAGCTTGTTTCTTGACAGTTTAATGCACCAGATATGAATTGTTACTAAAACTGCTGGCGGAATGATGCTGATTCAGCATGGGCTACTGAGTATATTTAGAAGGGCGAATGGGTATACAGCTATAGCCTACATCATCATATTTTAGTCTTCAGTTGTGTAAGTCACATTTACCCAAACGAGAGTGAGTTGTCTAGATTCGTTTTATAATGGCGCCGCAGGTGACTCAGAAGGTGTATTTTGCCCTTTGTGCACAATATAATTCTTCTGCTGCTATTGGTTTGCTCCCGGGGGCAGAACTGTGGGGCGGAGAAAAAGACCGACTCGCGTGCGTAAACAATATTTTTGACAGTGGACGATTAGTGTGGAAACATTTCTTAAAGGGCTATCTTTCATTCAGGTCAGGATGAAGATTGATATTCATAATCACATTTTGCCAAAGGAATGGCCTAATTTAAAAGAGGTAGGTTAAAAAAATGGTTAACCTGTGGGCCTACCTGATTCTTCTTTTGCGTCATTACGCAGAGTTGCAGGTGACGGACAGCACCCTCATAGCAATCCTCAGTGCATTGTATTTACAGTGCTGAGATGACAATATAGGTAATAATTCAGGTTTTATGGTGTAATGGATATGCAACCCTCCTATAAGGGCAAGTTAATTTGACATTTAGTACAGTGAGTTACTTTGGAAGTGGTGTAAAGGGTTTTTACCACTCTATAAATCAACTGTATGCTTTGCTAAACAAGAATCAATAGCTGGCAATGACCTCATTGATTTGAGTCAGGCCCTTAGTCTAAAGGCCTGCTCTTGGATAATCATTTCCCATGTTCACTGTGGCTCTGGTGGAAGGGGACGTATTGTGTAGACAGAGGCTATGGTGGACAAGCTCACCTAACGGAGCCTTCACCATTAGACCAAGTCTAATGTCTAGGTCATAGTCTGAAGGTTTGAGCTAGGAAGTTTCACAAAAAGAAATGCTGTTCTTAACCACCACTGCACCACTGTCTGCTGAGCCTGAAGTATGTAAGATTGTAGGCCACCTCCATTCATACAGAGCATGAAGATGTTACAAACATTTATAAATAGAGGAAGATCATGATTGTTCTATTTATTTATATACATAACACCAAGCAGATACTTTCAATTGTAATTACAGTAAGTGACAAGATATACATAGTAAACAGTATGTCATCTATCAACCACACTGTGTGTTTCAGAGGTATGGATATGATGGGTTCATTCAGCTTCATCATCACTGTAAGGTGAGTGTCTTGCTGGTTTGACAGGTCTATAGTTCAGACAAATTAATTGAGACAGTATGGCGCCCCCATGTGGAAAGTGAGTAAGCAACACAAGAGCATTGATTTTGGCTCGGGTCAATATATAACTAAATAACATACTTTTACTGAGTTGTGTGTGTGTGTGTGTGTGTGTGTGTTTGTGTGTGATCTGGATGTGTTCTATGGGTGTGAATGTTGAAGCCTGCATGAACATGTCGCATACACTGCAGGGTCTGCCTGGGCCTTGCTGTGTGAGCAGCTGTAGAAACCAGCATGGTGTACTGATAAGCAGAACAGGCCATTTCAAACGAGCCAGAACACTATGGGCTTAGGCATCTGCCTGGGCAGTGAAACCATTGGCATCAGCAACTGCATGGATGGACATATGCTTGCCTACACTCCAAGCACACACTCTGACGTGCATCTTTGACATTCAGAAGTCATTCACAAATCATTTGAACCTATAAAATATCACACTTTGAGCATTCTGTAACCATCACGTCACCAATTACAAAAGTGATTTTAGTTTCCTCAGGCTGAAAGCGTTGTGTGGTTAGGACATACAACTTTATACCCTCTCAGGGGGAGGCCCAAATGATGAAGGATGGGAAGCTGTTTCGTGTAATCCAGGAGAACTGCTGGGATGCAGAAGCACGCATACGAGACATGGATCAACATGGTAGAATGCTGGTCACGTTTTGAAGTTTGATTTGACTTGGAAAATGTAACACAGCAGACTGGGATGTGACCTTTTCCCTGTAATTTAGGGGTGACTGTTCAAGCCCTGTCTACTGTTCCAGTCATGTTCAACTACTGGGTACGTGTTAATCATGGAGCAAGGATTGTTTGACCTTCAGAGAAATTAATAGTTTGTGCTCAATCTACCACCTAATGTATGTCTCTATCCCCACAACACATTGTTATTTTCCATCCTGGCTTTTATAGGCCAAACCCCATGATACTCTAGACCTGTGTGGCATCTTGAATGATGACCTAGCACAGACAGTCCGGAGGCATCCACGCCGTTTTGTGGGCCTGGGTACTTTGCCGATGCAGGCACCTGACCTGGCAGTCCTGGAGATGAAGCGCTGTGTGAAGGAGCTGGGCTTCCCTGGCGTGCAGATAGGCTCTCATGTCAACACCTGGGACCTCAATGCTCCTGAACTTTACCCTGTCTTTGCTGTAAGGGAATACTGTTTCACGGCAGACAGAATTTTTTGTTTAATCAGTGTGTAGAGAAAAAAAAGATTGCATTTCTTTCTCTGTCTCTCTTCTAAACAGGCGGCAGAGGAATTAAACTGCTCCCTGTTTATTCATCCATGGGATATGCAGGTAGATGAGAGAATGGCCAAGTATTGGCTTCCGTGGCTTGTGGGTGAGTGTAAGGAATGACAAGAAATGCAATTGATTATGCTTTTGAATAACTTAAGATTCAGACCGTGGTCTTCTATTTGAGAGTGTTGCACAAACTCATAACCTTGTACATTATTGTTATTGCAAGATTGTAGGGTATTTGAATGTTATCTTCTTCACAATGCACTATAGGCATGCCTTCAGAGACTACAATGGCAATTTGCTCAATGATATTCGGAGGCATCTTTGAAAGGTTCCCTAAACTGAAAGTCTGCTTTGCTCATGGTGGTACGTTGAACACGATATACATTTAAGTGAAATGTTTCTCTTTTGACATTCCTATAGTAATGTGAAGTCTTACTTGGTTTGTTTGTCTGTCTGTTTGTTTGATGACATCCTCAGGTGGTTCTTTCCCGTTCACTGTTGGCAGAATTGAACATGGGTTTCAGGTGCGCCCTGACCTATGTGCTGTGGACAACAAAATCAGCCCCCGCAAATACCTTGGCTCCTTCTACACAGATTCCTTAGTGCATGACCCCATCTCCCTCAAACTTCTGATGGATGTGATTGGAAAAGTAAGCACGATTTTCTCTTGTAATCTTTTGATCTATATTTCATACCATAACGTATGTAGTTACGTTTTGGGGATCAGGCTACACAGTATGGCTGCCAAATGAATAATTTAACGAAATTAATATCAGGCGTCTGTAACCTTGAGTTTGTTTCTATGACTTGACTTTTTCTTTTCATTTAAACTCAAAGGATAAAGTGATGTTAGGAACAGACTATCCTTTTCCTCTTGGTGAGCTGCAGCCTGGATCACTAATTGAGTCTATGGATGAGTTTGATGTTTCTTTAAAGGTAATCATTTAATAGTAAGCATTGTCTTTTATCTTCTGATGGTTGAGCTGGGTTGCCATAAAATGCTTTTGTGTTTCCTTTGCAGGATAAACTGCTTGCAGGCAATGCATTGGACTTTTTGGGAATTAAAAGAGATCAGTTTGAATGATTTGTAAAATATACAGTCCAGATGATGAATATCAATAAAATATTTGCATGTGTAATGACACAGATAAAAGAGTGTGATTGTAGTATTGTTGATCGTATTAAGGGTAATGATTAAAAATACAGTCTAGTCGACGAACAGGGGCAATCAAACGGAACTAGGGTTGCCAGGTTAAAATATAACCACCACACTTTCATATTTTGTCTTGACTACAAAGCACGTGAGACAGATTTTGTTTTGATGTTAAAACACTTCAAAAGCAGGGATATCAGTCAAGTGAGTAAGCAATTTTACAATATTCATGCTTTGGGTCATTTTGGAAAAGAACTTTCTGAGTTATACTGTATGTATGGACATACAAGTGTGTTAGGGTTAGGGTAATTACCTTACACATTAGTACAATTACATTTCAACGTTAAGAAACTCTAAAAGCAAGGAGGGTACTTATTGGTGAATGTATACAGTATCACAAAGCGTTTTACATCACTATGATAGGGGATTGGTGAGAATATAACCTGGCAACTTTGAAGACCCTGTGTGCCCTGTTTACGTGCATCCGCTACTCGGTGTCCTCCTGTACGTGTTCTGGATAGCTATGGCGGCGTGCCGGGGATCTTCGTCTAAATGGTTTTTCACCCGGGAGCAGCTAGAAACCACGCCGTCTCGCCGTTGTGGAGTTGAACCGGACAGGGAGCTGTCATATCGTCAACAGGCGGCAAATCTCATCCAAGACATGGGCCAAAGACTCAATGTGTATCCCTTTTAAACTAGCACAACATCGTCACACAGCTAATCTAGTGCGAGCTTGCTAATGTTATATAGCCAGCTACTTGTAGTAGTGGCATGCATGGGTCGGAGTCATGGGTCTTGGGCCTGTGCGTTATGGGGTTATCTAACTCGCTAGATATTTAGAAATAACAATCAAAGTGGCTGGCTGCGATACATTTCCATCAACACTGAACATCTGACGATGCTAGCCTGTTATTTAGAATGATCCAAATGCTCGAAAGCCATCAATGAACTTTCTCAATACTGTTTATCTCGCATTGCCGTGTGCATGGCCTAGAGCTAGCTAGCTAGCTGACGGCAGGAGCCGACAAACTAGCGTCGCTAGCTTCCAATGCTCAAGATAAGTGGTTAGATAATGTCTTACAGTGCTTGATCTTAGCTTTGAATATAATCATATATTCTATATGGCTTCATCAGCCTGTCACTATACATTATTTAAAGCTAGCTAGCTGGTGTATCTTGTCAGCTAGAAGTGGCGTCAAGCGGTAGCTGTCATTTTGCTAGCTAGCTATAGCCGTCAACATTGCTGGTTTAACGTCCAAACCTTCTAATGCTGTAAATTATAGTTAAGTAAGTTATAGTTATGACATGTTTTGCAATGGATTCTGAATACTCTCCTTAACTGATTTCCCAGCTCCCAACTTACAATTAACACAGCTATTGTTTACATGCATAGATTTTATATGAACCACTCTTTCACCAAATTCCACAGAAATGTAAGTATAACGGCAATTTTATTTTACAGTTGTAATTTTTCATAGTCCTTTCAGAGCTTTACAGAAGCTTGACATGCGGTGTTTGTCTCTTCATAACAGATCATTTCTCCAACCACCTTATTTTTGGCTGCAAAGGTTGAAGAACAACCTCGGAAACTCGAGCATGTCATTAAAGTTGCACACGCCTGTCTAAACCCACAAGAAACCCCCCTAGACACAAAGAGTAATGTAAGTCTGGGTAGGACTGGGTACCGAGGTCTGGTCACAATTCCTCTTAACTTCTTTTCTCACTTCAGTTGCATGTGTTCAGTTGGTTTTGAGGTACTTTTAAGTGGTGTGCATAGATTAAGACAAACCGTGGGCAAGTTCCCCAGACCCCGATGAAGCCGCTCTCTTTGAAAGTCTGTCAATTCCATTGGGTGTACAAATTGGCACTATTGTAGAATATCTTCATACCAACCCAGTGTCCAAGTTCAAAAGCAACTGAGCTTAGTCTGTGTCTGGGAATCTCGCTACTGAGCTTCCTGCTGGAGAGACCAGGTAGGCAATGGCACAGCAGTGTTTTTTGGAAGACAGATATCTTTGTCCTGGACAAAATGTTATTTGCCCTGGTGGACCAGAGAGGCTACATGGTTGCTTTGCAGTTGATTAGTAGGGGTAAGAATAAAAGACACATTACAGACATCATGTAATGATTGTCTATCAAACTTCAGGCATACCTCCAGCAAGCCCAAGAGCTGGTGATACTTGAAACCATAGTGCTGCAGACTCTGGGTAAGTAGCAGAATGGATGTGGAGAGAGAGAGAGCGAGAGAAAGAATGTAATCAATAAGGGTGTTTTATGATTGACAGTTAGCTGTAACACTTGCAGCATGTCAACATTATTTTCAGTCAGCAGTTCATATTAATTCATCCAGTCTGTTAGATGCTTGTAATGGTAATCTATTTCTCTCTGCCAGGATTCTTATTTGAACTTTCTTAAACATCTTAATGTTTTTTTCTGGTACATTCCTGAAATCCTGCCAAACAGACTTCTGTAATGTTCAGATCCTTGGTCTCTATGGCAACTGGATCCTCAGTCTGTTACCATCTGTGGTGTTCTTTTTTTATAACGCGGCATCCGAGATTATGACATCCAAGGGCTGGCCCCTTACCAACCCCATGAGCTCAAAACAAAATTATATCCAACATCACTCTTGATTTGGTCCCTACGTCCTTACTGCAGTCCCTCCTGTTGTTTTTGTGAAGAGTGAGTGGGGGTGGGCTGGTTGATGTTTGAATAAATGACATGTCACCTGTGTGCTGTACTTGTTCTACTCACCTGTCATGTATTTTGTTACAGGCTTTGAAATAACTATTGAACATCCACACACAGATGTGGTGAAATGTTCCCAGCTAGTGCGAGGTAGAGGCTTCCTTCTTTGCTTTTCTTGCCCTCTCTCTCTCACATCCTACCTGTGGTGTGGGTGATAGGAGGGAAAACTACTGACATAATGCTTATGTAACATGGATGACCTTTGATTCACTCTGACTGAACATGATGTTTCTAGTGGTTTGAGTGGTTTTCAAGACACAGATTGAGCCCAACCTAGATTGATTGATTACAAGTTATTTTCTACACCGTTACTGACATTGTTAAAACGTAATTGCAATTTACAAAATGTCTTTAATCGTGATCAAACCACCTTTTTGGTTTTGAGCAGTGCATACTCTTTTCAAAACCACTTTAATGTAAAGAGTAAACGTATTCTGTGTCTGGGAAACTGGCACTTAAAGGGTCAACCTCCTGTGTGAACTTCCATTATCAAACCTCAGTGCCATGCATCAAAAGTGTAACACATATTTTCCTTTCCTGTGTTTCTCTCCCTCACAGCAAGCAAGGATCTGGCACAGACTTCCTATTTCATGGCTACCAACAGGTTGTTATCCAGACCCTCCTTTGTTGCACTGTGACTGCACACTATAGCTTCCTGTAATGCAGGGTACCCTTTCAGTGTCCAACGGCCCCTACGTGTGCCGGTGGCCACCGTAACCCCTACCCCCTCCCGAGGTGCCCCCTGTTGCCGGGGGGTGGGACGGGGGAGTGTGGCGTTGCCAGCCCCGGCCGCAGTGCGGTGTATTGTACAAGGGACCAATGTTGGCACAGTGGGGTTGAATGCACAATGTGAAGTGTAGTGGTGTGCTTGAACCCACACGTTTGCTCGGTTGCGAAAGTGCATATGTCAAAAAAAAAGAGACACTTTGGTAGCCTGAGTAGCAGCTAAAGATTACAAAGATGTGTACATTACATAGAAGTTCTTCCGGTAAGTACCGCGACTCCTTTCTCTTTTTAAATTCATTGTGTTTTATTTCAATTTTTTATTCTCGCCAACAAATATTCGATTTAAGCTAGTGTAAAACATGCATTTTTGTAGTTGCAATTTTAACCAAATATGCAATTATGTTGACATCTTACTTTTCCGAACCCATTAAGGACCTACATGTACTGTCTTAAAATCCTATTTGGGGCAAACAATTGTTTATTCTATCTCTTAAGACTGAATTGGTTTTATTTTCTTCTTTAAGTTCTTGGTTCAGGTTGTTCATATTCAAAATTTCTTGAGATTGTTCTTATTATTTGATTAGGTCCTTAACGGGTTGGTTTTTTGTAGTGCCGGGATGTATTGGGTCAGGATGTATATTTCATCTAGTAAATCAGCTTTGTATGGTCCTATAGAACCCAGTGAACCTAGATAATACAATGTCTGGAACTAACTTTCCAAACCTGTTGACGTGCCAACAGTGTTATTTCGGAGATGAATAGCATTCTAGTAAACCACAGTGTTGTAGTAAACCTGGGGCATGGTGAGCTCGGCACAGCCGTGTGGAGCGTTCACACGTTGCATCCAGCCCCAGGCTGTGTGAAGATGCATCAGCAATTATTCCAGGGCCTTTTGGGGCTTTTCGATCTGCAATGTTTACAGATTTACTCTTCCCTGCATTGGTTGGAGACGGCGACTTCCAGACATTGTACTTGTGGTAGCATGAGGTCAATAGGTTACCAGCCAGCCCATTACCTGTATTTTTAAATGTACTAATCTTTTAAGATTTACTTTTAGTGCTGAAAAACAGGGCAATTCTTTGCTCATCACCATAGAAAAGTATATATGAATGTTGTTGACTGAGCTTATTGAATGGCTTAGTGTGCTAGGGGTGATATATTATGTAGCATTCTTATACTATTGACATCTGCTGATTGTGGTCAACATTTGGATGGTAGCCATTTCTGTAAGGCTTCAATATCATATGCTTAACCCCCAATATATTTTGCCTGAATGTTTGGGTCATGTAGCATAAATGTCAATCATATCAACAAAAACCCATATTAACCTAATTTACCTTTTGAAATAAAGTAACTCGATGTGAATATAAATAGTGGAATATGGTACATATAGTATGCTGAACCAAATGTTGTCATAACATATCTAATAACTGAAGGTACTGTTCTGTAGGGCTGTTCGGGCACTAACAGTGTTTGCCCCCTCTCTCTCTCCCCCCCCCCCCCGGCCCCCCCTCCTTCTCTTCCCCATGTGTGCCCCCTCTGTGTTTGCCCGATGTCCAGCCTGCACCTCACCACCTTCTGCCTGCAGTACAAGCCCACCGTCATCGCCTGCGTCTGCATCCACCTGGCCTGCAAGTGGTCCAACTGGGAGATCCCCGTCTCCACGGACGGCAAGCACTGGTGGGAGTACGTGGACACCTCGGTCACGCTCGAGCTGCTGGATGGTGAGCTGATTGGTAGAATTAGATCAGTGCTTCTCGGATGCGTGGCACCGAGCCGTAGTAGCGTAGCAGAGACACGCGTGTCCATTGGCTGAGGGGAAACCCGCCCTGACCGCGGCTCTCTCCTCAGAGCTGACCCACGAGTTCCTGCAGATCCTGGAGAAGACGCCGAGCAGATTGAAGAGGATAAGGAACTGGAGGGTAAAGGCTTCCTTAATTGCCTTGTACACAAATGCTGTTTGAGTCATTTGCAAACCACAGTTTACCTCGCTCTAGCTCCACCTACTAAACCCACTCGCAACTTTTGTGCTTTTCGATTCCCTCCACACTAGGCCACACAAGCTGCCAAGAAGCCCAAGGGGGATGGACAGTCGTTGGACATCTCTTTTGCAGGTCCCTCCCTGGTGGATGAGCATTCCCTGGGCGACTCCCTTCCCGGGGTCTCCAACCCGGCCTTCTCCAAAGCTGCTGCCGCCTTCCCTGTTCCTCTGCCTGGAGGACCCCTCTCCCTGGACACCATGGGCAGCCTGCAGGGCAGCTCCTACACCTTCACCGCCCCCAGCGACTGGCCCCAGGAACAGGGCCGAGGCTCAGAGGGGGTCTACCCGCCTCTGAAACAAGACGCACTCGGCCTTCAGCAGGGGGCGCCACTGTCTCTGCAAGGCTCCCTGCATCACCCGCCACACAGACCTGACAAAGGGGTTGAGTTCAACCCCGTCAAACACGAACACAAGGGTGGGGGCGGAGGGGGGAAGCAGCAGCCTGCCTACCCCCCTCCTCCCCCTCCTCCTCCAACCGTCCCTGCCCAGAAACTTTCTCTGGACAAGTACCGGGAGAAGCAGCAGGCGGCAGAGATGGCAGCCGGTCAGAAACGGCGGCAGGAACAGCAGGGCATGGACTCTGAGGCGAGGGACTTGGGGTACACACCCTCTGCTCAGTCAGAACACAGAAAACACTCGCAGCCCCACCCCTTTTCCCAACAGGCTTTGGGGGGCGGCGGCAGCAGCAGCACTGCCTCCCCGCTTAAAATGAAGCTAGCCACGCCAGGCCACAACAAACCCCCCAGCGACCGACGGGAGAAAGGGGCGGGCTCTCTGAAACTCCGCCTCCCCGTCCCGTCCCAGGGTGGTTCCAGCAAGGAGGAGCTGAAGATGAAAATCAAAGTGTCGTCTGATAGGCACAGTTCCTCAGACGAGGGCGGGGCCAAGAGCAAACATTCCAGCCCGCTGGTAAGCAAGGAGAAGCACCGGGATCGGGAACACATTGCCCACTCCCATGCCCACCGCCACCACAAGCACGGACACGCCCACAGCGGCAACGGCCGCGGGGGCCCAGAAGGGCCGGGGGCGACAGCCCTCCTCAGGAGCCCTCTGGGCCTCACTAGTGAGGGGGTGGGCCTGCCTCTTGGCCCCACCTCCTCATCCTCTTCCCGCAAGAGGCCGCACCCTGAGGCAAGCCACAACCACCACTCCTCTAAATCAAGCCGGAGATCCAAGGGCTCAGCAGGTAGTTGACCCTCCTCCTTCCAGTTCCTCTGTACTGCAGTGTCCTGTGTTCTCTCACAGCTGTGTGCCTAACCCTCCCCCCCCCCCCTCTCCCCCTCCTCCTGTCACACCTCAGGTGGGCTGCGGACCTCTCAGCACCCTAGTGAAACTGGACAGGAGGCCGGGGGGGAGCCAAGAACCTGAGGCTCAGGGAACCAGCGGCCAGCACTGCTACTAGTACTATTCAGACCACACAGACACTCACACGTTCTCACACGCGCCACCTCCCTGTCAAGTGCCCAAGGAAATGAACTCATAGAAGCCTTTAGCGAGGCAGGAGAAAGGGAGGCGAAACGGCAACAGGAAAACGTAAACATGAAAGTGTTAAAAGGACATCTCGGCTCGAGAGTAAAGAGATACATTCGATGCTTCCTGATCATTTTGGCGAAAGCTGCTGTGGCCCGTCGTGGTTAGCGTTAGCTTCCCTTGCTACGTCCTCCCTAGTCTGGATGGGTCTCAGGGTGGGCTGTCCGGAGGACGGTGTCATCCTTCCTAGTTTGAATCTCCGTGGGAGGGGGGGAAGTATTATAAATACTGAAAAAAGCATGAAAGGTGCAATTTCTCTTTTCTTTATTATGTTTCTGTTTCCATTGTTTTAATGGTCATTTAAACACAATTTCCACAACTAACACACTGTGGTGACGAAACGGGCGTTACCTCTGCAAGGTAAGAGAGGTTGATTCTGTCGTGACCGGTGGTCCTAACATGGATGCTAATGAAGGCTGGATATTTTTAGTCATGTTTTTTTGTTTCTGGAATGAGTCTCTCTCCTTTTGTTTTATACTCAATACTGTATGTATGATCTGCATGTTTCAATCATCAAAGGGATAAAGCAGAATGCTGACTGTTTACAGAAAGTGGAGATACATGTACATACATTTTTGTATGTTTAAAAAGCTATACCATAAATACTCAGGTTTGGAGCTGCTTGTAATGATAACAAGATATTATATATGAGAAAAAAAAGACTATGGTAAGGATGTAGGAAGTCCAGCATGATCAGGTGATTCTGACTGCAGCATTCCAGTGATGTGCTTTGAGCCTGTACTTGGCTTGGCTGCCAGGGGTAGGTGTTCTACCGACCCCAACACCCCCCATTCCCACCCGTAGGGAAGTCAAGGCTCCTACAAACCCTCACACCTGGCGTGTGGTCAGAGGCCATGCAAATTTGTACAAGTTACGTTTTATTTTTTTTCGGACCTCCGAGAAGACCTTAAGCTGGATGCCAAAGGTTGTGCCTCCCAAGAAAAAGAAGAAAAAAGACACGAGAAGAGGACTATAATCTATCAAAGTTTACATAACCTTTGCTGTGAAGTGCATTTAAACTTGTTGTTGGCTTGGCGCTGTAGCCCCTAGATGCTAAACAGTGCCGTCAGCCCTGTTGGGCCACAGTAGGACCGTACATCCATGTCCGGTGAAACGCAGTGGAAGGCCTGGCTGGCGCTGGCTTCAATAAAAGCCCCACCAGTGTTGTCGATACCGGGGCGCTTATGCAGTTTTCCACGTTTATTTCCTACTGTGCGGAAGATGTCGTCCTCAAGTGTAGACACGACGTAGCCTCTCTGTTCAGTTCCAAACTGTTTTAGTCCTTTGTTTCAGCGTGCAGTGACCCAAGACCAACACATTATGTTCCCCTTCACCGCTGGTAGTGTGTCAACTCTCGCGTGTTGTCAAGATGACTGGTTTCATAATAAGAGCAAGAGCAGAACTTGACATCCAGTTGTTTTTGTTTCATTTTTCATTTCAATTCTACGAATAAATCTTAAAAGGTTCTCACTACCTTAAATATATGATAGACGTGTGTGTTTTTGGTGTCACTGCTACCATAAACATGTACGTGTAGTGATTGTGAAAGCTATGTTGAACAGAAGAACCACCCATTTATGTCCTCGGCCATATGTTGTGACTGCAACATAGTGCTATATTTGTCACACTACACAAGACTTTCAAGTCCATATTTACATTCATTGTTGATAGGTAAGTCAAAATGGCACTTCATTAATAAAAAAAACATGTTACCAATAGGATACACATTCTCAGAAAACTTCCTTCTATGTCTGCATCTGGAGTGAGTGATCCTAACTTGTGCATGTTGTCCAGACCATAATGTTCCCCCTACACCTGTTCCACAGGAGAAGCGTGTACGCTAAACAAGGGCCAGAAGAGTCCATTGTCCTCATGTAAAAGTGTCAAAACGCCCCTTCATCTGACGCTGAGTCCTCTCTCCTTGGGGATGAAGGCGTGCTCCAGTAGTTGTTCTGCAGTAGGTCTTAGGTTCTGATCACTGCAGAGAGGGGAGAGTGTCATGTATGAGAATGGTGATCGTCTCCATGTATTTACTTAAGATATGAGTTCATGATATGATTGACGGTTAACAGTAGGTAACCTAACAACATAGCAAAGCATACCCTTTAACACATATTGACCCAGGTGAAAGTCTCTACACACCTGGTCAGGCACACTTGTACGAAGTCCCTGGCCTCCCTTGAGAAGCCATCAGGCAGGGAGGGCATCAGCCCCCTCCGTGCCCCGATGTAGAAGAGGGCGGCCATCTTGTCCATGTGTGACAGTGGGGGCTTCCCAGTTGCCATCTCGAACACGGTGCAGCCCACGCTCCAGATGTCTGACTTCCTGCCATGGCCGCTCTCGTTGATCACCTCCGGAGCCATCCAGTAGGGGGTGCCGTGGACGGACTTGAGCAGCTCACTGCGACTTGCGGTGTGATTGAGGCGGCTGAGACGCCGAGCGCAGCCAAAGTCAATGAGTTTGACCACGCCCGTGGGCATCAACATGACGTTGTTGCCCTTCAGGTCCCGGTGGATGACTCGGTTGAGGTGCAGGAAGGACACGCCCTCCAGGATCTGCTGGGTGTACAGGGCCAGTACCCGCTCAGGCAGCGGGCCGAACCGGTGGAGAATGCTGGCAATGGAACCCCCGGGAACGTATTCCATGAAGATGCTGACCACGTGTCGCCTCAGCAAGGTGCCCAGATAGCCCACGATGTTGTGGTGCCGCAGGGTTTTGAGCAGATCCACTTCCTCCTGTAGGCGCTTGTATTCCTTGTCTGCTGTTTCAGGGTCGGCAACATCCAGAGTCACCTGCTTCACAGCGATCAACTGCCCATGGCTGGTCAGCCCGCAGTACACCTACGACCACACACAGGTCAAGGGTTACTCAGAGATTGTCTCAGCCCAAACTCAAGGCCGCCTCAGGGTAATTCATCACCTGACTTCTAGCTGTCCACATCCTTCCCTACAGTAGTGTCCATGTCATAAGGGCTCTGGGAGAAGATAACCTTTTCTATCAAACAAGACTCACTGTCCCATACGCTCCTCTTCCCAGCACTTCCCCCTTCGTCCAGGTGATGGCGTCATCCATTACCTCTCCTGACCCACTGAGCACTGCCTCAGGTGATGTTGCATCCTGGTAGAAAACACAAGGTCGACTGTTACTAAAAGTATAGGTTGCAGTGTCAATAAACAATATACTTTTAACTGTAGTAAGGTGGTTAGGCTATTCAGTACAGTCATAGTGAGATTTAGCAAGACAAGGTACATAATATATGTATTACTATTACCCCCACTAATGATTTCTCCTCTCTGTGAGCAGGGTGATCTCTGAGTTCTCTCCTATGTGAATCGTAAATCTCTGATTCGTCCCTCTCATCCAATGAGATCAACTCTTCTGCGAGGCACCTCAGCAGTTCGTCTGTCAGAGGTCCCTCCCCTGCTTCGTCCAGAAACTTCTGGAACACGGGGGACATAGTCCCGTCACAGCTGCCCGAGGTCCATGTGTTAATCTTGGGCTGCACCGGGCTGGCTGAGGGGATAGGTACAGGGTGGTCCAGGTTTCCTGCACTCCTTCTGTTATCATCGTTGTCACTGTCTGTCGGCTTCCCTCTCATATATTCCCAGACATACAGACCCTCGTCATCCGTGTCTGATGCCTCCTCACTGTTGTTCCTGTTTGTGCGGCTCCTTTTTCCTGACGGAGGGGGAGTGGTCTTCCCCCGTGGAATGCAGTTTGGAGTGAGCGTCTTCGAGCTGAAGCTGGACAGAGCTTCCTCGATAACGGACAATGTATGGTCTTCCACCTGCAGCTCTGCTGTGTTTGGAGAATTCCTCACATCATCATCAATATCCTCATTCTCACTCAGTTCTATTTTGTTCCTGTTGGGCTGGGCATGCCAGTCCAGGCCAGACGCAGACACCTCAATGCCAGTTTCTTCAGAGGAAGCAGGTGTTGTGGGAAGCACCACTCTGGGAAACATGGCCCTCTGTTTACCTTTGCAAGAAATCAGCTTTTCTACAGGGCTTTTCTTCCGTCTGCTGGCCTCAAGTGGTTTCTTGGGGTATTTGTACTTTGCTCTGAGTGTTGGGGTCTTCTTATGGGGGGCAGACTGAACTGTTCTGCACCTTTCACATGAGCTGGACACTCTGAGATTGTCGTAGACGGGGCCTGCAAACATCTCATAGATGGCCGGCCCCTCGTCTCCGCTGTGGATCTCCTTGAACATGTCACTGTAAGGTATGTGGTCCACTGCAGACTTGGCTCTGGGTGTCCCCAGGGTCCCTGGCTTCTTAGGCTGCCTGACACTCTTAGGCTCCCCTGGGGCTGCCTGCTTCTGAGCAGACACCTTTTTATTGTTTAACGTCTTCTTCTCAAGATTTGATCTTTTGATGCAAGGCCTTGGGGGCTCGATAACCCTCTTACGTGGAGAGCTGGAAGTGTCCAAGATTTTCGGACCAGCCATGGAAGAACCGGATCTGAATTTGACTGGGTTTTCTGTTGCCTCTCCACAAACGACAAGATCAGGAGTGTGTCTGACCTTGGCTTTGATTAGTGAGGGAACAGAGGAAGTTCTCAGGTTGCTTTTGGAATTGGCACGTCCTCGTGCATGGTCTTTGCGAGCTAGGACGTTAAAAGACTGGTTCGTTTGTGAACTAGTGCTACCTCTTCTGTCTTTGATCTTGACAGGCTTGACGGGCTTCATCTTCTTCTCTGTCAGAGTGATGTTCACCGTAGCAGGAAGACAGGGATGCTTGGCGTCCACTGTGCTGACCTTGCAATTGTCCTCCTTGATCTGGACTTCTCTGCATCCCTTATGTGTTTCAAGTGCTGGGGATGTTATGACTGGTGACCGATCTGATGTCGGTTCTCTTGACATATTCTGGGAAGTCTTCTTTATCAGTTCCTGCACCATAACTCCTGGTTCATCCTTTGCATCGTCCTGTGCCTCGAGGTCTGAAGAATGACTGGGCCTTCTGATCTCAGTCACAGATTTACTGGTTTGTACTGTCTGTCTCTCTACAGAGGGACATTTGACTGGCTCTCTGTGATAGATGTGTTCAGTGGTGCCCCGCTGAATCACCAATGACCCTCTAGTCTGACTGTGAACTTGGTTTCTCTGCAAGTGCATTCTGTTGTTGATATTCTGTCCTGACTGTCCCAATGGGAACAAATCACCATCGTCCTTATCGTCTATATCCTCCTCCTCCTCCAGGTCGATGGAGCTGTGGCTGCTGGTGCTGCTTGAGCTGCTCTCCTCGCTACCCCCCCTGGCGGCCAGAGGTCCCCGGACACCTGCCCAGGAGAGCCTGTCCCTCCTCAGTCTGGCCCTGGAGCTCAAAGGGGTTAGGCTGATAGGCTTCAGGGGAGGAGGGTGCCTGAGCCTGGGGAGGGCTGCTCGGTCTCCCTGCCTCCCCTCCAGAGGGGCCAGGTGCTTAGGGGTTCTTGGCATGGGGCATGTTGGGTGCAGGGAAGGCAAGGAGCCCTGGATGGACAGAAACAAATGATTAGAGGAAAAAACTGTGTTGCCACGTTAAAAGACATTTAATATTTTGCTGAAAATATTTATTTGGTAACCTACCTTTCGACCTTGAAAACTTCTCTCTGTTTCACTACACCCAACAAGACCTGCAATTTAGCAGAAAATGAATAAATGAGCAGGATTTACATACCGTACATTGATCACTTGACAGAAAATTCTGGCACCTTGAGGTCTATGCTTACGTGTCTGGATGTGTGCGCGGGCCTGGAGCAGTGAGTTTGGGTCCATGAGAGGCTCCATGAGGCTGGGGGCAGATTGGCTGAACTGGCTGGGCTGGGGAGCAGCCAGGCTGTGGACTGCCACGGACTCACTCCTGCCCCTGGGTTTGGGAGGCACAAGAAGGCAGGCTATTCCTGTGGTTCCCAACGGACCAGGGGAAGCCAGAGAGGGGTCCAATGTAGCCAATCTGTCCATATGGCGGCTTCTGTCCGTCCACAAGCCGGGTAAGGAACCACTTTGGCTGAAGGAGGAGA
The DNA here is from genome assembly GCF_054491055.1 of Hypomesus nipponensis. Classification (NCBI taxonomy): domain Eukaryota; kingdom Metazoa; phylum Chordata; class Actinopteri; order Osmeriformes; family Osmeridae; genus Hypomesus; species Hypomesus nipponensis. Next base: position 7,219,142 of record NC_140383.1, on the reverse strand, counting down.
ATAATATTATTTGATAAATTTGAACAAACAAATTCCGGACAAACAAATGTCAGGTGTTATCCATTATGTGGTGGTTTTCTCTAAATTTCTTTCCTGTGTCTTTCTGTCATGGATCTTTCTCTGGCCACAGCAGGGGGATGGTGGCTCTGAAAGTTGATGCTGTAAAGTGAGAGATCTTTTCAAAGGTTTTTTTTTTCTCCAGCAGATGACTTGGACTTCTTTCACTACAGAGCTCCACAAACAATGGTCTGTTTCACAGACTCTCTCCTCTCCTTCTGCCCCCCCCCCCCTTCCCCTACACTGTAGAACAGCATGCCCTTGAGACACAGTGACAGGCAAACTTCTGGCCTATCTGTGTAACTGGATCTGTCACTCTCTGTTTTGGTGTAAAAGTGGGAGGAAGGTGTTGAAGGGGGCGGGGATGGAAGTATGAATAGTTTTGTTTGTACTCAAGTGTGTGTTTGTGTGAACAGATGGCGGTGTTTGTGTTTCTGCTCCTGTCAATATATCCCCTGGTTTGCTGTATTGAAGGTTTCCTTTACAGTTGCCCCAAAATACAAGGAATGTGTGTGTATGTTTGCGCGTGTGTGTCTGTCGGTTTGTCCGTATGTCCACCTGCTCGCCTTCCCCACGTCCTGGTAGACTTGCCTCAGGTCTCTCAGGGTTTCCATGGCGCCCCGGAAACAGAGTGGGATTCCCTTATCTACATCGTGCACACACACCCACACCCCCACACACACACACACACACACACACACACACACACACACACCCACACACGCACACACCCACACACACACACACTTTTCACTTTTGGTACAGTTCTTCACTATTTAACAATGTTAATGTCTTCCTCACAGATTCTGATAAGAGCAGATAAAACATATAACATTCCGCACTGCACAGGATGGGAAGCTGAACAAAGTTAAATCGAAGACATCCCCCTTTAAAATAACAAATTCTTAAACACCGCACATTGATAGAATTCAAGGCAGTCCCACGGCAATGTCAGTACTGGTCTTCCAAGACGTTGAGGTCAAACAAAACAGTTGGTACATGATCCTCAAACAACAACAGAAAACAATAGCTGTTACCTGTTCCTGAGCCAGTCTGTCCAGTCCACCCTCATCTTAGTATACCCAGCTTATATGACACAGACACAGAGTGTGTGTATCGTATCCACCTCTCTCCTCTCGTCTCTCTCTCTGAGCAGGGCTGCGGTGCATCTGACAGGGGCAGGCAGCTTTCTCAGCTGGGGGCAGTTGTATGTGCCTCCCTCTGATAAGAGGGGCTGCTTTAGAGCCCAGAGGGCTTGCCCAATCAGAGGACAGGGACAGGCTGGCCATTGTCACTGTCCCTAGGTGGGAGTGGCTAAGAGTGTGAGGGAGGGGTGGAAATAAAGGGAATGTCCTGAAGAACCATATTTAGGCCCATAAACTGCGTATTAGTCTATAAACCCAGGCAAGTATTATTGGGAGTTCAAACACCAAATGGAGCGGTCGTCGAAACTTTTTTTCTCTCTTATCAATTAGTACCCAACTGTCAAAGCTTGTAGAAAGTATGTCTCACCTTGATTGTTGGGTTTATGGTGTTCTGATAACAGAACCGGATCCAAATATTCTGGGTCATCCTGCGAGACACAAAATTAAGATTGTTGTGACATAAGTATGCACTCCTCACATTGACATTACCTACACTATGTTAACTTACTCAACCACGTTGAAACGGCTGACATAAAAAGTCGGTCTTGTTATTATCAAAGTGGCTGTGTTGATTTCCATGTGACTAAACATTATCCATAAGGGAGGACACAGTGAATGGCTCCAGCCACTGATTAACTCACACTACCCTAAAGGAAATTGAAGCTACGCCCTTCCGTTCATCAGCACAATGTCTCCCAAATTGTTGTGTGTGTTTATATGGCCCTAGTTTGTATTAACCATCTGGCTGTCTCCCATGTAATCAGTGGGCTCGGTCATTAGCCGGTGAGCAGCTGCCCTCACTGCTTCTCACCTGCGAGGCATTCACTCATTCCATCAGGATGTAGCTAAGACTCAGCCACATAGAACACCCCTGCCTGCGCCAATCACCCCAATCTAGCACTCCCACCTGGGGCCTCTGGGACCCATAGATTAAGTCAAGTGTGGCCACTATGGCGTCAAGCCATTTGGATAGATTAGTGATTTAAGGGTGTGATAATGCCTATGTGGGTATACAGGCACTATTGATGCCCTACCACCAAGGCTATTTTTTGATCTTGTGTAGGAAACACTTCTTTCAACAAACAGACCTGACCTCACACATTCATAAATAGTAACACGAACATAAAAAAGAACACAGCACAGTTAAGTACAAACTAAATAGTACAACGTCAATGGCAGAATTGTACCCAGAAAAGCTATTATATAACAGCGGCGGTCCACTTACCTCTGCTGAGGACTGGAGGAGAAGGCTGTGTGAGAGAAGGGGGTTCGGGGGGTGGCCTGGAGCCCACGGCTCCTCAGGGGGGAAGCTCTGCAGGTCTAGGGGCGTGGCCGCTGTGTGTTTACCCAGCAGAATGAGACGGAGATGTGGAGTTAAGGGGGGAGTTTGAGGGCAACAAGGAGCCCACAAGGCCTCCTCTCACACACACACGCTCGTTTAACTACAAACCACCCTCTCTCTCTGGAATCCTAGAGGGTTTCCTAAATGGGAGTTGGTTTTGAGGGAAGCTGATGTGCTCCTATATACTGTGCACACACACACACAGTCAGCACATCAGCAGCCTGGGTTTAGAATGAGTGACCGTTCCGTTCTAATAGGTAACTAGATGAGAAGCTGTGTCTTCTTCTGGTTAGGATCAAATGAACATGAAGGCCTGTTGCACAATTTAAAATATGGTACCACCAAACAGAATATGCTAATAACTAGATGTAAAGTGTATAAGCTTGCAACAAAAGCCTCTTATTATAAAATATATAAACTCAGACATAATATTATACAATGGTATGTATATTATGTCAATCTACTGCATAGGTTTCCATGGTTCGGTGTGGTTTTTACCAGTTGGTGTAAGGGCCTGGAACAGCATGTGGAGGAGTTCCTCCTTCATAGGACTACTGATGTGAGAGACGTAGTGCAAAGCAGAGCATGCCTGTAGGTCACACACCTTCACGTCACTGGAATGGGAGGAGACAAGGAACAGGGATGAGACCAATACACCTCCACAGTCAGAACAACAACAGTGGACCATGGTGCTCTTGAGATATATTTAGGGTCTCTTAGAGAACATTAGAATTTGTTGATTAGACTGCATGCCAAATGGCGGAAGTCAGATGGCTGAGCGGGTAGGGAATCGGGCTATTACTCAGAAGTTTGCCGGTTTGATTCTTGGCCGTGCGTAATGACATTGTGTCCTTCGGGAAGGCACTTCACCCTACTTGCCTCGGGGGGAATGTCCCTAGACTTACTGTAAGTCGCTCTGGATAAGAGCGTCTGCTAAATGACTCAATGTAATCTAACACCACACGTGAGGTAAATGTTGGCTGGGCTGGACTGGAGGTTAGAGTCATTCTATAAAGCTGTTTTTCTTACGCTGAGGCCGCCAGCAGCTCCCTCACCACTTCTACGGGCCTGTATTCCCATGGCAACTGGGAGCCGAGCTCTTCGAACATGTCGATATCACGGATCGCCAGCATCAGTGGAGTCAGACCGTCCCTGTTCTGACAGTTGGCATCCACAAGATCACTCTGAGCCTGAAACACACACCAAAGTTCGAGTGTGACTACAGCCAAGCCAGACTGCATTCAAAATGTCGACAGTCTACAAATCTGGAGCCAGGGTGCAAAGTAAATATTGAGTAGACACACACACGCACACAATCTGAGCCTGGTTGTAGTGTGAGTCCTACCAGCAGGTGCTGCAGTGAGTGGAGCTCTCCCTGCCAGGCAGCCTGGAGGAGCTGGGTGTGGTGGGGCAGAGGCCTGGACATGGACCAGAGCAGCTCCCTCTGCAGGGCAGGAGGACTCACGTGTAATGCAGTCTGGTTGCTGCTGTTGCACAGGGTGACATCAGCTCCCTTTCTCAAGAGGAAGTGCACAACCTGACAACAGAGAGATGCATGTCATCACAGAGGTCGATTCTGTGTAAGCTTTGTATTGATATCTTGGTGAGTTCATTGAAATTAGATTTTAGGTCAAGCAAATGAATGAATGAATCATTGTTGTTCTGTAATTGTCATTTTCCATATCTTCCCTGATGTACCAACAACAGGCTTCTCAGTGCTGGGTTTGTCCACCTGGGGGACAGGTGTAGGGATATCCCTATGGCATCCCTCGTCATCAACACTACCAGTAAGTCACCAGCTTATTTTGATCTTGCATAACACTGAGCTCATCAGTTGTTCCACTCCTGGGAGCCATGACATGGATCTCTTCATGGTATTGTTATTGTGAGGAAAAATACAACTGAATTGATGACTACTCGGGTCCAATAATAAACAGCCATGTCATATCAACAGGAGATCAAAACGGATGAGTTCATGTGTGAAACTACTGCGCTAAATCACATTAATGACAAGGAATAATGATTTATTATTGACGCTCCTTTTCAATCATTTACTATTTATAGCCACGTGTGTGATTTACAATGTTTATATAGCATTTTAAAAATTACATTAACATTAACAAACACAAAGAATGACAAAACATGACCTGCTTAATTCATACTGTTATGCCTTTTTCAATAATCACTGGCATCAGTCACTCAACAATGAGAACAAAGACTACGTCTTATCAGTCCAGCTACACTCACCTCATTAGGGAGTCTCATTCTGTGAATGCTGCAAGCTACAAAGGACCCACCCAACCAAGTCAATCTCCTCCCTAAAACTTACCTCAGTCATACCCCTCTGGCAGGCTGTGATGAGTGGAGTGCAGCCCTCGTCTGTCTGGGGAACATCCACTTCCTCCCAGGGACAGTCTTCCAACTCTAGCCCCAGGCCCAAGTCCCGGCCTGGCTCCTCCAGCTCAGCCCTCAGCATGTCGTCACCACTCCCCCTTCCCTCCATCCTCTCCATAGTCCACCAGGTTCTTGGCAGGTCTGTGTGAACAGCAGCCAGCAGGATAAAGATGAGACTGTCAGATTGGCTGCAGCTGCTAATCTGTCACTATGGCTCTCCTTAGCTCTCGTCTGCTCTCCCGATGATCAGTTTGCCTCCCCAAAGCTGTGCTGACGGATGTCTAGTGGCATGGGTTGGATGAGGTAGTTGGTTTGCTGTGGAAACCTGCTTACTCTCCTTTCTCAAGACCTGGTCTAGTGTCAGTACCTGTGTGGGTGCAATATTATATCAGGGGAGGTTTGTTGTGAATGTCAGTGCAAGACCCTAGTGACCTGGTCCCCGATGGGTAAAGGGGTATGGAGTAAATTTCCTCTCACATTACAACATTGTCTCGTGGTGTGAATGATTAAGACGCAGATGGAAGCATTAATGAACAGGGCATCAACACTATTTTAATATCACCGACAGCCCTAACTGGCTTCACAATCAAATCTAGCTGGCGTCACCCCATTACCCAGCTTTGCGTTGGAATAATAAATGACAACTACTTAGACATTAAAACAACACAACAAAGTCAAGAGGGAGGATTTCTAAGTTATTATGCAACCAACAAACCAAGTAATGTTCTACTGATAGTGTGAGGAACACATGTATGGAAAAATCGAAACAGCATGGACTCAGATGAAGCCAAAAGTCTGTGAAAAGGACTAAACGCTAAACTTAACTCACCTTTAGACTTGAGCTGTATCTCCTCTTGATTTGAATCATTTTCTTCCATCATTTTCTTTATTTCCATGCTTGATTAACATACAATCCAGTGCTCGATTAGAGACATATATAACGCTATGCATTGATCGAGAAGTTAATGGTTTTTTTGTATTTCAACAGCCTCTCCAGTGTCTACACTCCTTACACTTCTCTCCACATGCCTCTCTCTTCCCTGGGCAGGTCTGAGTTTACACTCTGTTGCCTAGGAGATATTGTCAGCCCAGCAGGCCAGGAGTGGATTAAATGCCAACAAGCTTTATGCCCTGCAAGAGGAAGACAAAAAGAAAGCTGCAACAATTGGCACTCAAAAGACAACATCATTCTTTCTTCAGTTTTTTTTAATATGTTGGCTGCACTCCTTTAATAAAGAATAAGGGCAATATACAAACTTTGTTTTTTTATTGCAGTACTTCCAGCACACCAGTTCATATTCAATCATTTAAATTACATTACAGCTATGTTCAAATGAACTACATATTGCACAACATACACAATCTCCCACTTGGAACAAAGATAAATGGTCTGTCGATGATTATTCATGGTAATTAGTACACGGCAGAGGAAGCTTCCAAGAACACAGCTTATCTATTACATCCAAGCAGCCCGTTATGCCTTCCTGTCTTGCGTTAAATGTACTATACCATGTTTGGCAACCCTTAGGCCTTTAAGTTCAACCGATATATCCATAACACAAACAGCAGTGTTACTCAATGCATCAAGAGATGATTGATAGGCAGTTTAGAAGAAAACATCCTCCATCTTGTCTTCCTCAGCTTATGTTACCATCCAACCAGCAGCATGTTGACGTGTCATGTTTGTTTGTTTGCTGATGTTGGCTAAATGTCCATAGAGTTAAGTCTGTCAGATCAGCGGCTAAACTTGAAGATGGTGGGGAAGATCTTCTTGTGGAGGTAGCGCACCTGGTCCTCCGGCCTTCTCTGTTTCTCAAACTCATAGTAGGGGATCTGGAGAAGAACGAAGCAACAACAGACAGGGTCACTGACGGGGCTTTCTAGTTAAGTTCCATCGAGGTTCAGGAGCATTTGCAGTCGTCATGTCGGTACCTGTACAACCTGGTAGCCCAATCTACGGAGGTGGCGCCTCTTGGTGGCCTCCTTCCCCAGCAGGTGCTGGGTGTTGCTGCAGAAACGGTCCTTACCATCCAGGCACAAGGCCATCCTACAACACACACATCATCTTAACCACGTCTACATGTGCATTTTCTTTTACAAACATAAAGAACGTACTCTATTTATTCATTGTATGAGTTTAATCTACCTGTGTGACTTACCTCCTCTGAGTGTGTTCCCATTGAGAGAGAGGCAAGACAAAGCCATCTTCATCCAGATTGATCTCCAAGTCTGGCCAACAAAAACAACAATCGGAATGACTTCACCTGTTTAATCCTGTCATTAAACTGTAGTAAAGTCAACATACTGTAGTCCATATTACAATCTAGAATAGAAGGGAGCAGCAGTGAATCACCTATAGTGTATCCAGTCTGTGTGAAAACTCTGGTGGTGTAGTGGTCCTTGCCCCCAAGTAGAGTGCTGAGAGGCCCTTTAACCTGGCTGTAGAGATATCTGTCCATGGGAGTCTCAAAGGACTGGTCCACAGAGGAGAACGCCTTTATGTGATAGTAGTAAGGCAGCCTGCGACCCTGGAATGACATACACATAATGTGGTAGATTGTACAATTAATTTTAAAATGTGTAGTTCTAGAAAGATGATCTCCACTGAAACTCCATGGAAGCCCAGTGTGGTGGTCATGTCTGGGAAAAAAAGCTTTGCTTGTGGGTTCATTTCCGATTCATGGATGTATTCATGGAATGTCTCCAGTGGTGCTCAGCGCACTCACCCTGTAGTGAGTGCACTCCAGTGAGGTGGACAGGTTGAGCTGCGTTAGCTGACCCAGGGAATTCTTATCCAGGGGCTCCCCTTGTGCTGTGAAGGAGAGAAAGACATGGTTACATACTAGATACAAAGCATTCATGTACTACACCCACACACACACCCACACACACATTGTACATCAAATGCAGGTATGACCAAACAAACCTTGAATCCCACACCTCAGGAGGAACACAACCGGGGGAAAAGGTCCAGTCTCATGCACACATTCACACATATAAACAAACACTCACAAAGGGAGAGAGACATGCAATACCTTGCAGCCTCTGCAGGAAGAAGGGGCTGAAAACCTTGGAAACAAAGTTGAGTGGGAACCTCTCTAGGTGGATGCATGAGTGGAGCACCTCGATCACAGACCGGGGCTGGAACTGGGAGAAACGGGACTGCAGGACGCTCTCCAGCTTGCTAAACATCTGACCGGAGCACGCCGGCAGGTAGTTCAACCTCCCCATGGCCACGATCTGGCAGGCGATCTGGGGAGTGCTGTACTTCTCCGCATTGCCCACAAAGCCCTCTGCTACGGCCTCAAAGATGGGCTCAGAGCGCCACCTCATCTGCAGGCAGAACTCCATCGCCGTGCTGATGAGCTCCACGTCACCTTCTGCTATCCTGCCTGGGAGGTGCTTCTCCATGGCTGGCAGAAAGCCCTGATCGTGATGTCCAAAGTGCATGAGACTGGCCAGGACCCTGAGCAGCTCCTGGTCTGTGAAGTCCTGGAAGAGCCGAGAGGCCCTGCGGCTGAGCTTGAGGATCAGAGAGATGGCCTGGCTCTGCTGCAGGGTCCCCAGGGAGTGGAGGATGTCACTGATGTTGCTGGCAGTCAGTCTGTGCATCAGCCTCTCTGTTTGCCTGTGTAGGCCAGACATCCACTGGTGGGTGTCCTGGCATAGAGCCAGGAGGGAGTACACCTGGGCAGCATCATCAGGAGAGAGAGCCTCGTCGATGCTAGCGCTCACAGAGTTAAGGACCTGCACCACAATCTCGGATCTCCTGCCTTCCAGCTTGTAGGCCACCTCTCCAAGGTGGCACAAGTGTGGTAGCTTGATGTCTGTTCGTGAGAGTTGTGCTCTGCACTCCTCTTTTAACCTGGAAACTACTGGACTGTTAGGGTCCACACCAAACTCCACACACACTCCCAGTAAAATGGCAAGATGTTTGATTCTCTCTTGATTACTAGGGGCCTCGGTCAGCCTGGTGCAGAGTTCCGGCAAGACCTCGCCTTCAAATAGGGCCTTCATCGTGAAGGAATCTCTTATGGCCTGAGTCTTGTTTGGAGAAATAGGAGATACTGTTTGTGTGACCATGGCACCTGTTGCTGAATTACATGAAAGGCATCTCTCAAGATGCAACATCAATTCGTGATCTTTTTCCTCTGTCGATGGCAGGTTGCATAACTGATGTGCCATCGCCCCTCTCTCACTTGTGGTATGGTAACGGAGCAAAGTTGAAATGCACGGTGGTGCTAGACTACGTTTGCATGGTATTTCCACAGTAAAAAGTCGTGAAAGCAAATGTGTATGACTTTCCATTAAACCACGACTGAAGACCAACGCGTGAGCGGAATACTGACACATAGCTTTCACAGAGGATATGCAGGCAATTGACTTCATATTGTTGTAATTATAACGATTCCCCCGAAAAGTCAGATAGTAATAACGTCTCTACAAGACAGTAGTGAGAAACAGTAGCCTGCAAATAACTAGCAACGGTATTTCAGGTATTAGTCCACAATCCATTCAAACTAATGCGTACTCACCATGCAATAGAACGATGTTTATGATATAACTACGGAGTCTTACAAAACAAACCTCGTGTGTTTGGTAACAGCTTGTGTAATGCCAAATGTCTAACATTTGCTTCCATCTACTGGCGATAGTAAGTACGACAGCATGAAAAACTTTTGCTGAACTAGACAAAACTAACAACATTCTCGCGTCCACTACTATTCATTACTTAACAGATCTGATCGGGCCGTTAGTCATACATGTGTATTATCTTATTACATCATGACACACGAGATATGTTTTTTGGACATGCACTATTCAGTCAAACAAAAGTGGACATTTCACCATAGTTTTTTGATTATTCAACCTTTTGCATTTTCAGATTGGGTAAACTGCTAATTTGGCACTGGCAGAAATAAAGCCCGTAAAGTCTGATTTACGATGCATCGACTGATCAAATTGACACCAATTCTTATTTCACTTATTTTACACTAGGTGGCGCAATGTACCAATATAACATATCTTGTTTCCCCTGACGATATTTCTCATGAATCTTCAAACATGATAATAACAACATCAAAATAGAGAAGCAAACACAAGGATGAATGAACTAAAAGTCTCTAAATCCCTTTACTCTATAACTACAAATCCAGTCTGTTATACATCTAAATGTTATTTATTTTGTACTTCTAAATAAACATACAATGGTAAACATACATTTATTTGCTTCAGCTGTGTCTGATGTGGAGCAACGTGGATAACTAAGGGTTATCCCCCCCCCCCCCCCCTCTCTATCTTCCCAGAACATCTCAAAGAAGATGAGCTTCACAGGCTCTAGGGAGCACAGCCTCTGTTCTCCCATGTCGCATTACTCTTCAGGGATCCATCAATATAGCAGCATGTTCGTTTTGGAACTTTGAAGTCTTGAGGGAGCTGTTGGTAACAGTCGTAGGGGAGTCCATCAAGACACATATGCAAAACGGATGAAATTATTTCTACATTTCACGGAAAGGATGTGGATTGCAGTAGTCTTTTGATAATCCAACAGTGAAATGTCACCCAGCACACAAATAAATGCACGTGCCCACAAATATACAGTATGCACACACACACAAACACATGTACATACAAACACACACACACACACACACACACACAAATCAACTCCCTGATAGCCCCTTCGCCACACATGGATGGCACCATCAATGGGGCCAAATCTAATCTAATAAAGAAAAGTTCAACAGTGATGCTGTTATAAAGTGCTTAATGTGACGCACTTGGAAGATGGCACAATGGCTGGGTTTAATTATGTCCCCGATAACTTGTTACTGGGGACCTGTTTTTGTGACTGAGGGGGTGATCTCATGATCATTAAAACTTTTAACACATTTTTACAGTCAAAATGCGTAATCTGCACTGTAATGAAGGTTTGGGTCTCGGAAGCGGGTTGTCTGGATGTGATAACTGAAAGCTTCTGCAGATACTGCGGCCTACACAGAGATCCACTTGTATCTCATTCTGGACAATACTCTGGCTGTCTACACCCTGAAAAGTGACATCATTCTGGCTGAAACACTTCATTTTCCCTTAGTTGTTGATGCATCATAATGACTCAATCTCATTATACCAGACCAGACAGGAGGGAGGATGTGGAGGTCTGTAGACATAGAAATCATGGGACAGTATAGATGTTTTATTATAGAATCCTTCTGCCGGTTCACAAGAAATGTCATGGAGCAAGCTCCAGGGGATTCCAAGGATGACTGTGGCTCGTTTAAAAAGGTTAGAGCCTCATGTGTGCCGTCATGTGTTTCTGATTTAGCCTTAATTCAACTCGGCATATAAAATATTATGTGTGATTGGATTTCTAATCATTTTGAAATGATAATGCCTGGGGAATGTATCACTTGCTTGTTGGCCAAAGAGTGAAGATTGTAAGTTGTTTTCTCTTTGGTGTGTCAGGCCTAGAGAGAGGACATGTTCCCAGAGATAGAAGCTATGTCCAGCCTCCAGGCAGACTGCGGGGAGATATTTCACGGCAGGATGAAAGCAGCGTATCAAGAGGACTGTGTCTCCTCTGTATAACAGTGGTATGATGGAGTTGGGTAGAATGGGTAGAAGCATACGTATAGGTATACTACTGATATGAAAAGTAGTGTGAACTGGAAAGGGTCTAAGTACAGAGTGTGCTGGCTATACTGTTGGTAGGGTAGAGTGTATAAAGGAGATAGGAGTTTGTTGGTATTGTGAAGCACTAGTGAGCCAGGCACACTCTGGGTCTTTAGCGGCTGTTCCCAGGGAACGCTCAGCCAAGACCCCAGGCTCAACACCCTGCTGGACTTTGAAATCAGATCTTTATTGTCCATAAAGTTTAAGCCAAGTATGAAGAATCAGCCCTCCCTAACAAAACATACCCTCCCATACCGAGAAAGAGAGAATACCCTGAGCAATGTTGTCACACACATTCACAATTATGGTGTTATAACTATAACTCTTTATCTCTTTCTAATTCCCTGTGGAAAAGTAGTAAGTCACGTATTCATGCATTTTTGGAATAATTTCTCAATAAATGTAGCTTCCTAAGGGAAATAACTAGCTACAATCATACCAATGTCATGTGAATTTGTGCTTACACAGAACAATACAGACTAATAAGAACAAAAAAAGAGAAATAATTGTTATGGTTTTGGTGTTAAATTTGACCCCACAATCATGAACTGCCTGATGAGTGAAAATGTCCCAAATTAGTTTTTGGCTCTCATCTGAGGTTAGTAGCAGGAAAAATCTATAAATCCAGTTAAACTACTCTCTTTTGCCATGATAAACTGAAGTTTTACTGAAACACCTGGAGCATAAAGAGATGTGTTTCAAATTCCTCCTTTGATGTTGGTGGGAAACAATGGAATATGAATCAAAGAGACCTGACCATGAGATAACCAGAAAAGAAATCTGCACTTATCACTCCTGGATTCTGGGTGGGGTTGGGGAGGAGGAGGGAGGGGAGTGGCAGGGGGTTGTTGATAAATGCAGATGAGACTTGCAGCTGTAAAATGAGCCGTGTGTTTGTGTTGTGATTGATTGCATCACTGTCCAGGAATGTAGTGGGTTGATCTTTTGATGGGCAACTACAGAGCACAGCTATTGGATTTCAATGCGTGCCTTTGGCCACTTCAAATAAAGGGGTTATGTGGTAATCCTACCTATGCAAGACATGCCTGACACATGGACATGGATTGCCCTTTTGTTGGCAAGAGTGTGAAGCCACAGTCCACTGCAGTGATGACACTATTATAATCAAACGAGTGCTAACTCAGCACAGAGCAGGTGTTCTCATTTACAAGAATAATAGTGGAAACAGAGATATTTTGGCAATGATTACGTTTATAAACCTACAGGTAAATAAGACAACAGTAATTGCTGGCTGGAATGTAGGACATTATTTTTTATATTTATTCTGTATTTGCCGTTAATGTGAAATTCAGGAGGTACAATAATAATAATAATGTTAATTAAACACTTTCCCTAAAACAAAACACAGTAGATGGAAATGTAATTTTACTGTCAATTTTTTGTCCAAGTTATTGTTCAACCAAGTATTTTTCCACCTACTAGTTGCATGTTCCTCTAATCAACAATGGCAACTCGGAGAGGTATTTGCAACACCTGTGAAGAGCTCATATAATTCCATAGGCTGTGATTTCTTTACTGTAAACACTTCGGGAAAATGTTTCTTTGCCTCTCCCCCACCCTCGGTTTCAACAGTTTGTAATCAGTCAAGCTTTTCCAAGTAATTATCCATTTTTTCCCTGAGTGACAGTGAGGATTTCACTTGGCCCGGAGCGACGTCACGGTTGAAGATGAGCGCATCTGTTAACCAAGGCAAATGCATTTTCACTTAAATACTAGAGAGCAGGGCAAAAAAAAAAAAAAAAAAAACTAGACAGCAGGACAACGTTTACGCCTGCCTGCCGACGCCTACCTGTGGCCTTAGTATAGAAAAATAGCCGTCATCCTATTTCAATGCGTGAGAGCTACGCAAAAAAAAAAAAAAAAAAAAAACGATGACACTGAGGCCAATTTCAGTTAATGCTTTTGCGCCATAACGTCAACATCGATAGTCCTCCTGGAATCTTCTGGGGTTTACTTCCCTGCCCTGGCTCTGGCTCCATTCCATCACCCTCAGGCTCCAGTATCCTTGCTGCCAGATTAAAATCGCTGTGCTATCGGAATTTGGGTGTAAGACGCAAGGTTTTTGTCACCTTTTCCTTTGGGGTTTAAAGTTTGAAATTGTTTGCCAGAGAAACGACAATGAAGAGGTTAACGCATTCCATGACGGAAATCGCCATACTCTGACCAAGTTATCAAACGTTAGTGATGAGACCGGAGAAGATCCCGTCGGGTTTCCTGCGCACCAGCATTTGGCGGTGCTGCTGACTCCTGCAGTGTGGTCGACCGAGTCCGCGAGACATCCCATGAAAAACAAACAACACCTTAATTGTATTTGGGAGAGGCGGTGCTCGGTTTGGAACTTTGATATAGAGTTGTTGTTGCTCTTTCTCAAGGATACACTCATCATGACGATTCCATTATCTCGGATTCAACTTGCTCTATTCTTCATCCTTCTTTGTCCTGTCAATATCATCGGACTATGGTGGTAAGTCTTTGGTACATTAATAATTGACACGTGCTATTGGATAGCAGTAGCAAATGTGTTAGTAAGGGGTTTTCTTAATAGTGTGACCTCAGATATTAATACAACTAAACGATTATAGCGGCAACTCGTTTTTTTCTGATATATTTGAATTAAACATGTCATCCAGTAGCCTATCCAATATACAGACGCATTTTCCCATTTACTTTTTAAAGCAGTAGTATACCAAGGGACTAGTCTAAGATAATATCATCGTAATTCATTTGAATAATTTATTGTAGTACTAATCTCCTAACCCCCTGGGAAATATTAGTTGCCTATTATTTAGTGTTGAAAAAAATCTTTATGATATACAATCAACAATAATTTAGTTTTGAATTTATCTAACAACTTTTGAGCACATTCTAAATGCAATTTAAAAGGTATTTAAACTGCAACTAAAAATGAAACCAACATTAATAGAGATAAATGTCTTAGGGTTGCAGGGCTACGGTGGTCTTGCATGCTGAACCTCATTGAGGTCTGGCATGGCCTGTTGTAAAAGCAGACGTATGAAAGGGGTCAGAGTTGGAATTTCAGGTGGACCTTGAGGCAGTGGATATGTCATCATAAAACAATCCCGTGTTCAGCGCTCAGAGGTGTGTGACAGTCAGAGAGACAGGGAGAGATCTGTTGATAACATATTCTACACACACACTCATCTGCAGGGGGATGTTTAGATCACATCCCCTTTCAGCATTTTTCGAGCTCCCCCCCCACATTTCCATCTCTATCAAGGTCACCTATAATAACTGAACTGGTATGACCAACAGTGCCTAGACTCAGGCTGCATGTTGTTGGCCTGCTGAGCTAAAACTAGGGGAGATAATGCATGTCCTCGGGTCACAGGCAAGGTTAAGCCACTCATCAATAGTGCATGGGTCACTGAACCACCTCTGCTACACTGAGACAGACCTAGAAGGGTGGGCTAAAGGTGTGCACACCTGTAGGTCTGGCAGACACGGACAGGACAATGACGCTTTCTGTTGAGAGTTTCTCGACATACCATCACTTCTCTCTTTCTCCCTCCGTCTTCTCTTTAAAGGCAAATAGTTGTCATTCAGACAGGATATCACTGGCGAGAGAGAGAGAGAGAGAGAGAGAGAGAGAGAGAGAGAGAGAGAGAGAGAAAGAGAGAGAGAGGGAGAGATGAAACGCTTAGAGATAACCCTGTCCTTTCAGAGCCTCTGTTGATTAGAGTCTAATCATTTGGGCCGGGTGCTGAGCAGTGAGATTCAGGGAGTGTGGAATGCCTTTGCTCTAAAACAGGGTTCAGCACAAGTAGTTATATGCTGTGTGTGTGTGTGTGTGGGTGTGTTCATGTGTACCCTTCCCGCCTAAACGTACAGTAGTTCTTGATAGTGTTTTCTTGGTCTAATGACAGATACTAACTGATCATTGAACACGAGGCTGGGTGTTAAATCCCCATCAGATAGTTTTGTGTGTCTTGTGTTTTGTTTGTGTGGGGCATAGGATGGCATGGCAGGCAGTGAGGAGCGTGTCTTAACCTCACAGGTGCACATGCACAAGCGTCAGTCCCAATCATCCAGGCCGAATGGGGCCAGAGCCAGCATAGCCCCCCCCCAGCCCCAACCCTGGCCCTTTGCTTCTGCTCCGCACCAGTTGAAACATCAGTCACCAGTTGAAAAGCACTTAATTATACTAGATCTTATCTGTCCCCACTCACGAATCAAAAAGCAATACATGTTTTGTTTTTTTGTCTGAGAGTGGTGAGATGTACAATCAAGGATCAGAGAGATGTGGTCAGATAAAGATGAGATGAAGAGCGAGATGTCTGAGCCAGCCAGGGCTCTGGAGTCTGCAGGATGTTACAGTGTTCCTTTGCAGAGCATGTGCTGTGCACCAGACGCTTCCCAGACTGGGAGAAGTCTTGTCTCTGTGTGGCAGAGCTAGTCAGGTAATCCCTGTCTGAGACTTTCAAGGCACAATATTATACTCAGAACTTAAGGATGTATTCTTGGTGAATTGGTAGATAATTGGAGCTGGCACAGTGGGAGACTTGAGTTGGATTCCTGCTGGGTACTTGCGTACTATGTTCTTATTCTTTCCTTCCCTCTCACTGGGAGATCAACATGTGACAGACTGCTGTGGCGCTGCCTATGTCAGTCCTAGACTGTCACTTGATTTAGTGTTGAAGTCTAGAGGAGATTATGCCATGGCTCAAAGCCATGGACCACAGGCCTCACCCAGTGTCCCTTTCTCTTCCTCTCTTTCTCCAGCTCTCTCTCTGTGTCTCTCTCTCATTTTCTCTCTCTCCCCCCACCCCCTTTCCTAGCTGGCGTCCTAGTCCCTGGCCTTGTCGTGACTGACTTCATATACAGCATACTTGGAGGATTAAGGAGGATGAAATTCACTCGTTTCGCAAAGTGAATAAAGGCCCATATCTGTGGCCGTGCGAGTGGTAATGAAACCTGAGGTCGGCCAGGCTACAAAAACAGCTTATCCTGCACAGATCATGTCTGCTGCTCCACAGGGACTGATTATTTGGATATGTGGTTCTTTATCTCTGTTTCCTTCTCTATTTTGGTCTCTATTATCTTTCTGATATTTCATGCGAGGTAGGGTTTGGAGAGGTTCTTGATTGCATCCATGGCGGTACATCCTCGTTGATGTTTTGGTTAGACCCTGTTTCAATGTTATCACCACCAGGAGCTTTAACTAGAACTGATAGAGGCTGAATCTGTGACATTGTAGGAATAGGAAGATTGATTGCTTATCTGACATTGGAGTTCCTTGTGTGTGTATCTTTTAATGAATGTCTGTGTGTGGTTTTGGCAGCGCAGGGATGTGTTTAAGGTCAGTGCTGGTTCTGGTACATTTTGCAGTGCAACTTGGTCATACAGACAAAAACTTCATTTACATACAGAATGCTGACTCCAGCTATGCTGACAGTCCAACTGTTTGAGTTACATTAAAATACTGGTCACTGCACAACACTGTATGAGCGAGCTCTCCTAAAGCTTAAGCATTAGCATTTATAGCAAGGTACTGTATAGTAGGCTACTATAACATATTATTAATTCATCCTGAGTAGTATACTTTTTTTTTTGTCAATTGTCGCTTCTTACACTGACAATGACACAGAACTTGGACTAGAGAAAGTATGTCCAACATAGTCTACTTTTTTATGAGCCTACACCTCCTGTTGTAAAACCTGGTCATTTCTTTTGCAAGCTGTGAGAAGAGCCAGTTTCATGGCTCTGATCCGGACACGCTCGCTCACAGGTTTGGAGGCTGTGATGACAGAGATAATCAGTGGTTGTAGAGGCAGAGTCTGCCTGCTAATCACTACATGTGAACATCCACAATGACACAGCAGGGAAGGCCACGGGTTTTATTCTTCTTTCTTCATGGATACTGCTCAAAGGAGCACGCTCATTGAGTGTTCTTTCCAAAGCCGTTGCCAAGGAGACGTTGTCAATACATCGTCAATAACTGGTAGAAGAAGGGGATTGGTTGTCAGAATACTGTAACCATTCTTCTGAGCTGGAGTTTTGGAATCAGGACCTCGCACCACAGTTGACATAATTTACTTCATGGGAGCTTGTTACAGTACTGTTCTCTCCTTTCCAGGAAGAATGAATTATTAGGGTGGATTTGAGAAGTTTTGTAAGCTTAATCCACGCCGCTCGCCATTGTCATATATTTCTGTCCTCGAGGATAACTGTGTGTTGGCAGTTTGTCTGCTGTCTTCTTTTTTCCATGATGCTATAAAACTAAAAAGATCGTACTTGAAGCTAAAAATAAATGGTATTTTGATTGAATCAGAGGTATAGGGTGACATTTTAAATCAAAATATAAATGGCCCCACTGTAATAAAATAATAGACTTAGTTCGGATGGGGGATGGGTCCTGTGTGCAGACTGCCACTATCCTGTATCCTGTGGCTCCTTGTCTTATCAGACCGGCATGAGAGAGGATTGGCAAGAGTGCTGCTTTGACTTCTTAAAACAAACTCACTCCGCAGATGAAAGTTATTAGACATAGAGATGGAACACAACGGCAAGGGGTGAATGAAAAGCAGTGAGGCGTTCTTACACACGTGCACAAATATGCACACACACACACACACATAGGCAGGCATGAGCGAGCATTAAGACACATAGACCATGCACACAGACATATACACTCCTTTCCCTACTACCACATAACAATAACACCTGGTTCACGTGTTAGAGGATTACATCCGCTAATCTGTAAAGTCAGATATTATAGATTTTGAAGTGGAGGTGAACTCAAATTGGACGGATCTCACATTGTCATGATAACTGTTTGGAACACTCTGGAAAAAGCTCCCAGTGTTGGACCAGAGGCCTACTTTTTTTTCCGTTAAGGAGAGAAATAAACAATTTACCTGAAGTGTAAACAGACGTCTTTCATCACAAGTGAAGAAACCTGGCAATTAAGATAGGTCTGCCTCTCTCTGGTAATACACCTAAGATTCCCAGGGGTGCTATGAATGATGTGTGTGTGTGTCCTGTTCTTCAGGGCTGTGGGCAGTCCTCTGGTCATGGATCCCAACAGTATCTGCAGGAAGACCAAGCGCCTCGCTGGCAAACAGGCAGAGCTGTGCCAGACCCAGCCAGAGATTGTCAGCGAGGTGGCCAAGGGCGCCAAGCTAGGCGTCCGGGAATGTCAGTACCAGTTTCGCTATCGCCGCTGGAACTGCACCAGTCAGAACAAGTACTTTGGCAAAATACTCCAGCAAGGTGAGTAACAAAATGGATTGATTCTGTTTAAACAGAATCCAAAACTGTTCCTATCTATGGTTACTCAGCACGACTAACTTTTCCCTAAATCTTCTTCCAAGCTGTGTGATTATGAAAAAAGATGATCTAAGTATCTCTCTCATGATTCACTAGTGTCTATTTTGAAGACGTGAACCCATGACCTCCGAAGGCTGAGGCAGTGGCCTCTCAACTCAGAACAAGGACAGCTGTTGTGTCTTAACAAGACAGATTTACACTTGACTGACTCTCTTCTGCATCAGATTGCACTCTCAAAATTATCTTCTGAAATTGCCTCTCCTAATCATTGATCTCAAAATGTTCCCATCTCTTTGAAGTTCAGTAATATAACTAATGTAGGGCCCTGCTACTCTACAATTACCAAGCACATTTCTGTCTGTTGTCCCGGCCCTTGCTCCAGCACTATCTGACTACTCCATTACTCCATAGAAACCACTCTCTGTGACCCAACAATGAAGTGTTTTGTCAACAAACCACTGGGAGTTGCTCCAATATTAATTGTATATATCCTCTCCTGGTTTTTATTGAGCTATCTAGCTAATGCATGCTCACAGCTCTCTTTGAATCTTTATGAGCCATCTTGATAGTGATGACAGCACTGCCACTGAAGGAACTTGGCTAGCAGAGCTGAGAAATGTCCATTAAAGCATCCACTCAAAGACTTTATGACTACAAGAATGTCTGTGTGGTGTGTCTGACTAAACTCATGGTACCTTATGAGCCATTCCTCAGCAAAACTGTAATCCTCCGTGGCCTAGCTAAATAGCGTGTGGTTACTTGAGACAGACTGTGGTGGCTGGATGAGGAAGATATTGGTACCACGATGAAACCCTCAGAAGGGCTAGAAGATAAACATTATCTTCTGTCAAACATCGATGTATCTCACTTTGTTTGACGAGCCAGATTCAGTCAGAAAGCCAAAGAATACTGACAGCTGTCAGCTACGTTCATCTAACTGTTGGAGAGTAGGACCTTATGTGGTTTAGCTAGTAAAACTCACTTTTCACCAGGTATATGAGGATCTGAGAGTGATGTTTTGAGGCTGATTGTCATGCCTGTGCTTGGATGGCGCAGGAAAGAGGTGGGACCGTCAGTATTACAACACCTCTCCTCTCACGGAGGAGCTGGAACCTGACAGCCCTCAACGGTGATTAATCATGAATTCCAGCATGTCTACACAGTAGAAGGGTTTAAAGTGCTGTTCCATTGAAAATTGTCAGCACAATTACCCAGATCAGCTTTTAAGGACCGTCTATCAGCGCTGAGAGCCCGGCGAAGACAGGGCCACTTCCGCACATGGACACGGCCACATTGCCAGAACGAGCTGCCTCCTTTTCCTATTTGTCGGCGCAAATATAACCAGAAGGCTGTTTTCTCCCGCCTTTTCAAACACAAAAACCCCAAGCTGCTGTTGTCCTGCCGCTCCGCGCTGGGCTCACGAGACAGACCGAGGGAGCCGCAGGGAGAGCTGGAACACGTCTCCTGGCTTTAATGAAGCAATTCGAAAACGCTCTGAGACACAAAGTGTGGTTCTAATTTAAATGTAATATAACAAATATCCAGCCTGCATGTCATTTCTTATGCCACTTTAGGAATGTGACTCGTTGCTCTGTCTGTCAACCCCTCTTCCTTCTGTCTTCTGCTCTGTCCGTCATGGTCAGAGCGCCACGCTCCCTGGCAGTGCTCAGTGCGCAGTGGATACAGAGATGTTCTGAGTTACGAAGCACTTCACAAGGAAAGACGCTCGTTTATGACTGAAGCCACAATCTGTCATTCAGAAAACAATAAATGACAGTCCTGTCACTGGGGTTTCCTATAAAGCCGAGTGATGAGGTTGGAGAAATGTAACCGCCAGTGTCTTGTCCATAGACACTGCTAAAACATCCTGATACATTCTCAAGTTGAACCCTTTCGATAATAAATGGCTTTTGAGTTTTAACATGTGTAGTTATACGACCAAGCAGCAATTGAAACAGGGTTTAAAACATAAATATTAATATATGCACCAAAAAACTATTTTTATCTCTATGCTTATGATTCGTCGGACTGTGAGAAATGATTGGACACCATGTATTTTCTTGAACCATAGACTGAGTAGCCCTCTGTGTCAGCAGTATAGTAGCTGTCCTAATAAAAATGACCTACTTATTGAACATGCATTCCTCTTTGGACATGGTAAGTCATGCTTATCATAGAAAAGACCCTAGTCCGAAAAGGTTCAAGTATGAATGAACATGTTCTCTCAGAGAAGGAACAAGTTATTTTGTAATCCAGTCAATTGATTTAGCAATGAGATTCATGCAGCTTCTCCTCTGTGAGATTGGGTAGTCATTGGTAGTCATTACTAGTATAATCTTGATATCTGCTATGTTCAAATAACCAATTTGGTACTTCTGTAATTACACTGATGGTTCAAGGAGTGGATTGTGCTCATGCCAGCGTCAGATCTGACACAATCAAGGTGGAGTGTGTTGTTTTCCTCTGCGTTTTATTCTCATAGAATGAGGGTTGAATGTCCTGGTTGTGTTATTAGGTAATACAATACAGCTCTCGACAGCTCCCCTGAGGGTGGAAGGGGCGGCGGGAACACTTCGTGCAGCATCACAAACTAATCGTCTGTCTTGTCAATAACAAATCAGTCTTCCACAACTCTAATGATGACTTTACTTATTGGGTTATTTCTCACCCCTGTGCACCCAGCTGGCAACCATGAAGTATGTACCCAGTGATACTCTGATAGAGAGAGAATACCCCTCCTAACATTCCTTCACCCGTCTCCCTATTGAACTTGATAGTGGTTGTGAGTCATGTGGTGTTGCTCTCTCTCTCTCTCAGAGTGAGAGGGAGAGAGAGACAGAGAGAGAGAGAGAGACAGAGACAGAGAGAGAGAGAGAGAGAGAGAGACAGAGAGAGAGAGAGAGAGAGAGAGAGAGAGAGAGAGAGAGATGAAGCAGAGGTGTGTCTTCACCGTCCACCAAGCTCTTAGCAGATTAACCAAAGAGCTGTTTTATATCAGCCAAATGCATTGGTATGAAAATACCCAATTTAACAGCTGTGGACAGTTTATCCCCAGATATCCCAGACCGAATCCCCACAAGTGTAAGCATACGATGCAGAATGTACAGTAGGTGTGTGAAACATCCAGAGTGTGTTTGATGCATCGTAAGGGATTATGTCTGTCTGTGGTAGCTGTGTGAGGCTCAGGTTAACAGAGTGGAAGGCAGGTATGCCAACCAGGCAGCAGTAATGTGCTCAAGAGCACATGAGCTCAGCTTCTCCCTGACTCGGACTCAGCCAGGCCAGATCAATCAATCAGCAGAGTTCATACCCATCAGCATGTGTCAGCTGGAGCTGCTGCCACGCCGTGCCGCAGAGGGGCCCAGGCGGTCCCCTAGTGCTTTGTAAAACCCGGGACCCATGCATCATTGACTCAAAGTTAGAGTATTAAAAAAATATTTGCTAATTCCTGTCGAAGGCCCTTCTGGCATACTGAGCACTCTCAGACAGGCCCAGACACAGGCTGCAGCAGAAATTTGTTTGGAATTTGTGTCTTGGAGGAAAATATAAAAGAGGGTTGCTCAAATTAAGAGATACTTTCGATATGGTATATATTTAAAAAAAATTCTTAACCACTTACTCCTCTTCACTTTCTGTGGCTCATCAAACATTTGCATATCTAGAACAAAGAGACGACTGGAAAACATCCATTGATATGGATTGCTGATTTGTAATGCTGTTGCTTTTGAACTTTTCAACCACCCCTTATAGTAAGAGCATACAGTGATATCATGTTCCCCTTGTCTAGTGGGCAGCAGAAGAGGGGGTCAGAGCCGAGAGACAGCCCCAGGTTGGATCCAGGAGAAGGGGAGGGCTGCAGGGTCAGGTCCAGGGCAGCATGGGCTCCGACCATGCAGACAGATGGATGCTCGCTGGAGGCCCTCAAGCCCCTCTGTCAATGGGGAGGAACAGACAGGGAGAGAAACAGGGTTAGGCCACGGACCTAAGAACTACATCTACATAGTGGCTAGTCTGTGAGGTCAGGTGTGTGTTCAGATCTGAACTGTAGACTGGAATGGAGGCACGCACACACACGCACGCCCACACACGAACACCCTGGCCAGTATGGAGAGATGCACACACACGCCCACACATGAACACACACACACACTGTCGCCACACACACATACAGGCCGGTATGGAGACATCTTTGGGTGTGCAGATGGTTGGACAGCTGGTATTGATATCACAGTGTGCTGGTCTGCAGCCCCTCTCGCACGGCACCGATTCCGTTTCACCAGATTTAATGAATCCCATTCACTGAATCATGCGATATGGAATTGGCACCAGACTGAGCGGTGACTGCACTCTCACGTCTTCCAGCTCCACAAAATAAAAGTCATTCATTTCATCTTCGACACAATGGACTGCTAACTGCCTCCTTCCCCACCCTTCCCTCTGCTTGATGTAATACAGGCAGAGCTGAACACACTGCTGCATGGGAATTGTGTGTTTGGCGGGTTGCAGCTATCGGTTTTCAATCAAATTGAGAAGAAATAACAAATATATAGATGTAGTGGATTCAGCGACACTTTAAACTTAAAAACAAATACTTTACTGGTATGAAACCAGCAGTCTCTTACATTAAAAGTTCTAATCGGGATATGTTTCTTTCCCAGAAGACGGCACAGCCTTGAAAGTTGTGTTGTGCATTAGGTTAAGACACAGGATCAATTTGCAGTTGTAGTTGTACATCCCCCGGGTCTATGGGGTAAGCCCTGAGCCAGAAATAACCCAGCAGCTGTGCTTTGTGTGAGAGAGAAGCAGAGAAAAAGAGAGTGAGAGATAGCAGCAGTATTAGCTGTACATGCTGACAGTGACCCCTAGGTCCCTCTCTTCCCTGTAGGCCAATGTAGAGCATCATTCTTTGACGGCAGGAAGAAAACCGTTTCCAAAATGACGCCGTTAGTGACTGGTCAGTGAATAAACACATGAACAAATAACGCCCCTCTTGCAAATGCTTGTTTTCGATTTCTGTGTGTCTTCCCAGACATTCGCGAAACAGCGTTCGTGTACGCCATCACCGCGGCGGGGGTGACCCATGCGGTGACCCAGGCCTGCAGCATGGGAGACCTGCTCCAGTGTGGCTGCGAGGCCACCCGCAGCAGAGCGCCTCCCCGGCCCGCCTCCTCCTCCTCAGCCTCCGGCGAGGGCGTCAAGTGGGAGTGGGGCGGCTGTGGGGACGACGTGGAGTTTGGCTACGAGAAGTCCAAGCAGTTCATGGACGCCAAGAGAAAGAAGGGGAAAAGCGACATCCGAACGCTGATCGATTTGCACAACAACGAGGCAGGCCGCTTGGTAAGTCTACAGTCCCCGTCTGCAACTCAGGAATGATACGATTTCTGTTGTTTTGAATTGGTGACAACATTACTGTTGAAGACGGGATCGAAACAACCCATTGCTTTTTATTTCATTTGACAGTGTTTTAGGCAAAGGGGAAAAGGATTGCTGAGAAAGTGCTGCCTGTGTAGATGGATGTTGTCTCATTCTGCCCATGTACCAGAAAGAGATAGCCCCTAGCCATATTTGTGTAACACCGTAAACTGATATTTGAACAAGAATCATGTTTCTGAAACAAGAAAACACAAGTGTGCCACCCATTTGGTTTTCAAGCCTTTAAGGCAAGTAGCTGCTAATATATCTTTTCCTTGTAAATGTGCAACGTTTTCCTTTGTTGCTCACTCCATGCACTTGTAGGCGGAGTGAATTATGGGACTGACGAGGGCCTTCTTGTTGACAAAGAGGAGATAGCGACACTGCAGCACTCTTGTTCGGAGCTGGTCTGCCCTCTTAAGAAGTTAATGACATGTTATTGCTTAAAATGTCCTGGGTGTTTGCTTCTCCAGTGTTGGTATGCGTCCCAGTTTGATACACTGTCTGTCACACAGCCTCAACCTCCTCCTAAAGGTCAGACTCAGGTAAAAGTGGAGGAGGGACTGGGCTGTAGCTAGACAGCCCAATTATAGCATTAGGATCAGCTATTTGAACATAACCACCGTGAAGATGTATATTGAAAAACACATTTTTGGATAAAAGAGAGGACGAGATTAAAGTGCAGAGGCATGCAGAATGCGTCCGTCGTTCCCTGGTTAGTGTAGAGCTGAGTGATGGTTTGTTGTCAAGGCAGGGTAGATGAAGGAAGGCCAGAGGCAAGGTAAGCGGGAAGGAGGGAGAGGAGGGGGGAAATTCCTTCTGAATAGCGTCTGCTTTTATCTTACCTATCTATCTGTGTCTGTGTGTATGTGCATGTGTGCGCGTATTCATGTGTGTGTGTGTGTGTGTTCGGGTGCGTTTGTGTGTTCCACCACAGGCGGTCAAGAACTACATGAGGACTGAGTGTAAGTGCCATGGGCTGTCTGGCTCCTGTACTCTCAGAACATGCTGGAAGAAGATGCCCCACTTTCGGGAGGTGGGCGACCGCCTGCTGGAGCGCTTCAACGGTGCCTCCAAAGTGATGGGCGGCAACGACGGCAAGACCCTCATCCCGGTGGGCCAGAACATCAAACCCCCAGACAAACAGGACCTCATCTACTCAGCGGAGTCACCTGACTTTTGCCTGCCCAACCGCAAGACAGGCTCACTGGGCACGAGGGGCCGCATGTGCAACAGCACCGCCATGGACGTGAGTGGCTGTGACCTGCTGTGCTGTGAGCGCGGCTACAGGGAGGAGACGGTGGTGTTTGAGGAGAACTGTCTGTGCCGGTTCCACTGGTGCTGCGTGGTGCAGTGCAAGAAGTGTTCTGTGAGGAAGGAGCTCAGCCTGTGTCACTAGGAGACCTCCATCTGCAACCCCAGAAACGTGAGGAGTTGGGAGTCTCCTCTGTAGAACTAGAATCACGCTCTGAGAAACAAGCTTCCACACTTCAGTTGTTGAACAGGAGAGCCCTGGGAGAACATTGTCTGATCTTGGAGTCCTCCGGGCTGACTCTTCAGGGGAGCTGTTGTACGTGGTCCCTGAGCTCACTGAGAGAGTGAGGTTCCATCCATATGGGTTCTAGAAACCTGACAGCTGGATCTCCTACTCTTCTGGACCCCACATCTACCGCTGAGTAAGCTCTGCTGAGTGGGATGCTGAATATCACCTTGTACCCCAATTCTCATCTTCCAGAACAGAATGTCGGGGAACTTCTCATAGAAGACTAGCGGGAGACTTGTTTTTTCCTCAAGGTTCTCAGCATTTGGTACAGATTGTTGAGCTCCTTCTCAAACCACTACACTAAATTCCCCCACCTTGAACCTTTAGAATTGTCCATTGACCCAGATTAATACCTGAACCAATATTTTCTCACTTCAAGCCAAGAGCTAGTCAGGCCCAAAGAGAAATGAGCTGCAATCTGTCATTAGAAGCTGTAAATATTGCTGTAAAGCACACAGAGTCAGTCATGTTACTGTGGTGGCAGTTGTAACCAAAGATTTAAGTGCCACTAAGACACAGACTTTGAATGAAGTTAGCTAGGACTAATATCAGATTCAAATGCTATGATTTATACAGTACTAAAGTGATAGTGCCATATTTTTCATATAACAAATCATAATTTAGACAAATGGACTTTAGCGTTTGAACATACCCAAGATGGAGAACAGCTTTTCTTGTATCAATGACAATTTGAAAAAAGGGAATCCCAGGGTTGTCCAAGGACTACCAACTTGCTGGATGCTGATGAGTTTGGTTGACACCAAAGACTGTTTATTTATAAACCTTCGATAACAAGACTACTCATTGTGGTAACATGAGGAACGTGCCTACCATCTCTTTTAAAAGCACTTTGGATATGGGAGTGTAAACCATATGTTAACATTGTTTCTATTCGTTTGAGTAGTTTGTAGATGAAAAGAGAATGTTTTGTGTTTTTTTATATGAGGTTCAGTATAAAGAAAGTATGATATTATATTTTGTTTATTCGTTTGATATACAGGGCTTTTGTAATGCACTTTCAATCAAGCTTTTGGTGTGTGTAGTCATAATATTCTGCAGAATGGCCAGTTGTTTTCACATCCAATAGACCCAGACATTTGTGTGGTTGAGTTGATAAATGTTGTTTTTTGAAAGCACACTTCCTCTGACATGACCCTCTGTCAAAGTTCTATATGACAGGCAGATCAGACTTTCTTGTTTTGTTGCTTGTTTTGTGAGAATAAAACCTTCTGTCTCCAAGTTTTCACTCTTTGTTATCTATCACTTTGAAGTGTGTTTCCCCCGAACTCCCCAGACAAAAACCACTCGATGTGCTCTGGAATACAGTGATTTTCTTTACAAGCAACGGCACCATTCCTTCTCCTTTGGTCAAGTCCGCAGTTGTGACTAGAAGAATCTGTGTTTTTGCTTGTGTGCATGCAGGTGTGTGTAGTGATCTGTGCTACAAGTAAGCATAGGATGATACGAAGCAAGAGCACACGCTGAGAGATGACATCGCTGTGATTTATTGCCAATGTACCCAGTTTTATTACCAGACCATTCCACGCCAGAGGGTTCATAGTTTTAATATTGTTACCATGACAGTGACTACACACTGCAAAGAAACCTTTGTAGTAGACTGAACCTTGAAGAATCCTTTGCGTATTGTCTTGCGCAGGCAGTCTGTGTAGTTTGTTCACATCTAGATATTTCGTTGTTTTTATTTCATGATTGTGAGCCAGGTTAAAGGAGGGATAATCTAAATCATATTAAACGACAGATTTTGACTGAACACAGCTCTATGCTTTAAACGACCCTTTCCCAGTCGGACTGTGTGTAATTGGTCTGTGTAAATCACTGTGGAGGTTCCTGTCAGTGCTTTGTTTGATTATTTTACAGACTGAAACATGTTTTTGTTGTGACATTTCAAATCATGTTTCAGTGTTTATTTTGATTCAGACACACGATTTGGACTTTCTTGATACTCTGCTAATTAGTCAACTGTGCTCAAATTCATTGCATATTCATTTGTTATGTTTCATGCAGATGTAAAACAGTGGAGTGAACTCACTGAGTACATGTCAAATAAAAACTCAACTTTTCACGACTGGAAGGGTTTTAAGTTGTTATGGGTTTGCAAGTGTTTTTAAGAAAACTTGCAAAGCAACTACAATATTATGTTTATTTTTTTATGTATATTTTTTACAGATTTCATATCTAAAACAAATACTAGACTATAACGAAGAGCCCCATGCATGTCTCTTTTCATAAATGGAAGATATTTCGAAAGAGTATTCAATAAAACTTTTGTCACTCTTTCCTTCCATTGAGCTCATCATGCAAATGTTGATTTAACTTCAGACTGGGTCAAGGCGTGAGTTTTATCTCAGCCAATCCAAAGGACCATTTCCTTGTAAGATATATTTTCAACACTTCTATTTAAAGTATATTCCTTTGCAACTTAGCAAAAAAAAAAGGTGTTGTTTTGAGTTATTTATGCTGTTCAAAGAAAAAAACTGGATAACTGTCGGCTGCCTCACATGTCGACACAAGTTTTCCAGGAATTTGTTGCGCGGAGCAGAGCCAGCAGTAGTGTTGAAGACAGAGAGGCAAGCCACAGACGGGGAAAATGCCAGGAGCGCACTCCTCAAGCTGCCACGTACAGTGTAGGTAGGAAGGTAGGCAGGCAGGGAGGTAAGCAGGCAGTCAGGGAGGTAAGAAGGCAGTCAGGGAGGTAGGAAGGTAGGCAGGGAGGTAGGAAGGTAGGCAGGGAGGTAGGAAGGTAGGTAGGTAGGTAGGTAGGTAGGTAGGTAGGTAGGTAGGTAGGTAGGTAGGTAGGTAGGTAGGTAGGTAGGTAGGTAGGCAGGGAGGGAGGGTGGGTAGGTGGGTGGGTACGTAGGTAGGTGGGTAGGTAGGTAAGCAGGCAGGCTGGGAGGCAGACAAACTGGCAGGCAGACTGTCAAAAAGAGTATGCAGGGAGGCTGTAGACATGTGACCATATGAACTACACCAGACAGAGGATAGATTTATAGAAGCTCTGGTATTAACGTGGCTGTCTGTCTGTAAGTCTGACTCTCTCTCTGCAGGATTTGAACAGAGAGGTGTTGTACTTTTCCACATGTGTCCCTCTGAGCAGTGTCTGAGGTATGCTGTGTGTCCCAGTGATGTCTGTCTCTGCCTGCTGACTGTTAAACACACAGACATGCAGGTATGCACACACACATACGCACCCGTGGAGCATTAATTAAGGCCTGTCAGGATTAAGACAGTTGATCAGACCCACGGTACTGTGCAGGTCCCTTTGAATTCCAGAATGGTTAGTGTGTGTCTAGTGATCTGACTGATCATCTGTTATCCAGTGGCTTTTCTCTCTGGCTGGATGCATTAATTCTAAATCGAAACATGCAGCATGTCAACTGAATCCGTTCTGAAAAGCAGAATGCATTCAGAACCTCTTAAATGTCCTCTTAATGTGTCTTTTGATCAATAACATATTTGTTCTTGTTGTCAGACTGATAGAATTAGAACTGCTGGAACAAAGACACAGATAAAGGGTGGGGGGTGAGGGCTAGAAAGCGAGAGGGAGAACTGCTTCAGGTAACCTGACACTATAATGTCCCTACAGCGCAGTGCACTTCTGCAATCCTCTATCAATCTTCTCTGAGTTGTTGCTTACTCAGAGGAAATCTGTTCCTAAACTATGTGTGGGGCTTTATCTGATGGTAACGACTTTAATTATAAACCACAGAGAGCTCCTAGACCACCATTCTAGCAGGGAACGCTGAGTGTGTTTGGAGAATGAGACAGTGGTATTTATGAAAGACATGGCTGGAGGTGGAGGTTCAGCTCTGGTCTGCGTGGCCATGAGGGCTCTCTCTCCCCCGGCCCACCCAGCACGGCTCGTGACCATAGATTTACAAGAGGATGATTACCTACACCGATGCTAACCCACCTGGCGCAGACTGTGGTCCTGTATTTCTTTGCTTTGGGATGACAAAGGGACTTGTCTTCCTTCTCGGAGGCCAACCGGCTTGGAACTAAACGACCTGACTGTATCAAAGTTGGCTCACCACAGAAACGTGTACTTTGTGATCACTATCTGTTGAAGAACACTTCGACTTAAGTAACATCCGTTGTAAATGAGTGTACAGATGAGCACTCTGCCGGCAAATGAAGATATCCTCATTGTTATCCTTCCCTGTGAAAACATTGCTGCCTAACCAGTGGGTGGTTGAGAGACCTGCTGTCCTGTGTTGATGTGGCCCAGTGACTGCATGAAGGAAAACAGTGCTGCTCTGCTCTCTCCAGGTTTGAGTCAATAAACAGCCGTTGTTTGTGGTGTGCTCAATGCCGGTATTCCCTGACAGGAAACTTGTTACTGAAACGTATTGAGTGTTTATTATGATCCGTGTAATGTACAAGTGAAGGATGATGAGAAATGAGGCTACATGGAGCACTATTCAAGCAGGCAATGCACTGCATTGCAATCAAATGTAATGCTGTTCATTTAAATTAATCAAAGGTACGAACAGAGATAAAATGATACTGATGAAGGCCTGTCAGGTGTTTGGATCCAGCTCTGACTACACTACGTCCTTTCAAACACAAGATGGCGATGTTTGAACAGGATGTTGTTGTTTTGTTCCCAGCATTGTGCTTCACAGTCCACACATGGAAATACCCCATATCATAAAACATTGGCTCCTGGTTAGCACTTCAGAGATTAACAATGTCAACACTTGGTAAAGGACTTCCCTTAGCTCTTGGGCAAAGGACCATCCACACAACTCCACAGATTGGCCAAGTTCAGCTGTATTCAGACATATTCAGTTATCTTCTCTTTTTTCAATTCAACCTTGTTATGTGTTAATGCTGTATCAATGCTATCTAGGAGGACATTGCCTGTTCAGCTGTAGACAGTCTACTCTCAGCCATGGTGGCCCCAATGGTCATCAATTCTGAACCTGCGGCTTCTCCCTCATTCTAATCTTCATCTCTGTGTCCTCAGAGCACTCCAACTCCACTCAGTGCCTTCCACAAGGATGCCTACTCTCACTAATTTCCTCTTAAGATCTTTATCTCCACTCTCATCTCTCTCTCTCTCTCTCTCTCTCTCTCTCTCTCTCTCTCTCTCTCTCTCTATCTCTCTCTCTCTCTCTCTCTCTCTCTCTCTCTCTCTCTCTCTCTCTCTCTCTCTCTCTCTCTCTCTCTCTCTCTCTCTCTCTCTCTCTCTCTCTCTCTCTCTCTCTCTGCTTCCAGCAGCCCCTTCTCTGGCCTCCTCTCACTACCTGGTTCCTGGTTAATGCTTGCCGTTACCGGTATGAGTGCCAGTCCTTGTTTTTGTTGTGATCTCTGTGGTGATAACCAAGATGTTATTGGATGAGTCACGGAAACGAAGACTGCCTGTGGTCTCTAAAACACGAGAATCACTGAGAAGAGGCAGAAATTGCACTTTTGAAATGACCAACACATATCTGGATCTCGATGCCAAAAGCAGAAGATGCCAAAATTATTGACTTGCTGATTGTTACATGGCATGATGCCACAAACACACACACGCACACACACACAAACACACAGACACTCACACACATACACATACACACACACACACACTTAAATAGCTCTAACTGCACATACACCACACACACATACACACACACACACACACACACACACCCACACACACACAGATGTTCTTACAAAACAACAACTGAAGCCATGCATGCATGGTGTAATTGTGCTCAATTAGGGATACCCAGGAATAAGTTAAGCGGTAAAGAAAATAAGCAATGGTCTGATTTCCTTGCATAGCATTTCAGGGTGCATGAGAGAGCTAGTACAACAGGTTAACAGCAACCCAGAAGGACCCCCCACCCTCCTAGAAAAGAAGAACACCACTCGGCTCAAACCACAAGCACCTTCCAGGGCATGAGGCAGAGCTGAGGCTTTAGAGTCACAAGGCAAGACAAGTTTATTTATATAGCAGAATTCATACACCGTGGTCATTCAATGTGCTACACGTAAGTACACAACAATGTGTGCTTCACATACAAAAATACACAATGACCTAAACAATATTTGTCTCTGAAATTTGGATCATGCAGGTTTTACCTGCAACGCTATTGAATACCTGAAGTATTCCACTTCCTTTCATAGCCAAGTCTGTAGGGTTTAGTTCAATAAAAAATGATGACAGGATTTTACTGGAGTTAGCTATGCTAACTGTGAAATTCCCGAAAACAGCATAATTACTCTTACACAGACTGACTAACAGTTTGATTTGTGCATTGTGAAACTTCTCAACTGTACTGATAACACACCATCTGACACATCAGACAAATGCCTTTTTATGTTTCTGTACTGTCCAGAAGGGGGAGCTTCAGTTTTCACAACTGCGCTCCCCAAGGCCCAGCTGTAGTCTCATCATCTCTCGTTCGACTGAACAGAGTACTCTCACATCCTAGTCTTCCATTGGGGTGTAATAGCCAACCATGGGCCCCGACCGCTCTCAGCTGGATAGAGGGTACGCAGAGCTGGAGTGAGGCGTTGTCCTCAGCTGGATCACATTGTCCCCTGGATACAGTGAGCCCTTACTAGCAAAGTATCCAAAGAGGATGCCTCATCGCGAAAAGTGGCCTAACAGTCACGTTACAACACTTTGTATTTGGAGCCGAGGTGGTTTAGCCCCATGGTCTGACCCTGCATTTGATTTGCAAGGCCAAGCTTTGCTGTCTTATGACATGGACAACGCCCCCGACTGTGTGCCATGCACATACCAACAGAGCCACATGGCGACTTCATAGCCTCAAGCATGTCCACCCGCAATAGAGTACTACTCAAGACATCATCTTAGACATTCTATCTCTCTTTCTGGGCCTTTCTCTATTTCTCAGTCTTTCTCTCCCTCGTTCTCTCTCTCTCTCTTTGTCTGTCTCTCTCTGCCTCTCTACCTCTGTCTTTCTCTTTGTCTCGTTCTCTCTTTTCCTCTCACTACGAACGAAAACAAAACCAAGCACAGCCCATTGTTTAAAAAAATCACATGAAGTTGAAGATCCCCCCCCCCCCCCAGGCGTCAGATTTGTGTCCCTTCTGTGTGCCGTTAAAAACGTCGCAAATTAAGTTCCTCTCATCCCCTGGAAAGTTTCTGTTGCCACTGGTTAATTGATTGAGACCATACTGTGCTTCCACCCAGAGGATTGCAACACAGCTTCAGGATACAACAACAAGGGCGGTCCAACCTTTAGATTCCACCCGGCATAAGCAGTTCAGCAGTGCGATGTTTAGAAACAATTACATTTTTCTGTGGAGAAGAATGTTTGTAGGTATAGCTCCTCTCTCAACCAATTTCACAATGTTCTTGCACAAGAGAGCATTGCAGTTATATCTGAACAATTTTAAACAGCAACTGCCACAGTATCTCAGTTTATGTCAAAAAACTTGACAACCTGGTCTAGAAGCTACTGCTAATATCTACTGTCTGTATACTCTGAGGCTGGATCTTGGAAAGTGCACAGCAGTTTTCTCTCATTTCAACTGTGCTGCCTGAATGATAAACATCCATTGTAGTTAAAGATTGTTCCTCGAGACCCCGTCATTATTTGTGCATGCTCCTATAATTGGACCCTGGCTTTCTTCTCCTCTGTTCTGCTTCTACACATTGTCCTGTGCTCCTTCCTGAGTGGTTTCTCAACCTTCAGCTGCAATCACTCAGGTATTTGCGCGTTAGAAAAACCAAAAATAGTTCCTCGGAGGAGAGGCTTGTAATTGGCTAACCTCTGCTCTGCCGCTTTCTACTCCCGTCAAAACTCTCCATGAAACACGAACTTGACCTGAACTCAGGTCTGAGCAGAGTGTCAGCTGACAGGTTGGAGGTAATGTGCAGATGGGGTGGGCATTAGTCTGTGTTATTGAACTGGAGGGGTATTTTACAGTTAAGGGCAAATACAATTTAAAATGCAAATTCAAGTGTGAGTTGAGTGCAGACATATGGTACACATATTTGCCTTGGCTAGTCACTGTGTGTACAGTATGTTATAGACACGTTTATCAGTCTGACAATGAGAGTTGAGATAACATCCCTCTTGGTGTCTCAGTAGTAATGTAGTACAAACTTAATTGCTGGCAGTTCAATGGGCCTTCAAACTGACGTAACGGCAATACATTATAACAATGTAACTTAATCCATGATGTGTCCATAAATTCCTTTCTAAAATTCCATAAATTCCTTTCTATTCACGGAAGTAATAGCACATTTGTGTGGCTTTATATGTTAGAGATGTCTATTTTATAGTGGGAGTTACCATGACATTCGTCTTGCTATCTGAGACACAGTATTGTCTAAGCTTGTACTTCATGGGAATTGTCTTCTCTAGATGCCAAGTCTTACGCAAACTAAAGTTTCTTTTTAACAAAGACCTGTCGTAAATTTGTAATCAGACACATAAACATCTGAAGGACTACTGAAGTTTTAAGAATAACAAAGTCAGTAGAAGTTTGAAGAGGACACACATGGAAAAATTCTATTTTCTACTTTGTTGGATGTTTGTATAAAGAAAATTCCAACATAATGCAGCATGTTTTTGTATCTGAATGAAAAAGGCCAGAAATCAGGAAGCTTAAGTTCTTTTTTCCTCTCTCTGACATTTATAAAGTCAGCTCACTTTGTTGCCTTCAGATTTACTGCAGACTGAAATCAAAGGTGCTCTGGTCCAGGGACAGGAGGACATAGAAAATATATGTTTCATTTCCTGAACTAGCATACATCCTACGAGCCTTGCTGGAACGACACTGAGGCAGCAAACTATCCATCTGGTCAAAGGCACGTCTTCCACTGGAAGAGACCTTCACATAATGGGACTGTGAACACAACTGCCAAGTCAAGGTCTCTGGACATCGAGGCAAGGGTTGATTTGGGACTAACTGTAATGTTCCCACAGCTCTCATGATCAAGTTAATCAAACAGATACTCCAGTGAGCAAATTCAAATTAATAAAAGAGTGTGTTTGTGCACGTGTGTGTGTGTGTGTGTGTGTGTGTGTGTGTGTGTATTTACCACAGATCTCCTGGCAGAGGCTCCAGCCCACCAGATGGGGAGACATATTTTTCTGTTTTTCTCCCGCTTGCATCAACATCTTGCCGTTGGTTCTCGGGGAGGAAATATAGATATCCAGCACAAAGTGTCTGATGGGATTTGGAGTGTAGGGTTGTAACAGAGTCATAGACACTGGGTTGTGATTCACAAGGTAATTGTACTCTGTGGTTTATGACTGTCGTGGCCCCAAAAAGACTAGACCAATGGGCCCTCGCATCTACTTCCTGCCATGAGTTTAAAAGTGGTAAAGGCTTTTTTTGTAGCTTTCAATCATTATACCTTCAACCTCATCAAAATTAAAGAAAAAAATAATCTTTAATGAAAACCATCCGATAATGGGTTTAGTGAAAAGGACATCATAGTTAATATCATGCCTTAAATTGGTTGCTTCATCATTGATGATTGCACAACATTTATAGAAATTGTTTACGTTTGTGAAGTTAAAACGTTTATGTATGTTAATTAATATACATTTTAACTATCCTGCATTATCATCATCATCCTCATCATCACTAAGAATCTTTCTGCTGCTGTGTATCCTGAAGTGAGGACCTGCTATCTGGGAGATCTTTCCCTCAACATAAAACACTTGACCTTACTGCTCCTCTACTCCATACAGTGACGTAGAAGTGGGCTGGCAAAGTAAGTAAGTGCTGTAGTTTAGAATGCTATCAGCATAAGCAAAACATCACACTAGTCAAGACTCGAGACTCGAGATAGTGCGCTGCTGTTGGTACACTCATCGCTTTCGGATGTATTTCTATGCAAATATCTTGGCGGAGCTGTTGGACAATGTGCAGATGTACTGTAAGATAGCATATATGAGTGTTCAGACATTTCTGCCAACTTAGATATCTTGATTCAGTAAGTTTATATATCCCGTAGCTTAACTTTGTCGTTCCACTAGCAACTTGCCCTCAACTCGTAGGGCGATTTGGCTTGTATCAGATCTTGTATTTGATCCGCACTTAATCTGAATTGGACCTGTCATCTCTAAAGCGCGCCGCACGAACTTGGACCACACAAAAAAGCGCTCGCTTTTTAGAAGGAATATTTAACTTCGTTCACGCACTTCTCAGTTAGGCGTCAAAAAGCGATCATAATGGAATTTTCAATCACTCGTCTGATGTGCATCGTGGTGGTCATGTCTCTTTTCGATGAAAGGTGAGCAGCTAGTGATGCTACTCTTGAATGGTATACTTAAGAATTGATTTTGAATAATGGTGGATGCCTCAAAACTTTGTCTGACACTTCAACGGTAGTTAACAATTAATGTCTGGAAGCTGTCACTATTGCACTTGGCTATTTGTTTGAATTTACTCATTCACTCATTCACTTATCAACTTTTTGTCTGCACTGTGAAGAATGTCAAATCGATATTTGATCATTTATATTAGAGGCATATCGTTTTTATTCATCTTGTATTTTATGAATAATTATGAAACATTTCATGATATCTTAATAAATGCTTGAAAGGGTTTGTCGGATGCAGTTCTTGTTTTATGGAGACTGTTGTAGAAGAAACATCGAAACCTCGTCTGTCAGAACATGTACTGTAGCTTGAATCAAAGTGAAAACATGCAGAAGGGATTCTTTATGTGAATGTTAGCTTGTGATCAGAATTGCAGACCTACTCCATATAGCCTAGAGTCAGTTGCAATTAATCACTTGGAATAACAACACAAACTCCTTCTAACACTGGGGTCTTGTGTACAAAGTTAGGCTATTTAAAAAGTATTGTCTTTGGTTTTACATTGATAATCTTGCCCAAAAGGGTATTATCCTTTGCTTATTACAATAAAACAAAGTTAAAATACAAGATAAAGTTTGGTTGAGACAACTTCCATACTGCATTGAAGGTCTAGTTTGAAATTAGCTACAGATGTAATGTTTATGAAATGTGTGATTATTTTATGCACTTTATTTTCATTTTATAGTATTTATTTTCTAATACAATTTAATTTGATTGCCTACATTAGAAATATTTATACAAATGTCAAGAAATAGTAATATAATGACAATGGGTAATTTAGTACTTTATGTGTTTGCCCCACAAAATCCAATACTAATTCATGTAGTTTAACCTAAGCAAAGTATTTGGAATTACACTTCTTACGTGCACCCCATCTGGTCCATCATCTGTGATTTATAATAGTATTCTATTTACACTATCTAAACTCTCCAAAGTGTACCAAACACCAGGTTACTGTCACTTCAATAGCTACTGTAGCCAAGTACTCATGATTGATTTATACAAGGGCATCAATCATTCCTCAGTTGCTAGACATACCTTGCTTAAAGCCACAATCTGGAGTCTGTTTCTTAGCTGAGACTAGACCGGTGTTACAGGTGTGGAATACAAGTAACGGTGATGGGAGTCGATCTAAGGCCTGGCAAAGTTTTAGTCTCCACTGTTAGACCAAGTATTTGACTCAGACTTAGGCTGACTTCATCAACAGAGGGTTAGGGCTACACTAATTATATTTGACCTTCTTTTCTGTAGACAGTCCTACCCTAAGATTACTTGACACTGTGACAACTAAAACAAGTGTCTTTCCTCAAGAATCATCCGACTGTCCAAATAAGTACAACCATGTTTTACTATGACAGACTTGATAGCATGAACTATGTCTAACACCCAATTCCTCTCTGTGTTTCAGGGTAGACTCCAATGAGATCTTAGGTTTGAAGATCCCTAATATTGACCCCATATTGAACGCAAACACCGTGTGTCTGACCCTCCCTGGTCTCAACCGGCGACAGTTGGAGGTGTGCATGCGGAACCCAGACGTGACGGCCTCGGCCATCCAGGGCATCCAAATTGCCATCCACGAGTGTCAGCACCAGTTCAGAGGGCACCGCTGGAACTGCTCCAGTCTGGAGACCCGGAACAAGATCCCCTACGACAGTGTGGTCTTTAAAAGAGGTTGGTACTGCACACCATCACACACCCTGTCAAATAACGAGTATGATATTTAACAGAAGTGGATCAACTTTGTTCATAGACTGTGTAAACTATCCTAGAAATGTGGTCATTTAAATAAGTTAGAGAGCACTAATTATATTGAATAAATACACCTGGGAACTGCAAGACACTAGTAACCATATGCAGCCTGAAAATGTACTCTGAACTTGAAACAATTGTTAAACTATTATTATCACCCTTGAAAAGGTCTATGAAACTTCGAGAACATAACCAACGGTATATATATATACATAACCAACATAATCAACCAAAGGTGACATACTGTAATTGCTTATTTTAAAAGCTTTTTGAAAATGAATCTAGGATCAATCATCAAGAAAAGAATATTTGTTCTCAATGACTGAACTAATATACACTAAGTACACCACATGGTCAGACCAGCTCTTCGTCTGCTCTGACTCATTCTAAGCTGTTATCATTATTAGAAGGCTGGTTTTCTGGCATTCACTATACAGCTAGGGATGTTAGTCCCCAGGCATAGAAACTATTAACAATCAGTTGAGGCGAGACTGTAATACTGTATATCAAACATGTGTTATTGAACTCAATCTGAAATCTGTAAACACTTATTGCAAAACTGTGTTTAATCGGTTTGATTAATAGCCTGTGTTATTCTTTGTTTAAAAAGGACTTTGGCAAGTGGTCATTATGAAATTAATACAGGTTAAGTCTTATTTACGTTTCATGAATATCTTTTACGGATTGCTCGTGACATGCATTCCCTAGTCTAGTTGTTTGTTTTGGTATCTAATTTTACTACAGGAAACTGATGTCACATCCTCTTTTCATCAAACATTTATTTATTTGTTGATTCATTCTGACAGGTTTTATGGGACCCTGTATCCACGTTAGGTTGAATTAAAACTAGGCTTAAAAAAGCCATTGAGAAACTTGAAGTGCCCAAGCCTTCCCGGGGCTGGCCTAATGCTTTTACTCTCTGCCAGTGCAAGTGCTGTGAATTTGCTCTCAGCACTTTCCCAACTCTCAGTGGCAAAAGCATAAACCTGTTTAGTTGGTTTCTGTAACACAAAGTGACAGTTTTCTTTAATCTTTAATTCATTTTCCCACTTCTTCTGCCATCAGTTCATCCGGGCGTGCCTCTCACTGTAAATTATTTGTTAGATTGATTTGTTCCAGGGCTCCCGCCTGCTAGGGAAGAAATCTAAAACAGCATTTTCATGTATGTGTCTCTGGGCTGCATCTAAGTGCCATCTGTCCCCAATGGAATCATGGCAAGATGGGGATTTAAAAAAACGTACCAGAGTGTGTATAAGAGTAAGTGTGACATAGACGTGAAGAGAGTATCAGTGCAGGTATGTGTTTGCAATGATCAGTTTGAGCACCAGCCAAACAATATTCTTTGACACTTCAAATTCCAGGTGCTTGTTGATTCAGTGACCAGGTATAAGTCAAGGTCACTGAGCTGAATTTTCCCACATTAGGACCAATAAAGTGTTATTTATCTATTAGTGATTCATACTTCATACAAGTTGGCCTACAGAGGCGACAGAGGTGAGATCGAGCCATGTTCTGTAGTCTAGAGAAACAAGCCCCAATTTGCAGTCAACGCTGTCTTTTCAGATGGCTACCACAAGGTCACAGCCACCGTGTTCAACGTGGACACTGTCACTAATTTAAATTGGCCGGCTGTTTCAAACCCAGGTCTTGTAAAGAGGACTTCAAAGATCTGCTTACTCTGCAAAGCCCAAGCCGAAACAGAACCAGCTTTCATTTGTCCGGCAAGGCTACTCATCAGACCAGCATGCCTCACCAAACCTCCTCTGTTACAGCTGTCCAGAGGTAGCAGCCATACTGGGATGATTAGAGCTGTGAGGCAGTAGGCAGCACTGCGTGTGATTATAGCCACAGCAGATCAAACGCCTGCCAACGGTAGCTAGCTAGCCAGGTTGATGGTAAACATGTTGGAGGGCCTCCTTAAAGGGGGAAGCTTAAAAGAGGATTAACAGGGGCGCTTCATGTCTTCAGCAGGTCAACACACAGGCAGGCAGGGAGGTTGGTAGGCATTCAGGCTGGCAGGCAGGGGGCAGGTAGGGGGCAGGCAGGGGGCAGCCAGGGGCAGGTAGGGGGCAAGTAGGGGGCTGGCAGAGGGCAGGTAGGCAGACAGGGTGGCTCAGGTGGGCTTGCAGGGTAGCAGGACAGTACAGTTGAGGATAGACAGACAGACAAGAAGGCAGGCAGGCAAGCAAACAGATGAGAAGTGGTAGATAAACATGGC
This sequence comes from Hypomesus nipponensis, assembly GCF_054491055.1. Lineage (NCBI taxonomy): Eukaryota > Metazoa > Chordata > Actinopteri > Osmeriformes > Osmeridae > Hypomesus > Hypomesus nipponensis. The sequence continues at coordinate 7,178,974 of NC_140383.1, read as the reverse complement.
AGACAGACAGTAGGATCACTGGCCTGTAATCACTATCAGATCTGTCAGGAGGGTGGCCGCTCACTTTCAACTCTCCCATGAGACACATTGGCCCCCTAATTGATATTGTCCCAGATGTTCCTGTGTCTGCCTCTCTTACAAGGCTACAGCATGTCCTGTGTGTAAGAGTGTGTATATACTTGCATGTGGTTCTTCAGCAATAAGTTTTATCCTGCCAATAATGAGCAACAGTATAATCTAAGCAGAACACAGACTATAGAGACCAACCCAATCACCCTTTCTCCACCACTGGTCCGCAGGTTTCCGAGAGAGTGCGTTTGCCTACGCCATCGCGGCCGCAGGGGTGGTCCATGCCGTGGCGAACGCCTGCTCCATGGGCAAGCTGAAGGCATGCGGCTGTGACGAGAAGAGGCGCGGGGACGAGGAGGCGTTCCGGATCAAGCTGAGTCGTCTGGAGCAGGAGGCCTTCCACAGGGGGAAAGGCATGGTTCACGGCGTCATGGAGCACTTCCCCGCGGACCTCCCCGGACCCCAGGACTCCTGGGAGTGGGGTGGCTGTAGCCCTGATGTGGACTTTGGAGAGAAATTCTCACGCGATTTCCTGGATGCCCGAGAGACATACAAGGACATCCATGCCAGGATGAGGCTGCACAACAACAGAGTTGGCAGGCAGGTGAGAGGAGTCGGCTTGCTGAGAGTGGCCATGTGTGTGACTGTGTGTCAGTGTGTCTGTGTGTGTGTGTGTGGCTCAGTGGGTAGAGAGGGTCGACTTTTAAACACAAGGTTGGCAGTACGTTCCCTAACTCCTCCAGGCCATTTGCTGAAGTGTCCTTGAACAAGACTCTGAACACTCCCGATGGGCAGGCTAGCCCCATGCGCTGCAGTTCCGCCGCCATCGGTGTTTCAGTGTGATTGTGAATGGGTGATTGAGAGGCAAAGAATTGAAAGTGCTTTGAGTACCGCTAAGGTAGAAAAGCGCTATATAAATGCAGTCCATTTACCATTTGTTTGTGTGTGTGTGTTTGTGTGTGTGGTCTTTCTAAATTAGACACACTTTTCTAACCAGATCCCTTTTCTCCTTACATGGTTGTTTTGGTCATAGCCATAGCTCTTATCCATTCAAGCATTTTGGATCTATGCATGCTCAATTAAATCTACCTTTGAGCTTAGAGGGAGCCTCTGTACTTCTCTGTCTCAAAGCTATAGGATTTAACACAGTCAGAACAGTCCATCAGACCAGGAAGATTTACAGCCTCATATTAAATAACAGCAAACCCTGTATACTTATGCACGTTGATAAGCAATATGTGTTGTGTATACCTGATTAAGTATTATTATCTAAAAATGGTGGACTTGATTATCTAAATGAACGCAAATTGTTCCCATTGTGTTCTTTGGACAGTTTTACAAAATTGATTTCACGCTGTGCTTTGTGTGATTGCCCTGTCATTGTTGCTCTGGAATTGGACTAATTGGATAATGTGACTGTGACTAGTATGCCTACAGCTGAGAGCTGACAGGTGGAGTTTCAGGTGGAGTGAGATAGTTAAAAAATAAGTTCAGTCTTTCCTGTAAGTTAGACCGTGAGCACAAATTGCCTATGTAGAAAGCCCAGTGTTGGGTCTGCTGTGCCTCTGTATTCATGAGATGTATCACCTCAGGCCAATAGGATCCCACGCCTTGCGTCTGTTTCAATGTCTGGTTCCCTCTTGACTTCCCACCTGTTCATTGAAAAAGCTGTCTATTTATAGAAGCGGGTGTGACAGCAGATGTGACCAGTCATGAACGTAAATTAATTATTTCAGTTAACAATATAACAAGATTTTCAAGTCTCCAACATTGCCATAGATTGTGAAATATCCTCCTGCTTGTCTGCCTGTCTCCATTCACCATGAGGGCTATCGTTTGTGTGGCCATTGATGTAAATGACATGGATAAGCAGTGATTGCTCCCAGCGTTGTGACACACATAACAGAAGCAGGAGTAAATTGCTCATTGTTCAGCGCTTCCTCCTGTGTAATTTGGTCGTGTATCGCTCCATCAGTTTACTTCTGGTTTCCTTGATTATTCAGACAAAACACAAATGTGGAGCTGGTGGTTCAAATGATCTATTGAGGACAGTTCAAATATATAACCTTTTGCTTCCCATCTTTTTATGAAATCTCAACATCAATACCTCACTCTTGTAAATAAATACTATTGAGCTCCACTTGTGTTTCTGCGCTGAATTGATCAAGCCTAGTGACTGTATATTGGTTCAAAGCCTTGGCCTGCTGCAGGTCTCTCTGAGATCAGATTGCACGTGCTCAGGGCCGCCAAAGTTGTCACAGCACAGCCCGTATATCACCTCACTAATGAGACTAAAGCTTAGGAAAACAATGGCTGTGTGGAAATGTAATATAGCAAAGGCTGCAGACATCACAGATAGCCAGGAGTATTACTCAGTTAGACGCTGCTATACAAAAGGCTTGCGCCTTGATGACTTCAAACACAGCAAAGAGCCCCCTACCTCTACCAGCCCCCCAGAATCAAACAGAAAACACTTGACAGGTGAGGCCTCTAACCCTCCTCCTTCTTATCCACCTCCTCCCCTCCACCCTAGGAAGCTGTGTTTTGTGCAGGAATGTGGTGGTTTTAGTAGGGTATACATGTCGCCTCATGCCCACCCTCAGGTTCTCACGACGTTCAGTCTTGTTAAAAGCTCTAATTAGTGGCTGCTGGCTGTTTGGAAACAGATGTTTAAACCCTGAAAAAGATTTTAGACATCAAACACGACGCAAAGTAGAAAGAGATTTGCCCTTCCTTCCCCTACTTAAAAAATATAGATTTTCAGACATGTCTATAAGTAAAAAGAGATGTCTTCCAGAAAATAGTATTGATTTGTCCCCCAATAAATTCCATCTTGTTTTTACAATTTCCTCTACATACATATTATACTTGTTTAGCAGCATCATAGTTTGTCATTAGGGTTAGCAGTGTTCAAGTTCTGAACATAGTTTAAGTTTCATTGATTCTGTCTCATTGTTTACAATGGCTGTCAATGTCAATACTTTTTTTGTTGCTTGAGTGGTAAATTCCTTCAACAGCATTTCATTGGAACCAGGCTATTGAAACTACAGTATACACCCTAGAACCAATAGTCACCATAAACTAATATATCATATAGTACCTTGTATGAATGCCAAGATAAGCAACAACTCAGAAAGTTAATTTCCCAACACAGCTAACCCACTAACACAAACTCACTTTAAGTAGGTGTCTCTCCTCACACCTGTATCTTAGTGGTAGAAGTGGCGTGAACTAGGATGAGATCATATAAAAGCTCTATATCACAATGGATATAGATGGGACCTGCTTGTGTGTAATATAACAGCTAACTGTCTCCTGGTCTGGTCTGTCGACACATTGGTGGCTCTTCTCATTGAGAGCATTTCACATCATTGGAGGGGGATGAAGCATTCCTCGGGGTCTGAGAGTACAGCTTTGACGTTAGATGCTATTTAATCTGTTCTAGCCTTCTGGCCCCAGTTCAGACAGACTCCGAACCACAACAAATGCTCTGCACTGTAAAAGGCACAGCAGGTGGAAGTGCTTATGGTTGTAATAACGTTTTATTAGAGGGCCCAAATGAGAGCTCTGGATGTTGTGTACAATTAACCGAGAGTAATACTTTTGCACATGATGGTTATGGTGCAGTTAGTGATGGTTATAGTTTGGTCTATTTGTTTCCCTCTGAATACATGATTGTTCTGTGTCAGTTATTGCGTGTCCCTGTATAACTGTTCTTTGATGGGCTATTTGATTGAAGTGATGCTGGGACTCTTTAAGTGCCTCTGTGGGTTTTGTTTGTGTTCTTTGAAATAGCGTCTTTTGCATCTCGTTAATGGCTGCTGGTGCATGACTTTGAATAGAGCAATGCTGCACGTAGTCTAGCCTATCTTCACTGAATTGTAAGAGTTAATGAGTGGAAGCTCTGGTGTGAGTGACAAGGAATCAGACCCAAGCCTTCCAGGGTTAATACAAAGCATCTCCCATGAGACCAAAAAGACACGCTTCTTGTGGTTTGAGGGTAAATATATGGCTCACTCGGTAAAACGATACAATAAAAACTGGTGAGTTTCAGAGAGGAAATCATCAGTAAATCATATTGTAGTTCCAAACCACCTCTACTTCACATGCAATGCCTAGAACAGGTTGTGCTCCTAATCTGCCTCCAATATGTCTTTTTTGATCTCAGCTGGTTCCTACTTTATAGAGGGGTCTGTCTCACTCTTCTCCAATTAAAACAGGCCAGATGTGTGTTTCCAACAGTGGTCTACCAATGAATTTGGGGGCAATTACCTTAAAACAAGTTTTTTTTTCCTCCTTTACTCAAATGTAGTGTCAGACCTATGTTACAAACAGTTTTCATTGAGAAAGGCTGACCCAGACAAGACGCATATCTTTATTCCTATAAAGAGGGGCCCTGTTGGTGTACTTGTATAACAGTGCCAAGTTCCGCTATAGCATAGGGCACAAACAAATATCTGACTGTGTTATCAGTACGCTTACATCTAGCACCAGTCCCCACCCCTCCTTCACTCCCCCCAAACTGACATCCCCAATGGCCTGTACGGCCTCAGGCCTCAGATGGTGTTTAAAGCAAAGCCCAGTTCCTCTTCCAGAACAGCCAATAAATCACAGTCATATCAGCGTCTATTGTCAGACTAGAGAGCTAGTCTAGTCTGGAGCTCTTGTCTCCTGTCTCTTGTCTTTCTTTTCCTTGATCTTGATCTTTTCTCAATCTCTCTCCGTTTCGATCTCCCTCTCTCTCACTTTTCTTTCTCTAACAGTCACACAAGCGCACACACATTTCCTCTGCTTGTGCCACAGGCACATCCATGCCAGTCATGCCCCCAGGTGCACCCTGGGAAAACAACGAGGAAAAGGAACAGTGTCAGACACCACAATCTCTCATCAGACCACGGACAAAACGCTCTCTCTTCATGTCAGATTGACTGGGCCACTTATGGCAAGAGCAGACAGCTCCTGTTTCCTGCTCTGTGACAGCGGAGGTTTTCAACCTCCTGGGTTTGAAAATTCCCCTACTTATCCAAACTTCCATATCTGTCACGGAAAAAATATGCCCAGACCTCAGGAGGGTACCTACCTCTGACATCCTCAGTGCAAAGTAACAACCACGTCCCTTCTCTTGAAACAGCTCTATATTTGATCGCAACACATCATGAAAACCTGAGCAGTACGAATACAATTATAATGCCCCGTTTGGTTTGTATCTTAAAGTGTTTAAAGTGGGTTACGATGAAATAATGACAGGGTGTGCTTTGTGTAAAGCCATACGGACTAAACCCTGATGTAGAGACTAAGATTAATAGAAGGCATGAGGGCTTCTCTTCAGGTTTGCAATGGTGGTCTGTTGAGCCTCTGATCGATTGATGTCAGGTTTGGACTCTTCCGTCAATTCAAGAGGGTTGTTTTCCTTTACCCGTCATTCCTAACAGATGAGTCAAGTGGTCCCATTTACCACTCCTTACCATATCCATTCATCCACAGACGGAGGAGAGAGTGAGCAGGGGAGGGGAGAAAGAGGGAGGATGAGAGAGAGAGAGAGAGAGAGAGAGAAAGAGAGAGAGAGAGAGAGAGAGAGAGAGAGAGAGAGAGAGAGAGAGAGAGAGAGAGAGAGAGAGAGAGAGAGAGAGAGAGAGAGAGAGAGAGAGAGGGGGAGAGAGAGAGAGAGAGAGAGAGAGAGAGAGAGAGAGGGGGGGGGGGGAGAGAGAGCACTTTCCCGCTCTTCAGTGGGAACACCCACGACAGACCCTTAAAAGGAGACCCACTGCACGCAAACCAAGCCTTTAACAATTCATCATTCACTCCACCTCTGAGGATCTGCCTCTGTTCAAAAGGACCTTTATATTAGAACAGTGGGTGAGTGAAAGACTGGAGCCATCAGCTGCAACATAGGACACAGGTTCTGTTCAAGACACGGTTAAATTCTGATGAAGTTTATCTGAAAGCAGAGATGAAACGCTTGTTTTTCCTCCATTATTGTCGAAGTAGGTGTGTTGTCTTGTAGAAGTGAGCCCACTTAGCTCAAACAACCTATCCTTGGACAGTAAAAAAAAAGAGATCCCATGTTTAGAATTTCTATTATTTTTGGAGGGGAGAGTAAGAAAAAGGAGAGCCAGAGTGCTGTGTGTGGGACTGCTGGCTCTGAGGTGTGTGTTTGTGCCCGCGCCTGCGCCTGTTGATAGGGGCGTCTGTAGGAGCATCTGTCAGTGCTCTGGGTGGCCCCCTGTTCCTGGCGGTAATTGGATCTAAAAGTTTATAACTCAGGCTGACAGACGAGTGTATTGTGGAGAGAACAGGGAGGTCTCCCAGAGTGTGGGAGGGACATCCTCAACAGGGACTTGAACTTGGCATTTTACCGAAAGAGGCCCATGTCTCTACTGGTCTATTCCTCCATGTTCAAACATCCGAACAGTAATACAACACCACCATATGACTACAGTACATGCTAAGGACATGCCTGCATGTCTCTGTATCCACCTTCAACATGAGTGTCTGAGTCTGTGAGGGAAATGAGGATACTATTTCCTTTGGGAATACAGTCTTGAATCCATTGTGGATAAACCCCACCCCCAGCAGCACCACATTTCTGATTCCATTTGACAATGTTTTTCACCTGCCCGCCCTCTCTTTATCTGCCTCTCTTCATCTCTCGTTCCCTTTCCCCTCCTCCCAGGTGGTGATGGATCACATGAGGAGGAAGTGCAAGTGCCATGGTACGTCGGGCAGCTGCCAGCTGAAGACCTGTTGGCAGGTAACCCCAGAGTTCCGGGCGGTGGGTTCGCTACTCAAGGAACGCTTCCAAATCGCCGCGCTCATCAAAGCCCACAACCGGAACACTGGTCAGCTGGACCACCAGAACCACCAGAACCACCACAACAGCCACCAGAACCACCAGAATCACCACAACCACCACAGCCATCACCACCACCCACACCGGCGCCGGGCCAACATCAACGAGCTGGTCTACTTTGAGAAGTCACCCGACTTCTGCGAGCGGGATTTGGGCTCAGACGCGGCAGGGACACAGGGACGGATCTGTAACAAGACCAGCCCTGGGATGGACAACTGTGAGAGTCTGTGCTGTGGCAGGGGCCACAACATCTTACAGCAGACACGCAGCGAGCGCTGCAACTGCAAGTTCCACTGGTGCTGTTATGTGGTGTGTGAGGAGTGCAGGATAACAGAGTGGGTCAGTGTCTGCAAATGAAGAAAACAGCGGAGACCACGAAAGACAAAGACTTTGTTTTTATTTTTTAACAAACAGGGAGAGACTGCAATACACCCTTTCCCTTTTGTGACGGACTGCCGTTTCCACTGGTTTGAATGGAAAGCACCAGAGGAGACCAGAGTAGAGCCAGGGCCAGAACCAGAGACGTGCACGAAGAGAGCGTGCACAGCAGCATGAGTCCTACCACATCAGCTCAGAGAGTCTGGATCTGCACTGTCTTCACTCCCTGAGAGTGGATTCACAGGATTAGGTAGATAGATAGAAACTATAGGAACACCAGTGACATGAACATGGACAGGATTGATAACTGAGCTCTCTATCATTTAAACTGGGATTCCTAAACTGATAAAATACCTGATTCAATCTATTATGTGTTGATTGCAAATGTATGGAATTCTGGTCATTTAAGAAGAAAAAGAGTGAAAATAAATAATTTGGTCTTCCAGTGCTTGGTTCAGAAAGAACATGTAACTGCATTTTATTTTACTAACCTGTTACAAATTGTTTTGGTACCAGAACGTTTGGTCATGTCATGTCCTTCCATCCCGTGTGCCATACTACCTTCCTTACAGTGTAAAAATGTGGACTGCAATATTTTAATCGAATGAATCCTCCTCAGTGGCACCTTGAAGAATATTACATGAAAAGGGCCAGAGGACAGCTGCATCAGAGATGAAGTGTCGACTCCCTACCTATTAACACTAATGGAACTAAGAGATAGCGGGCTAAGCCAATCAAAAGACTGAAGACAGAGTGGAATAAGTATAGACTAACCCAATCAAAACACAACATGGACAAATAATCAATGCTGCTCCTGTTAACCCCCTCCTCTTGTCATCCCCTCAATGGCAGAGACCATGTCAGTGTACTGCACAGCTGTTGAATACAATTTCAACAAAGCACCACTAGTATATCATCCATCTATTCAATTTAAATGTCATGAATCAATCGTTATATTGGACTACCATAATTGGTTGGACAGATCCATAGTTTTTTTTGTATTTAATTTAATTCCCAACCCCAAAGCAAATGTGTGGATGTCATCTTATTTCCCAGATGGTTTGTCTGTTATTTGTGTGTCTTGTATTGTGTTATTCATGTGTAACGTCCTCGTAACTGTCAAAATGCATTCCATCCTACTGCACTGCATCTGACCAATCAGGTGTTTACTGTTTGCTGTGACTGTTCAGAACAACTGATCATCTATGGCAGGTGTACTGGCACATGTGATGTTGCTGCAGACAAGATGTTGGCACATGCATTTTGTTCCAGATAACTTATAATTTGGGGATACCAATTCATAGCGATATGCATCTTGTCATAAATGTATTATTTTTTTTGTTGAAAGGTAATTTTTCTAAGTTATTTTTTGTTGATAACTTAATATTTGTAAAACAATAAAGAGTGTAATTATAAAAGGGACTTTGAATTAATGAAAAAAAGAAGACAACATTTACGAAATCGGTAAAAAGCATTTAATAAACAGTTGAAAAGGATTTGATGAGTCGGCCGCCGTCCAGTCTCTTCTTCTGTATTGTGCAGCTGTACACATGATGCAGGATATCCCCATATAGGAAATACCCTGAAAGAGCCTCCAATTACCTCCATTGGGAGGTGTTAGTGTTAGTGTAAAACCATGTGAGACTTCATTAGAGGGCACTTCAAGTCCACCGTCAGCGGTTTCTGTTTGCGTGCAAGCGGCAGCTCCAGAGAAGCTTGCCTCTGCGTTCTAGCTCACTGATGTGTTCCTCGGCTCAGCTCCCCCTGTGTGGGGTGAAGTCACCAAGTCAAGTGTAAAAATGTGAGAGATACGCTTTCAAAGTAAATAGACGTGCACTATTTATGTGCAGAGTCATACAGAACTATTCTTATCCAAACATACAAGCTGAGTACCCTTCCCCCTTCTCTATCTCTCTTTCCCCCTCTCCCTCTCCCTCCTTGGTAGACCTACTGTAGCAGTTAGAATGCTGTATCTTCTTAGTGCATTGACGCCAAGGTAAGAGCAGTTTGTGTTGTGAGAACTTGTCCTCTCCTCAGAATCCCGGGTTGACGTTTGACATTTTGCAACCTGAACAAAAATGTCCCCGGGCCCTTCCTCCACAGACAGTCACTTTTATCTGCGGCCAAAATGCAGTGAACTGCTGATCATTTGTGCCTTGTGTAAACATTACCTCTCATAAATTAATCAAAAAAGCATTCGTGCAAGATCACCTCAAGCCTAGCTTTGATTACAACTTTTGTCTTCCTTTTTATCTGACAAAAAGAACCCATGACATAGCCATTTGATTCATGAATGGTTTGACATAATAAAGACCATTACTGTAGATAACAAACATAATCAATCATTTTTTTATCTACTTCATATCTCAAGGCTAACATGTCTGGACTTCATCATAATTTATCAGAACAGAATCTGGAATTCAAAGACCCTAACGTTGTTCTAGATGTAGGTATAAAACATTTTTGGTGATTGAGATTTTTGTTTTGAACTAGAAGGATTTGTGTAGGTTGAACTTGAAGAAACTGTCTGAGATTGCAGTAAATCAAAGGACACCCACGATACAGAAGTGTAGGAAAAGTGGTTTGATGACATTGCTCTTGAAGGCTAATCTTATCTGTTACCTGAAACATGCACTGGCTCCCAAGTTGCTTGATAGGAGTTTGTGCATGTCTTTTAATAAGTGAGACCAGGGTTCAATTCCCAAGCCAGGTCACACAAATTCCTTCGTAATTCTTAGGTTCATCTCTACAGATCTGATCCAAACCACCCCCGCAACACTTGTGAACATCTGAGCAAATCTGGTGCCCCATGTCTGACCTTGTTGGGTTACACCCTGGAAAGCATCGAATTAAAAACCAGAGCCGTGTCAACGCTAGCCAGCCATATATTTTGAGAGTGGGATCAAGATCTTGACTCTACCCAAAAAATGCACAAGACCAAAGACTCTGGTGCATTGCTCTGGTCAAAGGAGCCTAAGCTAGCCTAGCCTCTGTGGTGCAGCAGTCTGCACCCATAAAGCTGGGCAGAGCTGCCTCTGCAGCTGCACTGACTTTACTACATCGCTGCCTCCTGAACTGAACCGTCTGGAACGCCTGATGAGAAATAAACGTTATTCTTCTTCGTGCATAAAAAAAAAGGTGAATAGAGCACAGAAGATCACAGTAGACCAGTCCATACAAGCAACTGAGTGAGAGTGCAGTACTGTACACACACACGCACATATGCATCTTTGACACACACACACACACGATTGTACGCACACACACGAAATAAGGTGGATCGGCTGCATGCACTCCATTGCGGGGAGAAATAAGTAATCGTGATTTCTTTTGTTGAACACAAATGCACAGTGAAATCCACAGGTAATCGCTGTGGCATGTCTATTGAGTGAGGGACATGATTCAGCTCTGCCTGTTTGGCCATGCACGCATAGGGTAGGGTTTGTTATCTTAGAGGACCCATCTCAGGCTTGTTGGTTTCATTGATGGAAACTCAAAAACACAAACTGAACTTTGACCTCCTAATCGGCGTGAAAGACCACACGTGAGTGCTGTTCCAGTACAGGTGGGGTATTCCAGCCTTGTGAGGTGTTTGGCAGAAGCAACTCTTCTGAGGGCTGAAGAGAAAGCACAGAGGCGCAGAACGCAGTTTGAGTTTTGCTTCCCACTCCCTTTCCTCTCTCTTTTTCCCGTCTTCCCCTTCTGGCCGTATTAGTGTCCTTATCAGCACAGGCACTGGCTTCGTGATTGGCACAAATGTTGTTTACAGCCACTCCTATTTGCGTCCAGGAAGAGACCTTCCCAAGTGCCTCGATCTCCACATCCTCATAGGTGTCCTTTCAGGCGTCTCAAGGCATTAGGAGGCTAAACGTGGGCAGCAAATAGACTTCAGAAATGACCTGTTCGAGTAGGACTGAAGTCAGGGGTTGTGTAACACGTTTCCCACGTGACATACAATGGATACATAAATCAGATTAAAATAGGTCGTTATTCCGCCCCCAGGTCAGGAGGTGGTGGTGATTAGCTGCAGCTGGGTGTCCTGTCCTGGACAGGCCTGAGGAGAACGAGCAGCTCAGGTCAGATCCGAGGAGAACTCCCACACCGAGCATTAATCCCATTAGGACTAGGAGTTTACCCTGGAGATTACACTGGTGCAAGTCACTTTGATTTCTGCCTACATCATCCAATTTGTTCTGAGGTAAAAGCTGTATAATCAAGTGAAAATGTATGTACCTTATGCGCTTGATAATAAAACTTGCTGTATGGGACACCACTCCTCTCTATCCTAGCCCAATTGAAATATGGTTCTCATGGAAGTACATTGCTATAGGACTGCAACACTGACCTTATAATAAACATACAATGGGCATAGTTTGTGTCTGCAGAGTAACTTAAGTCCACATTGAAATTCAGTGTGACAGGAAAGAACACATTGCAAAGCCCACTTCACATTATCTCATAGGACCTCCTGCCTCCATCTGTCAGCTTCTTTACAAATACTTGATCTGTGCTAACGTTCCAGTTTGATCCATATCACTTATTCATGGCCTGTGTCAGCATGAATGGTATTGAGGAGGAAAGAGGGATAATTTTGTGTGCCTTACTTCATGAAATATTGAAAAGAGGCCAGCAAGAACATGCTTTTAACACCATTTGGAGCATGTTCTGTCCAACCTCAGCCGAGACCACAGAGTGGATTTAGTTCCATTTTCATGAAGGCTGTGAGAGCCGCTAGTCATGAAGCCTGCCCACCCTAGCGACTGTTCCACTTTACACTTGCTGTAAGCTCTGTGGCCCTGTCTTCACGAGCAGAGAGATGAGGAGTGACTCGAGGAGCAATCCACTGAAATATTCATCTGCAGGGTTAAATATTTCCTCCCCAGCGCAGCTATAAATGGACTGAAGCCAGAAGCCCAGGGTCCAGCAGGGTCTCCGTGGGGGAACACCTTTAGCCTGACAGCCTTCCACGCTCCCCTGCTCCCCTGTCTGTCATTAGCTCCAATCTGGGCCCTGTTTAAGTGGGCCCCCCAAATTGAAGCTCGCTGAATACTGCATGACTGCTACTTAAAAAGGGGCTTCCTTCAGACACTTGTTGCATCTTTCATAGGACATTGCGTCCTTAGGCCACTGTCGTGCACAGGGATTCATCTAATGGAGAGGGACACGGAGGAAAGTTTTGTTGCTTTGGCAGTTGGGAGTTATCTCAAGCTGCGCTGTTTGAACATTGCTGTGCTGGACGTCTTTGACTAAAGGCAAATATTTCAAAATCTTTTACATCCCTTCATGTGGAATTTTGAACTTCAGTAAAACTCCCTCATGTCCTCATACTACTGGCTTTACATAAAGGAAGTGCTTTTTTACAGGCAGATCTTAGGTCGTTGGTATTCGTGATTGCTCTTAAACTGAGGAATGTACTTAAAATGTCATTAGAAAACAATCTTTTATCTGTCATGTCTGGGGCGCATATTTGAGTCATCTGTCTTACATTCTCTAGAACGTAGACAGCTGGGGCCCAACATGTCAGACCCTCTCTCCTATGTTCTCCTGCCCACCTCTGTGTCCATGAGTCAGATTGGAGAACTCTGACACTCGGTCACCATTAAAATCTTTGTCCACCCCCCACCCTCTTCAAACCCACCCCCCGCAGCCCCCACCAACCCATGCCCCCTGAACCTTCCCCGGTCAGGCCTGGCAGGCTCCCACCACTGACCCCATGTTCTTCTGCTTTGATCAGCGTTATCTTCACCAAATGAGGTAAATTGCTGCATCACCAACCAACCCTTCAGAAGTTCTGAAGAGTAAAATTAGCAATTTCGGCATTAATAACATAAAACCTACGCGCAACGTTACCCTTTAATCTTGTTCCTCCTCCCTCCTTCTCCTCCTCCTTTTTCTCCTCTTCTTGTGCTCTGTTCTTTTTAAGTCTTTGACCCACAGGAAGCCACAAAGCCACGGTTTCCGAGTTTGGTCCCATAACATGAAGTCAAAGAACCTAGGGCCATAACATCAGACAGATCTGAAGGTGATGTGTAGCCAGCTGACGGTTTTGGAACATGGAGCTGTGGTTGGAGCCCTGTCAGGTACTTTGCTGTCTACCTCTGGGTAGATCACTCGGGGAAGGTAAGCTTCAAAGTGTCTGTGAATTGAACAAATGTGGTTTGGCTCTATTCACACTTAGAGGACTTTTCCATTGTGGTTTGTCACACTGACCCGTCCGATTGTTACTAGGAAAGTTTAGCCGCATCAGTGTCGGTGTGATTTGTCACAAGAAGGTTGCCTGGCTAATTTGTGTGGCTAATTTGTGTAGGAAGGAGTGGATCTCTTTGGAATCCCCTCGTACCAATTTTTAATGCATCATGTAATAACATGTTAATACAAAGTGGCTGGCAAAGTAATTGCACTGTTATTACACAGATACACAAGCAGCTTGATGTTAATTACTACCAACTGCAGTAATTCAGACAGTCTTTGGTTTAAGCCTTTATAGTCCCTCATGATGGCATGCAGGCCGCAGCATGATTGCATGTTGTAGTCATTTATCGAAAGCCATGGCCAACATCTCTGATGGCAGCTGTGTTGCGTGGCCTAATCAACACAGCAGAGCTTGAGAGCAGTGATGTCCACGGATACATTTGGGTCCATCAGAAATCTGTCTTCCTTGAGTAATAAAGAAAGACAAGGCCTCTGGCCATTTCTGCTACCTTAACTAAAGTTCACTGCTCCCTGCTCAGACCTGCAGAACTGAGCTCACCGATCATTCCTGACATTTTTCCCTCCTTCCTCGGCTGCCAGGATTCTGCCGGGAACCGTGTCTGCTGCTTGTGGCACATGTGTACTGGTATGTTTGGGGACACACCTCTGCCTGCCAATAATCTCGCTACCAACTTGTCAGGAGAGAATCCCCCTCCCACCGCCCTTTAACCCTGGTCACATGGGTGGCTGGCTAAGTCTATGTCACTGGTGCCAGAGCAGTGTCCCTTTCTCTGTCTCTGCCTGTGTGATCTGTCAAGGGAGCAATCAGTTGAGATTAAGCAGACAAAAACCCAGAGACAGATTAGAACTTGTCTCAAGGGGAGTGTTACAGTTACTCTGTGTCTTTTATGTTCAAACCTGCCCCTTCTGGTGTGTCTGTGTGTTTATCTGCAGGTGTGTGTGTGTGTGTGTGTGATCAGGTTCTTGTGAGTTTGCATCTGTGGGTATGTGTGTGTGCGTCAGGTTTTTCCTGTGTGAGCGCATGAGTGTGCTCCCCTTTCAGTAAACACAACATTTGAAGCAGATGACATACAATCGAAGGAAGTGACACCCCACTGTACAGGTGTGTTGTACGTACGCTTGTGCCGTTGATGAGCATTCTTTCATTTCTGCTCAGAGCACTTGAGATGCAGGCCCCTTTTATGTGGGGAAGTGACTCCAGCTCTCTCTTAGTGTCATGCGCCTTCCATTTTCTTGAGCGATCTTCCAAGACAATGACACACACCTCTGTGAAATAATGCCAACCAGACATCTGTCACAGGCCGCTTTTATTGGGGTTATGACATCAGGGTATTCTATTACACAAATTACAAAAGCACAAAGCCAGGGAGGACGGCTGGGAGGCGCTACAACCACCCAGTGATATAGTAATACTCTTCATCTAAAACCTGCTAACCACAACTGAAGAGCTGGTGGCTCTGTGGTGTGTGAGTGATATGTTAGCTTCCAATGTTACCTGGCTGCAGGGGCCCTGGAATAAACTCCTCTCGATGTGAGTGCTGTGGGGTACATGCACACCCTGGTGTATACAGACATAGACACTCTTTTCATGGAAGATTTGGTTTGAAAATGATTACCAAACCTTTCTTTCTCTTTTCTGGTCAGACTTTCAGTCAAATCTTTATTGCTATTTTCGTTTTCATGTTTCTTCAAATAGAAGAAACACTCCCCCTCTACCTCACTACCTCTCTCTCTCTCTTTCTATCTCTCTTTCTTACACATTGCGGCAAGCCTCAGTGGTTACCATGAAGACAAGTGAGTCACTACCCACATTCTTTTAGTGTTCAGTAAGAAACAGACAATCATGACATGCTGCCTGCATGAAACAGCCAAAAAACAAAACAGCATGGAGATCAGAGAGAGAGAGAGAGAGAGAGAGAGAGAGAGAGAGAGAGAGAGAGAGAGAGAGAGAGAGAGAGAGAGAGAGAGAGAGAGAGCCCTCAGTGTAATGTGATGTGGGGCAGAGTACTGTATGGGGAGGCCTTTGATGATCTGAATCAGCAGTGAGGCATTGTTAAGTGAATTGTAAGGAATCCCACTAGAAAGCCCTATACCGTACTGGTACTTGATTCCTTTGACTACAGATATCTTTTAATACTACGATGTGACATGTAACATAATATAGGTGGATTCAATTGACAACAGGTACAGAGCATCTGAATTAACTACACTAGCTGCACCCTATCACCCATGCAAACTGTCTACCATAGAGACCAGACGAGTCCCTGTCAGATGACCAGTAGATGGACATGCTGTATGAGCATGCAGGTAGGGGCAGTGGCCCAGTCCAGAAAACGAACAGCCTCGAACAAATCAGTATGCGTTTGTGTTTGTGTGTGTGTGACAGAGGCACAGCATAACGTACAGCAGCCAGCATGAAACAGAGCAGAGCTCCTCCAGTCTAGCGTAGACCAGAGAGGCAGACTGTTAAGGCAGGTCTTTAATCTGTGTGGAGCAGAGCAGCTGGTCGCGGCTGACAGCAGCGAGGTTCCCATTATCTGGCTGCTTCTCCTCTGCTCAGCCCTCTCATGTGGTCGAGCAGCTGCCAGTGGCGTGCCTCCCTCTCCATCGCTCCCAAACTGGGGGGACTTTCCAACGAGGAGTGGGGTAACAAAGGTTAGGTGGGGGTGATGGAGAGAGTGTGATAGGGTGACAGGGGGAGAACACGAGGGTGGAAGGATTTGGGAGAAAGAAAGAAGAAAGACCAGGGACAGAGATCGGGCATTTAAGGAGAGAGAGAGGTAGGGGGGAGGGGAGAGAGAGAGAGAGAGAGAGAGAGAGAGAGAGAGAGAGAGAGAGAGAGAGAGAGAGAGAGAGAGAGAGAGAGAGAGAGAGAGAGAGAGAATAAACAGTTTGTGACTTGATCACAGTAAATATGGAGTTGCAATACAGTGTAGAGTTTGTAGAGTCCTGCTGGTGCAAACACTAGGGTGGAAGAAGATGGTTACAGTCAGACTGTGAGATGAGCTGTTCTGCATTACCAAGCCACTCTTTTACCAGCTGTCCTCAGACGATGTTGGCAAAAACGAACAAGTGAATTTATCGGAATGGAATTCAATAAGACTTTACCTGAAATCTCTTCATTCTTTTGGGGATTAAACATTTTGTTACATCTACGTTAGTCAGAAGCACCAGCTCCTGCCCTGCCCAGCCCAACCCAGCCCAGCCCAGCCCAGCCCAGCCCAGGCAGCACATCTGGCCTGAGGTCAGTGATCTCCTCACCCCTGGTTAGGATGATGGATGCTGTAGCCTCTAAGGGCCCTGTGGTTTCTCCCTCTCTAAGAGCTCTTCAGGTCTGAGGCCAGCCAGGGCTATATAAAGACAACAGGCTAATATCTCTCATATGTTCCCCAGTGACAGCGAGCTCATTTACATAGCATCCACCCCCATGGCTTTCTCAGCTAACTGTCAATGTGTTGATACACAAGACAGTCTTCAGTTCAATAATATTCAAAAAGTTACATGAAGGCCCCAGCCTCAGCATGTTCGCATGGAAGACAATCTTATTCATACGGGGTCAAGCATCAGGAGAGAGTCATAGTCAATTGGATGACATGAGCCCTATTGAGCTTATAAAAAACGGTTATTCTCCTCAGTGTTACGGTTACCGATGGCTTGGTGTACTGTCAGTGTTGGTGTGGTTGGGTGGAAGACCTTTATTTTCCGAGTTTCTAGGGCCTGAAGTGGCTATTAAAGCCAATGAGGAGTGATGTCCCTGTATGTTCCACATTCCATTAGGCTGAGGCAGTGCTCCGGCCAGGGTTTAGAACACATATGAGACCACGGCGGACGGCGATAAAGCAGGGTGTGAGACAATGTGTGGATTTATGAAGCCGTTTTCTCTTCGCTAATGCATCAGGAACACGGAGAATCAACGTTAGTCGACGTTAGTCTGAGACTAACAAACGAAAAGAGACACAAGCACACCCTAAACTGTTATCAACACATTTAGTTAATTGGTTTATTGCCTGAAGTGAGGGTTGGCCTTTTTCCTAATTTCACTGAGGTCTCTTTGAGCTTTGAACAGTGCTCTATAAATACATTACTCGCTGCATTTCCGCTTATATTTAGCTGTACTCACGGTAAATAAATTGACTATAAAAAATAAAATAAAAACTCCACGCGAGGGGACGTGCCCTGCTGCACTTGAAAGTTGCTGTAATGTCTACCGTCCGGAGGCCTGTCTAACCCAGACGGCCCATGTCTGTCCCCAGGACGGGAGCTGAAGATCAAAGGCTGTCCGGGCGTGCTGGCCCTGAGTGCCAGGATGCAGTTAATCAGGAGCAGTAGCTACTGGAGGGGCGGGAGGGCGGCTGACCTCAGAGCTGGGAGCAGGGAGCTGCCAGGCCCTTGCAGGGTACTAATTAGTGCTGGGCCAGGATCTCAACATGCTCTTATTGCTGGTACTACTGCTGCTGTGGGTGGGTAAGGGTGGCAGAAGGAACAGGCCCATGGTAGGCCCAGTTTTTACAAGAGAAGTCTGCTCACGGCTGGGATGTGCAGCTGTGTGGCACGTTTAGCTGGAAGTTCATACGAGGGGTTGTTTAAATCCCCTCATGCTCTTTTTCCCTTTCAGATCCATTTACAATTCAACGGATATTGGCATCACAGATTAGGGATTGAAAATGATGTCCATGGGTCAAGCAGTTGCTATTTAGGTTAGTTGTCTCTCAGTGTAGAGCAACGTTCCACGGATACAACCGTTCGATATTATCAGTTATGTAATCTGTAAGAGAAAGAGGGAGAGAGAGAAAGAAAGAAAGAAAGAAAGAAAGAAAGAAAGAAAGAAAGAGCAAAGAGACGTTTCAATCATTATCGGCTAAGTATTTTTCGTCCCCGCACCCCACACAGTAGAAAGCAGTTACTCTCAAACACACACAAACACACAGAGAGAGGCGGGTTTGTCCCTCTACATTACCTCCTCCTGCTCACATGTGTCCTCACAGATTAAAGAGTGCACAGTAAAAGAAGTAAACTCTCACAACTGCTGTCTGCGTCCCCTCCTCGCTCAGCTGTCAAACACAGTAGCAAGGAGGAGTCAATTGGTTTGCGTGCGGTAGAATCCTTTGATTGTGGCCTGTGAGTGATGACCACAAGCTAGAGAGTAAAGCAGTCAGGGCCTGATTGGGACATGTCCTGTGTGCAGGCCGGGGTGAGACTATTTACCGGGCAAAATGACAGGGTGACGCTGCTCCCCTTCTGGACTGGGGAATGAGGGGTTGTCACCTCACAGACTAAAGAGAAAATGAGTGTTTTAATGACTCACTAGGGGCAGGATGCTAGATCCTCCAGGGGAGGAAACGACAGAGACTTATTTATGTTATCCTCTGATGAGGTAATGACTACTTTGTTTTATACTCAGGTGGGAGTAACCTCAAGACACATCAGAGGGAAAAGGACTTGCACTGTTGAGATAAGTTCAAAATCTGTGAATTGAGTCATCATTGCCTTTCGTTAAGATTGGACGGACAAAATGAATTTAAAGAGTGTGGATGGAAAATTGGAGGTTTTCTAAGTACTTTTCAGACAGGCAGATTTTTTTAAACTGGCAGGACAAAGCTTGTGAGTCGTTTGAGAACGTCTGGAGATGTGATGCCACCCAGGTGTGTTCGAATAACAAGTCATTTTTAATGGGTTCCTCCAGTAGATAGGTTCCTTCCAGTAAAAACCATCCATTATGTCTAATGTGTTTAAGGCGTATTTACCAAACTCTGCAACAAATGACCTACAAAAATCAAACATTATGGGAAGTGGGGAGTTGAGTTACGGTAACCGTGAAGGCTAAATGTGTATTCACCAGTGTTTAGTAATCACCCCGCAGCCAATCACAGAGAAAGGTCAAAGTTCAAATGAGGTCTAACTTGGATGACAGGAACCCCATTTCCTGTCTGGTCACTTCTTGTGGGTCTTCAAATGATTTTTTCCCTCGGTATGTGTATGTGTGTGTGAGTGTGTGTGAGGATGTCTGTGTCTGAGAAATAACAAGAGAGAGAGAGATAGAGAAAGAGAGAAAAAGAAAGAAAGAGAGAGAAAGAGAATGAGTAAGAGAGAGCAAAGAGACGTTTCAATCATTATCGGCAAAGTATTTTGTTTCCCCACACCCCACACAGAAGAAAACAGTAATGGCACAATTGTATCCAGATGATCAGCAGGCTCTTTAAAGTCCTCAGCTACCACACACACACACACACACACACACACACACACACACAAGCACACACACAAACTCACACACATACACTGCTAAGCTAACCTGACATACTGGCCTGAACCACGGGACTGAGATAGGCATCAGTACTAAACACTGACTTTCATCTTCCACTGGACTGTAGCATGGAGACTGGATCTGGGCTTCCACCCTGCCTGATAGGCCTCTTGTGCTGCCTAGTCTCTTATGCAAGGACCTAGGATCAGCCAACACACTTGTCCTCCTAAACTTCACTCCCAGATGGTGGAACACAAAACTGACCTGAGATCAGTGTCTGACATCAGCTTCACCATCATTCCAGAGAATGCCAGTGTGTGGGCCTCAATGTGCTTCTCGCAGCAATGCAACTCCATCAGAGTGTTTGTTGTCGGTCAGATGGATAATGATCAAATAGGGAATACACACGCAAGCAATGACGGGGCCGGACGGTCATGGCCAGCTACACTGTGATAGAAATATGGTTCAAGTCAAGATGTCATCATGGGTCTGTTTATTGACCGACCTCCAAACAGAGGGCAAGACGATGACAGGCTGTTCAATATTTCCATTCTGTCGATCTGTTATTTCAGATCACGCTGCATTGGAGTTTTAGTACCAGCAGTGTAGCATGGCTGTATTCCTGGCGAGCACCCAGTGACGTAGAGACAACCCAAGACAACTAGAAAAAGGCAACAAGAAAGAGAGCACCTGCATGTTATAGCCCCATAAAGTCACCATTAACACCCTGTCGAAAACACAGAAAAATTTACTGCTTTAATTACGAGTAGAAAAAGCAGCATAGAAGTTTTACAACCACTTAGACAAATGGCTTAACAGTTCACCAGAGAGTCACAGAGGTTCATCACTCTTCAGAATTGGGTAAGTATACTGCTATTCTTTTCTTCTTTCGAAGGTGACATTGATACATGTCTCTTCAGTTATTTGAGGAACACAAATAAATTATATATTTTAAAGAACCCCAGAACTATTTAGAAATTATAAACATGGTGTTTAGAGTTTTCTTTGCTCAAGATTCCGATTAATTCCTAGAACATTCCTTTCCCATGTGTTTTATTTTAGATTTTCATGAATAATTTCCCACTGACTTACACCACATTGAAAATCAACCAGATTCTAAAAACACATTTTCGACCAAACTTGATTGACATGATCCCTTGGATGACTAGGGTGTGTGAATGTATGTGTGAGTGCATATGCGTGTGTGTGCGTGTGAGTGCGTGTGTGCATGGACGTGTGTGTCAGTGATAGCGGGTGCTGGGCAGGGCGCGGTCTCGCAGCATTCCTGTATCTGTATCTGCGTGTGACTGGGAGCTGTGGGTGCTCTGGGCGGGGCTGGGCCCCTCATGTGGTTCCTGCTGTGCTACTTCACACATGGTGATGGGGCTCTGTGGCCAGAACAGCCTATCAGTACCACGTCCTGGGCACGTCCTGAAAACAACCTGAGAACATTCCGGGGACGTCGCACCACCACCGCTCCGCTGTCAGACGCATATCTGCTGTGGTCCGTGGAGGATTCAGCTTCTTACTGGTCACAGATGGAGAGGAGGAGCACCTAGCCAGGGCATCCCACTGAGACTGACTGCTAGCGTGGCACCATTGCTGCTCTGATAGGTCCTGATTATAGCTACTTTTACAGACATCTATTGTGACATGGTGGGAAGCTAAGTACTGTGGCACCCCAACTCAGATTTGGACCCAGATTTGCTTGGGTGAGGTTCTTTTAAAATCACAATCCTGAGGTTTCACACAAGTGCACCATCTAGGATGGTGTAAAGAGAGACTCTGAATATCTCCTTCAATTCCTTCATCCTCAACCATTTCTTCTACATAACTGATCTCATCTTCTAATGTGATTTGCCGTACTGTTGCCAGTTCAGGGACAGAAGATATATGACTTAGGATTTCAAAAATAACTTTGCTAAGTACTATGGTATCGTGTATCTGTTTCACAACATAGCTATCGGTAAATTGTGGCTATGACACATGTCGAGGTCCTCGAGTGGTTCTCCGGCGGTTCTGCGGTAGTTCTGCGGTGGTTCTTACGGTATCCCAGTGAGCAGCTGAACGAATGGTCGGCCAGTGGCTCAATGCTGACTTGACTGTACTGCTTCCAGCGGGTGACCCAGAGCATCAGAGTTGGAGAGGAGAAGAGTTTAGCTTTTCCAGGGAACCCGGCAAAGGGATCAAACAGCTTGAGCTCCAGCCACCACCACTGCTGGCCCTTGTGTCAGAGGGGAACACCCTCTTTGTGGCTTGCTTGACAAATATTAAAGACCTGCACTTTCGTTTGGACATTTCTGCTTTCTTTATTTGTGTGCCATTTTGTGGTTGCATAAATAAAAACTGCCATGCACTCATTCATTTGTGCGTTTAATATCTGAGAATCTACTGAAATCCCAAAATACGCACAAGAAGACATGCACATATTCAACTTGCCATCTGTCGAAATACTTTCAATAGCTGGTGAAGTCTTTTTTCACTGTCAAATATGGTGCTGCATTCTTGTGTTGACCTAAAGTGGAATTCAGTACTTTCAATGTTCACAAGGAGCAATACAGGAACAAATTGAAGAAGGATTTTTTTATCTTTGTCCTGTGTGTTAAAACTACAACTCTCTATCTAACTCTCTCTCTCTCTCTCTCTCTCTCTCTCTCTCTCTCTCTCTCTCTCTCTCTCTCTCTCTCACTCTCTCTCTCTCTCTCTCTCTCTCTGTCTCTGTCTCTGTCTCTGTCTCTGTCTCTCTCTCTCTCTCTCTCTCTCTCTCTCTCTCTCTCTCTCTCTCTCTCTCTCATTCTCTCTCTCTCTCTCTCTCTCTCTCTCTCTCTCTCTCTCTCTCTCTCTCTCTCTCTCTCTCTCTCTCTCTCTCTCTCTCTCTCTTACACTCTCTCTCTCCCTCTCACTGTCTTTCTCTCTCTGGCTGACGGTTGAGGATTAGCCGCTCCGTTCTTCAAAGCCAGGCCAATGTGTGAGCAGATTTAGTCCCAACACAGGTGCTAATTAAGCAAAAGGCCTTGCTTTGCACTGCACCCGACCAGAACCGGAACACTGTTTACCTGCAGAAAGACAAGATGAGACCTCAGTGGTGCCCAAAGCACTTTATTGTTACAACTCATGATATTGACGCAAAGACAAAAACATTCATCACATAATTTACCATTTCGCAAGTTACAACCAAACTGCTGTGTATTTTTTGCGTCTTCTTAAACTGGCAGTTTGACTCGAAGCTAAAAATCACAATAACATACTGTAGGCTCAAACTAAATATACCATTCAACTGTAAGCACTAAGGTGCAAAAACACACAAAAAAGTGTTATTAAGTCTGACATGTCATCATGGACCTGATCCTGATAGGGCATATCCCTCAGGAGTGTCTTGGAGAGTGACGCTGAGGGGATTCCCTAGGGTTCCTGCAGACTGTCATCAGGTGCTGTTTCCTTCACCTCACCTTCTTCAGCACTAATCTCAGCTTGTGTAAACAGACATCGGGGGAAAGAGAAATAATGTCCCTGGCCAACATTTACCAGAAAGTAAAAAAGAGACAGAGGTGAAAAAAGAAGTTCCACGTCAAGCTCATTTTCTTCTGTCTGTGACATCTGGCAAACAGGTGTGTAACCAGCTGTGAGTGTGTGGGGATGGGGAAGTTGGACCGCTGCTCCCCCTACAGGTCAACAACAGAAACAACGGCTCAGATATGTGCTGAACTATCTCAGGAGAAAGGACAAATATAGGCACAGATGTGAAAAAAAGGATTTCATTCCTTGTCCTAGCCATAACTATCCAACAACTATCTTTAAAAAAATTAAAATTAAAAAGAGAGCATAACGTGAATATTTTTGATGCATCACTCCCACATTTATGCTGAAGAAAATGCCTTGGATGATTGAACCACGTGTGTCAATGTTATGTACAGTCATTCTGGGAGTCCTCTCTACTTTAAACTCACTCTACTTGTGTTTCGCAGTGATTGAAGAGAACCAAGAAAGGTTAGGAGAGAACAGTGTTCAATAAAAACAAGTGAGGATCTGAGTACATGCAGCCCATTTGGACTAAACTAATAACACTGCACCATGCGGGTGGCCTTTCACTGTTTAAAGAAGAGTATCTCCAATGATTGACCCGCTTTAAAAGCTCACACATTGTTGTTCTGACAGGTCATGTGACACAAACAAGTCACCAAACTGTTCAAGACAACACTAAAACCCCCAAAACTCAATATGTTTCGTATTTATTTACAGGAAGGAAAATAAATGACTGAAGTCATTCGGTAGTGAAGTAATGAATTAATGATCCATGAAGATGTCTTTGGATGTTGCTGATGAGTCCTGGCCTTCTTTGTGTTCATCATTTCTCTCCTAATCTCCTGTCTAGGATGAAGAGGAAGTGGATGGAGAATAGATGGAGAGTGGAGGAGGGGATGGGAGTGGCTTAATTAAACACACACACAGGTGACAAGTAATAGAGCATAATTGTCTTTATGCTCACCTATTGACTGGCCTCAGGTATATAGCATGTTGTGACGGGAATGACTGGAAGTGTCTGCACAAGATAGCAGGTGAAATTTGTGGTGTGTTCTTTTCCTTCATGAACCTCAATATCATACAACTCCTACTTCTAGCTCTTTAACTGATCATTCACAGACACTGAGAAAGCAGACTTGTGTTTTAATGGGCCCTTTCTTCCTCTTAACGATAGCAGATTTAACACGATGGCACGGCTGAGACGGAGCTCCTACCAGTCATGTGATGTAACTGCTGCAATCACAACGATTTGGAATGGAGACAGAAAGGGAAAAAACTATTTTCAGCATGTCTGAGAATTCTGTTAGGAGGTCATTTACACTTTAAAACATGTTCCCATCTTATCAAGCCGTAGTCTCCCCATCTGTATAAGGTCCGGTCAATGATTAAACAGAGACAGAAACAGGAACAGTGTTCCAGGGTTAGTGTGACACCATCACTGGGCCTCCTGTGGTCAGGAACACAAAGCCCAGTAGTTTAGGATGGATGGTTCCAGAAGGCCTCCACGATGAGTACCCCACCTCTTTACCTGGCAACAGCAAACACTGACCTTGTCCCTGACATCCTTTGTCAGCATTGTTGGTCCGGTTTCAGAATTAACAAACCCCATGAATCACAAAAAGAAGGAACAGGCATTTTATGAGACCACATTAACAAATTCATTTCTTTTCAAGAAAATGCTACATTTGGTATTGATGAAGACTGAAATAAATCATGAAAGTTAATTACAAAAGCAGGCAACATTTGGGGTTAGGACTGTTGGTGGCACCCACACCAATATTCGTATACTTAATTAAACTTCCTTAAACTTTGATGAGAAAATGCACATAAAACAGCCAAATAAAGCCTTTTTTATGTGTGGTTCTGTGATGTTGATTTCAAACCTCACTTCAAACCCCACAATTTGTTTCGACTTTGACTCGTTCTTTACGCTCTAAAACAAATCAAAGGCAGTACAGAATAAAACAGTTAAAGCATCACATTTGAAAAGAAAAAATGGTTAACACTTCATTTTGAGGGGGAGGGGGTATCTAGCACATACGGTATGTGCAACCATCTTAAAGATGCATGCATGTGTAGAAATAATCACTTGGAAATGTTAATATATCTTCTGAGGGTTTTTTAGCTATCTCAAACAGGCAAACAAAGCACTGTAATTATATTTTTGTGGGTCGTCAGGGTTTTTTTCCTGTCAAATGATGACTATTGACAGTCAGCTCTAGCCTGTACAGGTCTGGGTCTGGCCTTCAGCTTATAGGAGGTAATGAGCTTCACAATGCTTAGCCCAAAGATGAACTAGAATCAGTCCTGTGTGATTTATTCACTTTTGACATATTTGCCATTTACTATCAAGCAGCGGACCTGGCAGAGACATTTGCTGGTAGTGCTGCTCTTTGCCCATCGTAGAGAAATCTGTTTCATATGACTGTCCAGAGGTCTCCTAGGGTTTAGCTTGAACCCCTGCTCCCCCACCTCCAGCATGCTGGGATTATACCTCTTTCTTGTTCCTCTTTCTTATGATTCAAACATGACATGCTGTAGTATTTCATGTTGCACAGTAGTCATTAAACTACTGGTGGTCATTAAAGCTTTGAATCTAATCTCTCTCTTTCTTAAACCTAGCAGGCCTGCTGCCTTTTGTCTGCAGTCATTCTCTCTTTTTCTCTCTTTCTCTTTTTCTCTTTCTCACCATGGTAGTTTTTGGTACCTGAAAGGTTGAAACAAGGCAAATAATCGGACGTTTCTAAATTAATTCAAAGGCTTACATCAGTAATAGTAATCATGCCAACATGGAGGATTTTGATCAATGTCAGACTTTTGCGCGAAGAACAATGTACATTTATGTCCAAATGTGTTGATACCATTCTTGTATGCTCTATTCTATTGGGAGGGAATTGAAGATGATAGTTGGATGTTGCCAAGTCACAGAAGGTCAAAGGTGATTCCAACCGTATTTTCCTTCAGCGTAAAGTTGCTTTGCTTTCCTTCCAGGCCTGTCCGATTCCTTTTCGTATGGGGTGAAATAACCCTCAACCCTGCATGTAGCAATGGAGTATCCCTCCATTCCTGTTGTGTCTCAGAGACGTTTCTGGAAATCCATACTCCTGATTATGTAACACTGTTACTGCCAGAAGCGGTGTTTCCAACAATACTGCTCTTGAACACACCATCCTTGTTGTTAATGATTTCAATTATCTTTTTGAAAGACATTGATCCCTTAGATCTCACGGCCGTGACCTTATACAGTATGCTCACTGAACAGACAAAAGCCACTGAAATGCACAGATTATAATGTGCAACGTATGTCCTGTTTGGCCTCCCTTGCTGGGCCTTCCCCTCAGAAGGGATCATGTTACATTCGATTAGATCAGATTAGATCCCACAGGACTGATGCCATGAAGGTGGACAGATAAACCCTGTGGCTTGTCACAGAAGAACTGCGTGTTCAGACTATAATCTGTCATTACCACCAGGAAAAGATTTGATGCAGAACAGACTTCAGCTAGTCTGGCGTGACTTTCAAGGGATATTCCTCATAATAAGGTCATTTTTGGACCATGAAGGGTCAGTGTCAGAAAGACGATAGCGTTGGAGAAGCTTTGGGAAGCTCGGCCATATCTGGAAGAGATAGAGAGTTTACTTACAGAGGGAAAATGTGTTTGTAAATGGTGAACCACCAATGCCACACAAAAGCAGCACTTAGTCCAAAGCATGTGCCAGAGGCTTGTCTAGTACACCATGACCAATCCACTGGAACAGTTGACACAGAGAGGACTCTGATGTGCTCTCAGGGGTTGGAGTTGTAACCATGCGTTTTGGTGAGTCGACCTGGTTTGATTGCATCTGTAGATAGCAATCAGGTCTGTCTGTTTTCAGTTGCGCTGCGTTTGAAGTTTGATGAGCATCCAATCGTATCGACGAGCAAGCACACGCATGCACATGCATACACACACGTATACACACACACACGTATATACACACGCATACACACACGCATACACACACGGACACAGAATGATACCAGATCACTCAAATTTCTCTCTATTTTTCTCTCGTCTTTTCTCTTTCTCCTGCTCGTTGACTCTCCCTCTCTCTCTCTCTTTCTCTGTCTCCAACTCACACACACACTCACACACACTCACACACACACACTGGGGCTTCTCCATTTGTACGCCAGCACAGGTGTAGACGTTGTGACTGCGTTCACACATTATCCCCTGTCAGCGACTGGTCTCTCTTCTGATCCCTGGCCACCCCTCTCTCGCTCTGCTGCCAGGACTTTGCTTTCTCTATAAACAAATAGATTTGGAAATGTTCTGTCACTGTTTATGGTGGGAATGGTGTGTGTGTGTTTGCCAGTGTGTGAGTGCTTGCCTGACTGTGTGTGTGTGTGTGTGTGTGTATGCATGGGTGTGTGTCCGTGCACGCAAATGAGCCGATACCGTGGAAACAAGTGATGTTTAGAGCTGATAGTTTTTCCCTTTAATTGTGGGAAATGGGTTTCAGATGTTGCTGCGTGGCTGATCACTTTGGGCCTGAGCGGCCTCGTCATGTCTTATAAAACCACATGAAGGGGAGGCTGATGTGGGACGATAGCAGACCAGGGAGGGAGGCCCGCTGCTGGGACTAAACGCTCCTCTGGGTCCCCCTGAAATAACAGCAACCATATTAGCAGTAGCCGTGTGATCTATCAGCAAGCCCATAGTGAGATCTTTCTGTAAAACAATAACAAACCAGCCGTTTAAACAAGAACAACACAATGGGATGAAAACAAGACTTTCCTGTGTATTGTTTTGTTGAAAGTTTACTCTAAAACGTCATTTTATATGATAAGCTCCACCAATTTCGCAATATTTAGGAAGCGTATGCGTAGCACCTGTTCGAGAGATCTGGAATGATGGGTGTGGATCAAATAAGCACTATTCCTGTAATAGACCATTTGGTTTGGTTGGTTTGTTTTCATTGGATGCCTTTTTCCTCTTGGGTGAAGACTTTGGTAATTCACTAAGGAGACCAGGGAGTTGATGTCATAGGTTGAGAGAAAGAGAAGCAGAGAGAGAGGGAGAGAGAGAAAGAGAAAGAGAGGGAGGGAGAGAGAGAGAGAGAGAGAGAGAGAGAGAGAGAGAGAGAGAGAGAGCAAGGGAGAGAGGGAGAGAGGGAGGGAGAGCAGGAGAGAGAGAGAGGAAAAGAGAGATACATGTAGGATACTTTGTTGCCCCCTGTTGGAGGTTCTGTGATCGTACTATTTTGTTCAAATGGAAAAGACTTAATTCCAAGATAAATATGCCATTCAAAACAGTGCAATGCGCAGCTTCAGATGTCACCTCAAAGTTTGTGGATGAACTATATAAGAGTACAGGTCATTATTGAACAATGATGGTAATAAGAATGTCTTGCCATCAGTTAATTTCATCTAATGATCTCTCCCATTGATGTCTGACAGAAGTGGATGTACAGACCTTCTATCCAAAAATAAAATTACCTAAATTAATTAAACTGACAAGTTGGGTGGTGGGATGGAGTTACATCACCTCCAGCATGAAACACAGTCTTGTCAACATGTGCTGTTGATCTTGGCCCAGGTGTGTGTTGCTGTTGTCAGCCTGGTCTGCTAGGGAACAAGGGGTCTCTGAGGCCAGGGAGAGGCAGGTCGGGGGAGGCAGGCAGGGGGAAGCTGGCTGGGGGAGGTAGGCTGGGGGAGACACAGGGAGTTTTAGTCATGGAGGTAGGAGGAAACTAGAGATAGCAAGCCTCCACAACAATCTGTGCATGTGAATTACCTAGAAGATCTCTATAACACTTCATAGGTCACTTCCATCCAGATGTATTTATTTGCATGTATTTACAGTCAAAATGTGTGTAAGGAGCACTGTGGCTCTATTCTTTTTAAGAACTTTCTCTAACAGAAAGTGTGTTGTGGATGTCAGTATAACTGGGAACATTTTAATCGTTTAGTTTTCTTTTCTAAATTGAATATTTTGAAGTATTTTGTTCTGCAAGGCTGATATGGACAGAGACAAGCACAAATGTGTAGCCTATACATAAAATGAAAACGTACTGGAAGTGGGTCATCGCCTGAAGTCTTGAATTTCCTCCCCTCAGAGCAAAGACAGAAGGTTCACTCTACTCTGCAGCTGTTCTACCATCCCTAAACATCAAAGGTGGGTGAATGTGGTCGTGTGGTGCAGGAATCCTCTTGCCGTGAACACAGGGTCAGAGCAGGTCTCTCCCGCCGCTCCCCCTTGTCATAAAACCACTGCAGGGCGCCTGGTGATGATCACACCAACAGATTCATCTCTATCCGCCCTCAAATCAAGCGTTGAGGGTTTCTACGGGCTAATCGGACGTCCGAGGGAGGCCCCCAGACATTAGAAAGAAAGGGTTTATTTTGGGAAGCCGAAGAGAAAAGGGGGGAGAGAGAGAAAGAGAGAGAGAGGAAGACAGAGAAGAGAGAGAGAGAGAGAGAGAGAGAGAGAGAGAGAGAGAGAGAGAGAGAGAGAGAAAGGGAGAGAGAGGGGAAGACAGAGAAGAGAGAAAGACAGGGATGAGAGAGAGGATAGCACCGTGCGGACAGCAGGTCATCTCTGCCCCCAGGTTGATGACAGTAGGAGTTGTGTGTCATGTATTTATCTGCCGGCTCGGGCCTTTCGGGGAACGCTCTGGTTCAGTGTAATGGGGGTTTCTATGTGTTTGTCCTGGCAGACGCTGCACATTAAGGGTGATCCTTACCTCCTCCTGCTGAGACTGGAGCAAGATCTATACAGACAATAATATACTGAAGACCAGCCCACTATCCTCGAGCACAGCCAGGACAGGGTACAGACAAGGGTGCCACCTGGATGATATGGAGGGTACTGCCATTAGGTTATTTTGGAAGACTGTGCCAGATTTGTGACGTTATTTTGATAAACTTGCTATGTTGTGCTATGATGTTAATTTGACTTTGGATTTCCATGACTCATACTGTCCACACTGTAGCTTGTAAAATCAAAATCGTGCGAGTAATCCAAACTTGTACAAAAGGTTACCGTGGCTCTGACATGCTCACAAAAACAACTCTTTTCACAGTCCCTGTATGTATGAAATATGGTAAACAAAACAGGGTTGATGTAATGTGGTGTATGCATCCTTCCCAGAATCACAGAGGATCATGTGAACGGGGAGAGACATTCGCACTGCCCCACATAGCTGATGAATCTCTCCCTCCTGAGGTATTTCGCTGGAGGAGAAGAGCATTGTGAATGGATGCTTTCATGAGATGAAGATGACAGACAGAGAGATGATGTGTGTTCTTGGCCTGCTGCTCTCCTTCTCAAAGGCGCTCTTTACAAGGTATCTCTTCCGACAGACAAATCAGTCGAGGCCATAGAGAGGGAGATACCCTGCCAGTCTTTCCCAACTCTTTTTTTTAAAGAGGCCCTTTTTCGAGGAATATCATCCCCTCAGTACAGTTCCTTCACTTTTCCATGCGATCCAGTGTCTAAAGTGTATCTCGTTAATCACTGTGCGTGTCCTCTTCCTCCTCTTGTCTGCTTGTGTTGCTATGACAATGCAGCTGAAGTCCTCAGCCAGCCAGACTGCGTTGATAAGAACATCAGAGCTCTTTGACTCCTATCTGCTGCTGCCTAAATATAGCAGCTCATAGGTCGGTTAACATGAGGGAAGTGGAAGCTGCCTGTGTTCCATTGTCTTTTCCCTCTCCCTTTTTTTTTCTTTCACTCTCTTTCTCTCTCTACTGCTCTATTTATCTCACTCTTTCACTCTTTCTCTCTCTTTTTTGTCTCTTTCTCTGTCTTCTCTCCATCTCTTCCTCTCTCTTCTCTCCATATCTTTCTCTCTCTTCTCTCCATCTCTTTCTCTCTCTTCTCTTCATCTCTTTCACTCTCTTCTCTCCATCTTTTTCTCTCTCTTCTCTCCATGTCTTTCTCTCTCTGTTTCTTTCTCACGCTGATGACTGGGCTTTAATCAGCTGCTGCTTCATTGAAGCTGTGTTGAGTTCCATTGATGTGTTGTTTACTTTGTGTTCCATACATTACAGTTATGGAGATTTGTTGGCTCCAGATGTTGGTTTGATCTTCATTTCATTGCCACACACCAGGTGTGATCGTCTCTGTGTAGTCAGTACGACAGTAGTGAGAATGGTCAGTTTTCTCAATGAATCCATGGTCTTTTGTCTTGGATAACTCCTCCATGTTCTCGACAATCTTTCCTTCTCAGTGATGGGAAAATAGGGTCAGTGCCTCCCTAGTGTGTGCACATGTGTGTATCTATCTATCTGTGTGTGTGTGTGTGTGTTTGTGTGTGAGTGTGTCTGTGCACCTTATCAGGCCCTCGGCCGCCAGCTGCACAGGCAGCTCCCAAGGGGACCTGTGATCTGTCCAGCAGCCCACCTGCTTCTAGCCGTGGTGCTAAGCCCTTGCTGACGGCCTTGACGGCCAAGCCCTCGATAAGACACGACACACGATCCTTCTGATGCCTTTTGATGTGCTGCACCATGACAACGGATGGGGGGGGACTCTTCACAGAATGTCCTGGGTCTAGTGAAGCAGAGGGAGAAATGTCTGGCTTGGTTGGAATTAGCACCGTGTTCTGTCTGTTTTGTTGTCAGTTGTATTATAGGAATGGTTGTCAACAACTTTCTCACATGGGTTTTGACAGTGTTTTTTTTGTCAGTGTTTGTCAGTGTTTGAATCAATTTTTGAAAAAATTGTGTCATTGTTTTACCTTTCTATGCGGGTTTTCAAGGAAATGTCGGTTGAAATATTCCCACCACTGGCAGTCAAACTAAGTTGGCTAAATGATTGGATTTAGTAAAGGAGACCACTGTTTCCTTCATAAGTGTTGGCACTTGGGAGTTTCCATTAGTGCGTGACTGGACTGCTAGACGGCAGTTGTTAAAGAGTTGAAAGCAGAATTCTGTCACTATGCACAATATTACACAGATAGAGGCTTCGCTGCTCCACCATCATTCCATCTGACTGTCAGGAGTAATTAAATGCTTGTCAGAAGACTGTTGGTGACAGAACGTATCACCAAATGACCTTCATGGAAAATATTAGACTCTTCTAAAACTTCACACTGCTATGTCAACTGTTATACTTGGCTGCCCCCTGATGATCACTCCAAGTACACCAGCAGTATTGCAGATGGGGAATATCTGTTCAACATCTGATTGTGTGGAATTAATCTCTCTCCAGGTATGAGTCAGTGCAAAACATTACGTTTTCTTGTTTAGGTTAAAGGTTAAAGTATAAAAGCTATGATGCATACAATATCAGACTGTTTATTTAGGCATAGGTATATATAGGCACACATAAGTGACACAGATATATTGCAGTGCCATCAACTAGCCACAGGGTGGAAGAGTGTGTCTATTGAGAAGTGAAAGGCACAATTCAAACTTGCTGTCTTTGAACATTCCAAAGACCACTCGTGATACATGATAGCACATCCAATTGGTTTCAACCCACGTATATGTCCTCTGTCAAAGGTGTCTGAACATTCCTCTGATCAGAACCATTGTAACAGACTTCCCTTCACTTTTCCTCTTGTTGTCCACATTAACCCTTTGAGAGATTACAAAATATAGATCAATACTTTGAGTGCGACACACACTGACTCAAATATGGGCCTTGTTACTGTAAGTCATTAAGAACAGCGATAAGCCATATAACAGCAACCCTAGCAAAACCCCTGACCTCAACATGAAGACCTCAAGATCAGTTTGCCAGAACTTTATTTGGCCAATAATTTAATATTCAGTATTTGTGGCCACAATCATATTGAGGCTGACTTACAGTCTTAGATCCAGGTCACGTTGTTTCGATTTTAACAAAGTGGCATCCTACTTTCCTAGTATTCTTCGTCATACATAATCATGTAACCTCTCTGTGTTGCACTAAAACATTCCTTCAACCTACCTCTTATATAAAGATAATGATGTTAGGAACTTAGCATAATTATCTACTTTAGCATTTGAAGTGGGTCGTGTTTCAAATACACCATGCATGCACAGTGGAAACATTGCTCCATAGAGGTTCCCCTAACTGTCTTCTGTAATAGGATCAGCTATAGGTCCTTAGAGTGCAATCTTATTTTAACTTGGATTTACTCTATTGGCCCCAGTCACTCAGACTAATTGTCAGACAATTGGGGCAGACACTGCAAATCTATTATGTTTACATTGTATAGTTGTACCTATGCATTCAATAGAATGAACCTTTCAAAGATCTTTTTAGGTTTGTTTTAAAGTAAAATTGTTGGGTTTTTGGGCTGTGGAGCACATTTTGTGATTTACTCCATCATATAATTTGTCATTAATCAACACAAAAAATATAACTTCAATACTTTACAATTGGAGTTTTGGCCAAAGTCTTCAAATGTACAAACTGAAATTGGCTATATGTTAATGCTTCATCAACGCTGATCGACGAACAATTCAGAAATATATCAAATGATAACCTCGAGGGGTGGGGGGTGGGTGAAGAACTCTGATTTGGTCACTGATATTGCCTCTCATTGGCCTAAACAGTTGCCAGTCTTATCCCATAAATCTAGGGGTTGGCTGTTTCCCTGGGTTACTAATCCACTTTAATGAATTATCTATATGGCTTTCACTTGTTGGAGAATCTGTGACCAAGAGAGAGGTTCTGTCTGTCCTCTTCTGAGAATACGGTCGCGGAGAGGCTGTGGTGCGTAAGAGCTGGGGAGTGTTGGTGCGCTAGCCTCCTGGAATTTCAACCCCGGACATTACATAACCCAGCATCAAATTTGTACCATTAAATGAATGGAGCACTACAGTCAATGGAGCTAAATCTGTTGCTGTGAATTGGACCGCATCCCACCACAGTGAGTATCTGGTGGACGAGGAATAGTCCTCAAGAAAAATCTAACTGTGGGGTGCCGACTCAATTTTGCCGGGATGGGGACGGTCCTTTCGTTTTCGCCAACAGCAAGTAAGGGAGCTCTGTTGAACGATAGAAATGGAATCAACAACAATGAGGGGACGGTCAAACGACAATCCATGCTCGTCTCAGCACTTGTATGGACGAAATCGGTTGCTGCATCGAATAAGAAAAAATCTGCCAAGAAAGTCAGCCCAGACCCCCCTGCGTCACAAGTCAGCAACAACCAAGTGGAACATCTTAATCATGAAAATCACAAGAAATCACAACAGTCTGAGTCCGAACCCCAAGTTAAAGCACCGCTCGCTGTTCTGGTGCCATCGGTTCCCACCCAAAACCTTCAACCCAGTCAGACGAATGGAGTAACTATCTTGTCCATCAAAAAGCAACCGAGCCGTTTGTCAGTCCTTTCACCCAGACGGGTAATCATCCAGGCGTCTACTGGGGAGCTGTTGCGTTGTCTGGGAGATTTTTTGTGCCGGAGATGTTACAAACTGAAAGAGCTCAGCAGTGGGGAGGTTATCCTATGGTTTCGAAACGTAGACCGAACCCTGCTCATCCAAGGCTGGCAGGACCATGGGTTTATCACGCCAGCTAACCTGGTCTTCGTTTACTTGCTCTGCAAGGATATAGTAACCGAAGACATCGACAGCGCCTCCGAATTACAGGGCACCTTCCTGAGCTGCCTCTACCTGGCCTATTCCTACATGGGCAACGAGATCTCCTACCCTCTCAAACCCTTCATGATCGAAGCTAACAAAGACGTTTTTTGGGATACATCGCTGACCATAATTGATAGAATGAGTGCCAAAATGTTACAGTTAAACTCTGACCCGCACTTTTTCACTGAAGTCTTTCAAGACCTCAAAGAGGAAGGAGATCGGGACAATAGCGTGGACCGTTAAATCAAGAAATAATATAAAAACAAAATGTTAAAATGATTGTAAGGGGTACCCTTAATTAGAACCATTGACAAGAACGTGCCTCTGTATAATCACATTCTAGACTTGATCAGCAACCTACTGTCTAAAATCATTCAAACCTAAAGTGTTCAAATTGTCACGTCGTTTACGGGTATTTGGAGCCATCGTTCAATTGAATACAGTAATAGCCTATTACTGGTGTGTGTGTGTGTGTGTGTGTGTGTGTGTGTGTGTGTGTGTGTGTGTGTGTGTGTGTGTGTGTGTGTGTGTGTGTTTGTGTGTGTGAAGGTGGGCACAGGCTATAAGAAAACGATGGAAAAACAAAATATAATAGACCACACATACATTTGAGTATGATTAAAAAATTGTCTGGATGTAACGATTGGAGGTCACGTGGGCCAGGAAATAGCAGTATTTGAAGCGTCAAAGGGAGGAGCTATCCAAGGTGCTGACCTGCCTAGTAGCATTTAGGCCTACTTCTGCACCGCACAGTTGCAACCGCACAGTTGCAACGGTTTGAAGTCTAAACTTTAGACTTTAGAGTTTAGACACTAAATGGGTACGCACGCAGAGATTATCTTTCCCAATATGTGCCAATAATTTACATTTTAGGAATTATTAGGCCTGAAATAAAGGTTTACAAATATGTATAACCATATTTGATGTTGCTGATATGTTAAAGCAATACAAAGGTAAAATAAGTGAGTTTCATCTTTTTATGTGGTAACTGTAATTGTTGTACCTTGAATTGACTTGAATAGTAGATATGCAGGTATTTCAACAGTCAAAGAATCAAATTTACAGTGAAGCTTTTTTTGTCTTGCACATGTTATAATTGTTACGATATCAGTGTTTGGGTAATTTCCAGGTTTTCCTTGTAGAACATGTATCATCCAGATAGTTTATTACAGGAAGCCTACTGCACATGTCTCACCTCCTTCATGTGATTACAAGTACTCAGACCCAGCAGACCACTGTCTGTATCA
The DNA here is from genome assembly GCF_054491055.1 of Hypomesus nipponensis. NCBI lineage: Eukaryota > Metazoa > Chordata > Actinopteri > Osmeriformes > Osmeridae > Hypomesus > Hypomesus nipponensis. The sequence goes on along the minus strand of NC_140383.1, from coordinate 7,142,885 downwards.
CAATGGACATCTATATGTCCTTTCTGAGGTGTAAACAATACATGTCTGAACTGTCACAACGTTATATACTGTCAAAACAGTCTTCTTCAGGAAATAAAACAAATATAAGAAGTATTGTTTGTGTAATTTTCCTTTGTGTGCATGTGAGTGTGATGATGCAGTAATGACCTTGAAGGATACATTAACATATGTTTTAAAGCTTGGTTGGATCACATAAGGGAGTTGTATAACAGCCACAAAGGTTACATCTAGGCTGAAATTGTCTTATTTATGAAATCCACATTCTTGTTTTTTAAACCAAAATATATATTTTCTATTAAAAAAATTAAAACTTATGCCATGAAACTTGGGTGCTTTCACACCTTTAAGTCAATGAAACCTTCACTGTCAAACCGTCAAACCTTAGTTAACCTTTACGTTACTTGAAAATGTGTGGTGTTAAGAAAGCTATTATATTGAATGATCATGGCAACCTTGATGTCTAAGCATTAGCAGGCTTAATTATCAATGAAAAAGGGAGAGCCTAATTAGGGAATTCCCCTGATTTTGTGAATGGAGCACGTGGCCCTAAGGTCTCCAAGTTGATTGGTTAGAATTTGCTGCAGTCTGATAGAACTGTCTGTCCGGCTGTAATGGTAGTCTACACAGTGCCTGGTAAAACTTAGCATTCTGGGAAACATTCTCAATAATCTTCAGTGGCTTCATTTCCCTTTCTCCAACCAATGACTTAAGCAAGAGCATACGAGACAGGTTAACAACAGAGTACGTACAAATGGAAAGGATGCGACCAGGGAAGGTAGCCCCTATAGACTGTTGACACTAGAGTGCGTTGCCTGCCTGACGCATTCCTCTTGTCATGTTGCTATAGTAACCAGTAGACAACTGAATGATTGTTGCCTACACATCGCGTTGGCTGGTCTGAACCACAGTAGACACATGCATCCAAATCAATATCAGATATTTCACTGTATCTGCATGTGAGATGACTCATTTGTTGTATGATGCCTGAAGAAGCTTGTTTATTCTGCAGTGGTGTTCTGACAAATCCCCACCTGCAGAATGTTTTGATGTGCGACTCTTAGAACATCAATGAAATACAAAGAAAATAGAATAATTTACTCATGGAAAAATAGAATAATATATGGGAAATAGGAAAATATGTCCTGATTCTCCATTCTTCCCCCCAAATGGAAAACACCCAGGCATAAAGCAACAGACAGATGTTTTACACTACAGACAATTTCATTCATGTTCCACTTCACAGGCAAAGAAGGCGATGCAGCTACACAATTGTTGCTCAGCCTGTAGTACTACAAGAACAGGATCAGTGCCAGGTGAACAAGGTGTGTTGTGCTGACTAGTCACAGCTTTACTACACACACGTCATTTGATAATCTGGGATATTAGGTTGTCTGAAATCACTTTTCGCATTTTGTACAACAACAAAAAAAAGTGGTTATTCCATAATGTTTCTTTTTTTTACTGTGCACATACTGTAAATTACATGACTCGATATGTCCATCCTAAACCAGGAATTACCCAAATAAAACGTTCATCAACCACACTGGTCCTGCAAATCTGGCCATCAGAGCTATTTTTTGCACTCACTACATCAAACCCTAATCTGGTCAACCAGATTATTCTCCTACAGTGACTGTCATTTTGTTCATCTCAGCAAGCCCCATCTATATTTGGGGAACTTAATCCGCCTTAAAACAGCTTACAGGGGAAGGACCTGGGCCAAGTGGAGGACCCTGGAGGGACTGTAGATAGCACAGTGAATAAAGGCAAAGGCTACTACAGATCCTTTGACAGGTCAGGTTCCCCAGGACATGTCTTCTAAGGTACTGTGAGGACAGTTACTGCTGCTGCTGCTGCCCTGGACTGTGGCGATTGTCATCAGCATCCACTGTGATCATTACTGTTGATCTTTTAAGCTACAAAGCACCTTCTCAACATGAATGATGTCATTGCACGACAGAGGACAATATTCTACCAAAGGTGTATCCATAAGCATGATGACTGAGTGGATTTAGGCTTGAAGACACAATAAGTTCCTTTTTATGACCATTGCACTGATGTAGTCACAACTGATCTTTGGTAGAGACTCCATTTCAGGAGAGAGATCACAATTTTAGATTGACTGAATGAATAAGTTGGAGAAATTTGTCTTCATCTTTTTCCTTTCTGCTCAAAATCTTTACCTGATGTAATAAATCTGTACGGTTACAATGTTCATCACATCACAACTGGATTCAATTATATCATAACATGAGATTATCACACTGTAAATTGAATTTCATATTTTGAGACACTGGACTACAGATTTGTGGAATGATTCGGACCCTTTTTCTAGAGATCCATGAGGAGTGAGAAATGTTGATGAAAACAGTAAAAGTTCATGGCAGGGCATTGGTCTTGGAAGCTTCTCAGTGTACGTGTAACTATTATTATGTTCCTCTGTTACACAGTATCCTGCTGACTTAAGCTGCGCATTATCTCTGCTAAGCTGGATTCACCCTCCCCACCCTTACATAACACAAAGGTGGGAGGCAGGATGCAATTGTTTCCCTCAGGGCTTAAGACTTACATGGGGAGGATTGACAAACAAGACTGCAGCGTTTCAATTCTATCTTAGTATTCTATAGGGAGTTGGTATCCCATAGATTACAGTACCAAATGTTTACATTCAACTGTAGTCCCCATGGTGAATCTACCATGGGGAATGAAATGAGTGCTGTAAATGTGTGCCTGTGGGAAAACGATGACTAACACTTCAGTGGGTGGTATTGAACGCTCACAGGGGTAAGCTCTGTCACCAGCAGAGACACAGACACACTCCTACCTGTTCTCTAAATAGCTCTTCCTTGGAGCCAGAGAGAGGGAGGAGGGAGATCATGAATTAGGCCTTGACGGTCGACCCACTTATCGTAACAACTCAGCACAATTATATTCCTACGGTGTCAGTTCAATGTTGCGTCATCAAGTCCATATAAGAAATGTTGTTGTGTGTGCAGTGTGGTGGCACCCTTATGTTAAAAAAAAAGAATATAAAGTATAAAGTTGAGATGCTCCAGTGCTCACATAAAATTGGACATACATTAAAATCTTTGCTCGAAATATGCATCTAATTTACGGTTTAGTAACTGATTTTGCTGATTCCTACCTCATCAGTTAGCCAGGCTGTACATGCAAAAGATGGAATGGGCACAGGGATGCTAAAGCTACTGCTGACTAAAGGAGAGAGAACGAGAGAAAGATTGAGACAGAGAGAGAGAAGGGGGGAGGTATTTTGAAATGCGTCCTGTGTCTCCAGGGCAAGCAGGAGCAGCAGAGCTGCCACCCCGTCAATAGAAGCCTCTCTCTGGGTCTCTAGGGGTTCCATTGATATGCAGGTCACACACACTGCTGTGTTGTTCTGATCAAGCCTCGATGTGCAATACACCACCATGCGGGAATTCTCCACCTATGACACCAAATTAGTTCAACACCCACACGGTTTTTAGGCTTCTGTACACACTATACTCTGTCACTGTATGGAGGACTGTGTAATTACACCTTCTGTCAAACAGGATGTGGTGAAATTAGGCTGTGAACAACAAATGTCCTTAAATAAACACAGCCTGTCTACAGGAAAGAAATCATGTTACCAGGCCTTCTCTCCCCAGAAGTAGAGCAGGATAGTCTTCCACATGACGCACAGGCTCCAGCTTATTAGCAGAAGGTATCGTACAGTTTCCAACGGGTGGCTGACCGTCCGAAGAGGTATAGCGCCCTCGTGTGGTTCATGCATGTGACTACCAAGACACGATAATCATTTACAATAATAATATATAAAAGACACTGACAAACAGTATGACACGTGCTTGAAATTAAATTTAAATTAAAATTGAATTTAATATTGGATGCCAAGTCTAGTGGGATTCTTGATCCTGGACAAAGGCACACAAACAAAAACACAAGAGTAAAAATGACATTTTAATTGTAATAAAAGCCTCTGAAAAAAAAAGTTCTCATAACGAAATTTTGTAATGGTAGTGTGGTGTTGATACAAAATGGGCGTACTTTGAGAAAAAGTGGATTGATTCCAAATGGACTGATTCCACATTGATTAGGTAATTATTTGTATAGTATGTCGTAAACGTTTTATGCACGCATTTATGAACTCATTATGTACTTTTTCAAAATTAGACCTATTTCATCTCAATTGGTGAACAAAAAAAACGTAAATACATTAACACAAAGCAGCATAATCTGTAAAAAATATTTCCAATAGCTTCCAAAGACCCATCAGATGGCGCTGATGACCTGTTAATGGTAGATTTACAGAAAGGCAGTCAGCATGTGGAAAATACAGACAATGTACATTGTGTAATTTAATTAAAATAATATACAGTAAAAAAAGGACAAAGGATCATGTTTCCTAACCACAGCGCTACCTTTCAAGTGTCCCTTAGACTAAGTTTATATTATAGGCCTACTCTCCCTTTCCTCAGATAATTAGGTAAGATAATTTGTTCATATCACAGTCAGTCAGAAATGGATACAAATAGGTGTACAATTCGGTATAATTATTTTCACACAGATATATGCCCATAATAAATGTGTTGGCTTGACGGTTATAACAGTAGCGCATGGAACGGTCATCCATATAAGCCATATGTCTAGAATAGGTTGATGCAACTCAGTTATAATGAGTATTTATATTATTCAAGTTGTTAATGTTGTTAACACAGCTGATGTGCGAAGCAGACACAGCCCCGAATGGTCCGGGAGGTTGGAGATTGTGACTGTGGTAAAGAGTCGGTGGGGAACCCGGCCAGTAGGAGAACCCGGACGGACCCACTCCGGGCGCAACAAGGTTTAGCTTGGAGATCCCCGAAAAAGGAATAGGGGCGAAATTACTTTGGAATTTGTACAGTGCTTGCTCTGTCGACGAAGGCTGACACACTTGTGCCAAGCCGTGAAAGTCGAATTTGTACGCGTAACGCTTCCCGTGGACTTTCGTCATTATATTCTTGTCGTAGTAATAGCGGAGCGCACGGCTCAATTTGTCGTAGTTCATGTTGGGTTTGCTTTTGCGCTCCCCCCATCTCCGTGCCACCTCGTCTGGGTCAATCAACTTGAATTCGCCGTTTGTTCCTTCCCAGGCAATACAGGTCATGTTCGCGCTGTCTGATAGGAGCTCCAGGAGAAACTGCCATAGCTGAATCTGTCCACTTCCTAATGCAAAACACAATGGGCATAACGGAAATAATGTAAATATGGATAGGCCTACAACAGCCTATTTATTTAAAAACACTAACCCTAACAACAATGTGTACGTCTATATAATACGAAGACTACTCTAAGACTAGTATATTTTCTGAATTAATTCATTTATAGGAATATTGATTACAATAGATTAATTTAACATTGCTATCTGTTTTAAATATTAAACAAAATGTTCTCTAAATTGCAAAACATTATTATTTTTTCTTTGTTTCAAACGTAGCCTGATTGTGACATTCTAAGAACGATTATGTCCTCATAGTTGTTCACTTATCAATCAGCTACAATCACAAGACCAATAGGCCAATTTGTATTTGTATTTCACATTCACGAACCAAAGACCATATCCCACAGTTTAACCTACATCTGCCTGTAAAAAAAATTGTTCATCACTATAGCTTCATGACAACACAACATTGCCACAATTAAATGTAATTACTTACCTTTCTGCACTCCTGAATTTATAGGACCCCAAGTCGTGCCTTTACCTTCTTTCAACAGAGTATCTGTTGGATCTGAAAAAATAAATGTAGAATTGATCAACACAATATAGTCTACAAAAAAAGATGGTTTAATAAACATTCTTATTAACAATACTGTTTAAAATGATTGACGTTGAATGCAACAATGGCATTTTCGAAGTTTTACTATTATCAATGTTTGGATGACAAACAATGTACACAAATCTCTCAGATTGGTAAAACCAAATCGTTGTTCAATAGAGTGCCTATAATGTTTTCTTCTTTTTGTGGTTTCTCCTCCAAGCTTCACCGGGGAAGCCAGGAAACGCGTTCAGGAAAGAGGATATCCGATTTCCGACAAAAGAGCAGACGTGTTTCAAATTGAAAAGGTGTCGTCGCTGGCTAGAGGCATCATCACCACTGGACGACCGGGCTAAATATCCTTTTCCTTAGCAGAATAAAAGTGTAAAGCACGTTTTAATAATTTAACGAACAAAAGCACGAACCTGAGAGATACATGTTGAACATAAGGTTTCCTCCGAAGTTCTGTCTCATTGTGGCTGCTTGCTCAGAAAGGGTTGGATTTCATTTCGGGGAAAGATTTTTATTAAACTTTATCTCATAACTGTGATCTGGAATAAATGTGGGACAGATTGAAGTTTCCAGGCAACTGTCACAAACCCCATCTCTGAGACAATATTCAGACAGCAATTTCCTTTGGTGCATTGCTTTAATTAAAAGAGCAATTTACCTCTGTCATCCCGCCCGGTCTCCACAATAAAAAGAGGCCGATAGAAATTCGGCCTTATCAATCCACCATCAGAGTTTAATAAAGTTTCCGCGTTAAGATCTGAGTTTCTATGGTGAATTGAAGTGTTTGACATGGAAACCAGTTCAGATCCTCGCACTTTTCCGCCTCTTTACCTCTTTGCAAACAAAAAGCCCTATTTCATGTTGGAAAAGAATATTTACCTTAGAAAGCACGCTTCAATACATCTGAGGAAAACAAGAACATGTTATCCCTCACCTTCTGTCAGTAGGCGTAAGGCTATTGGTCTATCAGAGCGTGATAATATTGAACATTTAAAACCATTTCTGATGATGTCATTAATATAACCTATTAGCTATAGGCCTATGCTTGGTGAGAGACCGCATTTTAGACAAGAGTCATTTAATCTAAATGACATGTATTATCGTGTCTGCCACTATCAATACATCTAGGCCTAATTACCCTGTAGGCAAATCCACCGTGGGTTAAAACAGATTTAAGAAAAACACATAACCCATTTTAAATCAGAAACGGTAAAGGAATGTGCATGAAGGACGTTATGTAGCCTAACATTAAATTCAAAAACATTATATTGAGAAAGTAATGACAGGGACTGAATATGTAGAGTTTTTTTTTTATTGAACAGACGGACATTTGAATAGTCAGTGGTGTTTTGCAGTCAAATAGAACAAGCCCAACCGTAGCCCTGTAACCTATTACAAAATGTTTCTCCGAGGCCTTTATCTCGTTGTGCTGTGTTATAAAGCAGGCTTCCTTCAGGCTTCCCTTACTCTGCTCGTCCTTTAGCGTATGGCCGCTGTTCTGTGTTACGTTGATCTGTTTCTGGCGTCCAAGACTTGCTTTAGCTGCCTGTGTCTTTAAACAGGTCGCAGGCAACTTAAAACAAGCCTCGAATGGCAGATATTCACGAACAATGGCCTACAATTGCATAAACATTTCAATTTGAAACATTACTTGTCATTTGGTTACTAGCACTATAGGCGATGGTTTGGACATTAGGTTTATGTTTTGCGTAATCACCAACGCGATTATTACATTCGGTAGCCTATTAATTGAAGAACCGACATTATTAGTGTCGTTTTTAAGCACAATCTGTACAATTAATCTAAATGACATTCATGTTAAAAGAGAAATTGCCGCGTTATGTCCTACCTCGCGCATAATAACTTAAAGCATAGCCTACTATTCCTCTTCTTGCATTTAGTCCATTAATGGCCCGTATCCTTGTTTTCCTCAAAGTTAAAAGCAGGATTAGCATGACCTACCAATGCGAAACGCACGGTTTACTCCTCTGCATTGCACTGTGCTGCCGTTTTAATCAGTCAAGACATAGCCTACATGTATATTTGAGAAAGGTGTGTATGGTTGAACATTTATTAAAAGATCCTGGTTTGGGTGTGGGACTGTGTTTTCCTTTTCTGCCGTAAGGCTCATGATCAGGTTCAGGTTGTGTGGGTGTGTAAGGCGGAATTATGTCCTGGTGTTAGAGCGGTTATCCGACTTGGTAAACATACCTGGCAACGGATTCCATCCAGGATGTTGCAGTGTGAAACATTGCGTTTAATTTTTAAACACGATGTACGACTAAATGTAGCAGTTTATGGACATAAAGTAGGCTAGCCTACAAATAACAATGTATGGCAGGCCTTTTATGCCTAAATCTGTTATAAGGACATATTCGTGTGTTTCTCATTTAATTTTATGGGGCCCGGTCAGACAGACTGAGGTCGGCACCTTGGACAGCTCATGGAGGGGATCAAAGCAGGCCACTGAGCATGTTTTGTAGGCCTATTTACCTTAGCCTCAGGTAGTAATATTTTGTGTATACGTCATATGTGGGCCTGAGTGAAAAATGGCCACGTTCACCTCATTTTACGGATTTAAATCATAAATATGTAATCTCTACAGCCATCATAATAGACGCAGGCTATTTACCTGACTTGAATTAATTCAATACAAGTTAGGCCTACGTGCTAAAGTAACCATGTTAGAGTAGGCCTATTAGTTTACGCAATATGTTTGTGTGATTAATTCCATTATAATTTAATATTTTTAATATTAAACCACAGCAAATCACGCTCTACCTATGCAGAATAATTCTGAAGCATAATCCCAGACAGTTTCAGCATGGACGTATATCTATATATATATTATTATTATTATTTTATTTTTTAATTAAAACTATCGGAAGGTGCATCCTCGTGGGTTCCTTTTTAAGCTGTGACAACACAACATCGCATTAAAATGGTGAAAACAAACGTGATAACGTGCTCTTGTTTATTGGAAATAGGATACAATCTGACAAGAACAATACAGCCTAACAGGAAGATTTGTATTTCAATTAGATGTTTTCAGTTCTATTAACCTAAAAAGCTAAATCAATCTGTTTTACTGAAAGCATACTAGCTCTGAAAACAAACCCTAGGCGATGTATTGTTGTATTGTCTCAACAAAAGCTTGTGTCTTTTCAGCGCTGTGGTGGTAGGATTTGACGTAAAATCACAGGCTGGTTGTTTTACAATGTTACGTCCCTCTACAGAAATACGTTATAAAATGTCTTGCCAAAAAGCAATGAATTGCCACAAGCACTCTGTTTCCATAGTTTGAATAAAGCTTTTATTGCCTATTTCAATACATGTCATAGCATGGTCGGTACATAGTAGCCGTTGGAGGATGAAGTGTCGGGGACTTAGTGCTGAATTCTGCGGATAGACTGGACCTGGTTAGTGTGAGCCTGGGTGCTGTACTCGTTGTAGTGTCTGAACTCTCCTTGGCGTCTGTCTCTCTCCAGGATGTACTGGTAGCCACGGTAGCCGGGGAACTGGTAGGCCACCCAACTGAGAAGAAAGGCACAAGCGTTGTTTAACAGACAATCAAGAAATATTGGAATTTCAGCCACAATTCAAGCACACCTTGGTCTGGGATTTTGATAAAGGAACTGCTAAAACCCTTCTGCAAAAGGTACACTTAGGCAGCCATGGTGTAGTATTAAGCTCTGCATATCACAGTGTATTATTATGGCCTGAATGTCACAGCAAAATCTGAAACAGGAGGGACCATAAGTGGGGCAAAAGAATAGTGTGTCTTACGCTCCAGAGTTGATTTTGATTGAGGGGACCTCCTTGCTGCACCAGCCCATGGCCTGGAGGGAAGGATAGTCATCGCACATCTCGAACTTGCGGCCCATGAAGTCTTCACACTCGTACAGGGTCACCTTGCTGTCACTATGGTTCTGAGCATCGGAGGAGGAATAAGTCCAGATCAGTCACCATGTCAACTTTCTATATATTATTCATTATTCATTGCAATATGGTCAGCTGTGAATGATTGAAAAAACTCGATGGATTCGCTCAAAGACATTATCCCTCAGTTTCTACCGTGGAAAGAGCGTGCTGTCGGAGGCAAGACTTACAGCGCACTTGATAGGTCTGAAGGAGAGCATGTGCTCGGTTCTGTAGCTGCTGTTGCCGCTCCAGGCCTCATAGCGAGGATAATCTCCCTTCTCCAGGATGAACTGTTGGCCCTGGAACTCAGGGTACTCATAACCCACCCAGCTACACCACAGGAGACATGGGGGAGAGGACAGGGAGAGATAGAGGAGAGAAGAGCAAGAGATGGAGGAGAGACAGATGGAGGGAGATGGAGATGGGAGAGAAGGATGGAAAACAGTGAGAGAATACAGAGTGCGAGGGAGAAAATGGGAAAGGGAGTAGGTTAGGAACAATGAGAAAAAAGATAATTAAAGAGAAAGGACGATAATGAACAAAAGAAATAAAGAGAGAGAGAAAAAGAAATGTAGAGAAAGAGAGAGTCACATTAGATAGACAATAGCTCAACGCCCCATGTATTGCAGAGAGCCTTTTGTTGGCGGTAGCACAAAGGCTAAAGCAAACATCACATGGTGCACCCTCATTTCTTTATCAGATCATCCGTCAGTCAGCCATTCTGACTCACATAAGCCAGCTGCACAGGGCCAATGCAGATTACAGCTGGAGCCAGGGTCAAACACATCTTGGCAATGCAATAATTCAACAATTTACAAGCTGTAATGGCTAGAGGGCTCAATACACCATTTTATCAATGACTATGGAAAATGTGGAGGATTCATTATAGCGTTTTTCTTTGATCTTGGACTCTTTATAGAAGCAGTATTGTCTCCAAGCAAAGAGGTGATTGCCTGCTTCTAATGCCACTGTATAATGCCAGTGCCAATACCAACACTGCAACAAATGTTCCCCTGTTTACGTCACCTACCAGTAATCTACTGTCCTTTGGCCTGTGATGACTTCATATGCAAACAACCTTCCCCTTTCACCCACAATTATGTTTATGCCTTGTCTAGGAGCCTATGATATTCAAGTAACCAATCCAATCTAATTGAATGCACCAATAATAAAAGCATTTTTAAACAATTATGTGCCCGGTTTATGATAGTAAATGCCATATCAGTAGTTGAACTCTCATCTGTAAGACATGAACTACTCTCAAATAACAAAACAAACAGAGAGTGCAATGACAAACTTTGACTTACGGTCCGTTCTCGACCTTGATGGAGCGGATCTTGCAGAAACCCCTCTCCATGATGTTCTGGCACTCCAGCATGAACTCACAACGCTTGCCCTGGAAGTTCTCCTCCTCCCAGACAGTGATTCTGAACTGTCCCATCTGCTCCATCTGTTGGGTATTCATGGTTGCTGTTTCCACCGTGTTTTCACTCACTACTAGAGGAGGAGGTGGAGGAGGTGGAGGAGGTGGAGGAGGGGGATAACAAGGCAGAGGTGAGGAAACTGAACCATTCAATCTGATTGACTGACTGACTGGCTATAAATAACTGGCTAACTGAATGTCTCAGTGGGTTTTTAGGCTATGCTACTACAGGGAATGAACAAACCATTCCTAAATGAGGCACCAAACCCAGTTACTACATTGAGAAAAATCTAGCTAGATATTCTCTCCTTGTGTGTGCCAGCACTCCAGGTAGGTAGGCTGCGGGCTACAACACCTGGGTGAGCAGCATCGGATACTGACTGCCCAAGCAAGCAGGTGTAGTGATACTTACAGATGTACTGAGGTGGGACAGATCCTGTATAATCAATGTCGGGGACAGGACCCCCGGCAGTGTTTTTATAGGAACCAGCCCCTCATTTAGTGCACCATACGCACAAGCCTTGCACACTCAGCAGCGTGTGGCTGAAAGCGTGTATTAGCCTAGGCCTTTGTGGAGGCTCCACAGGCCCATTGTCACAGAGCTTAGAACCTCTGACTCATCAATACAGCAGCCTGGGCCCATGCCTAAATGACGGACAGCCACAATGGCAACACACTGACACGACAGTTTGATTGGAGTGTGGGGATAATGGCTGCATTCTGGGAGATTATCCTCTGCAGGGATAGGGACAAGGGCATAGCCTTCTCCCTGGTCGTGGACCTGGTCAAGCCCAGGCCAGCCCAGGTCGCAACCTCAGGTCTCACCATCTTGGCTACAGTGTCTACATTGAATTCTATTGGATTAATGTTAGAAAGACAATGTGTGATGAAGATACATAATGTATACTTAATTTTGTTATGATTGTATAGTATGGGTGGACTTAGAAGTACTGTTTTTATTCAATTTTTGCAGCCAATATTGGCATCAGTAATTATTAATCATGAATTACAATTTTCAAGGTACTGGCTTATTATTCAAATCCATCTATGACTTTACAGCAGGATTCTGCTCTATGTTTCTGGCAGCAGGTAGCCTCAAATTGTACAATACAATTGTTCTGTGCAGGCTCTTTTGTGCTTTTCAGTGCTAGAATGTTTGGTTATAGTTGTTTCTGTTTTGTTAAACGTAATCTCTGTTTAGGTATGAATCATATTTACACCTGTGTACTGTAAGTTGTCATGGAACTTACATGTTTGGGCGTCAGGCTTTGAAATGTCAGTTTGTCTGAGTGGAAATGAACTATTTGTAATCTAACTTCTGTTTAGCACTTGTCTCTGGCGACATCTTGTGGTATAATGTAGTTCAACTCAGTTGTTGGTTACCAACAATGAAAATGGAAGCATGGTTTCACACAAATGCAACGCATGCACACATTGATGTTTCACTGATGCTATTGGCAGAGATATGTACGTTGTAAGCATAATGACTAGATATTACAATATTTTTCTGCATTTAATTTGGCTGCTCAATTTGGTTTAGTTTTCGTTTAATTGATTTTACTTCTATTTTCAATTGTGTGAATGAAAGAAAAAGGGAGAAGCTGAAAACGTAGATGAAAATGTATTTGTCCCTGGACGTGTGTATACAATGGTCCTATTGTGAGTGTAAAGCTGGTTCATTGTTACTATGTACCTGTGTGTGTGTGTGTGTGTGTGTGTGTGTGTGTGTGTGTGTGTGTGTGTTTGTGTGTATGTGTGTGTGTGTGTGTGTGAGTGTGTGTGAGTGTGTAGGTGTGTGTGTGTGTGTGTGTGTGCGTGTGTGTGTGAGTGTGTAGGTGTGTGTGTGCATGTGGCCCTTGACAGCCAGGTGACAGACAAGACAACCCAGCTGCTGGTCTTTGATTCCCTGCAGGTAAGATTAGAATTGTCTCTTTGTCAGCTGACGCTCAAGCCTAATTTTACAGGGAAATTCAGCTCCAGCCATTTGCATCTGGTCTCAACAGTGAACTGCAGTCCAGTACCTATTCAGGGTCCTACTTTGAATCTTATCTCTGTTGCAGTCATTTTAGGACAACAGGTTATTCTTCTACAAGGATCAGATACAGTAGCTCTCTGATCGGATACTAAGGATGTTGGTCATGAAAAGGGGAGATACTAAAAATGATTTTCAAATAACACAGTCAAATGTGAAGAAGCCAAAGGAGAGCTTGGTATTTGTCAGTACAAAGTATACATACACTGTTTAAAGCCGTGATAATGACAGTTTCCTAAGCTAATCACTAGTCCTAGGTAGGTGGATCTATACGTACTCAAGGCAGCACCCAGAGCAAACACTACTGTTTGAGCATCTGCCACCCCAGTCTCTCATTTCATTCTAGTCCTCACATTGTTCCCCAAATTACGTTTTATCAGTACGAGATAACTTTTTATCTGAATGATTCTGGGTTTTTTTACATTAGGGTGTAAGTGGTTGGATATTTAAGACTGTCTTGTTCAATTGTAACTTTAAAATACAATGTGCTTGTGTGTGTGTGCTAAAGTGCTAATGTCCAGTGTTCTCCATGGTTACACCCTCCTCTTCTCTTACTCAGAGATGTTGCATAAGCATCAATAAACAGACTGGTAGCGATGCAGCTGTTTCCCTGGGAAACAGACCAGGGCTCTGAGCCTGTGAAGGATAGTACCTGTACTCCAGAGAATGTGTTTCCTCTCCTTCCATGTATTAGAACTGCAAATGTAGAAAAGTCACAGGCACAAGAGTAGTTAAAGATAGACAAGACAAAGACAAGATATATTTTCCAACATGCAATCCTATATGATGATCCTGAAATCGTTGAATTAAAATATCCATGGAAATGTTGTTTTTAGCACTGTTTGAGTTATTCAACATAGAGAATAAGATAGATGGGCAGTATGTAACAGTGTTATGTGTGTTGAGGACACAGTGTTATGCTTAGTTCTAGTCAGGCAGGATAGCTTCTTTGTCTGGGACCAGTTCCAGGAAGGTTATACAGTTATGGATGAGGCTGTTTTCTGCTCTCAGGTTGTATGTGAGTGGCTCATATTTGAATAGTCAGCAAGCCGACATACAGAATGACCTGAATCAGGTGTGTGTGTGTGTGTTGGGGGGGGGGTTCCTCCCCTTTTTTTCTTTGTTGCTATAGAAACTGATCCTGCTAAGGACAGATTTGAACAGGCCTCGACGGCTCCACGCAGGTGACATCTGGTCTGAAAGCCCTGCGTTGGAGTGGACCGCAGACAAGCAGGCTTTACCCGAGGACAGAGAAGGGGCTGGGTGCAGGAAGGCAGATGGGGGTCAGATGGCTGAACGGTTAGAGAGTTGGGCTATTAATCAGAAAGTTGTTGGTTCAATTCCCGGCTGTGCCAAATGAAGTTGTGTCCTTGGGTAAGGCACTTCACCCTACTTGCCTCAGGGACAATGTCCCTGTACTTCCTGTAAGTCTCTCTGGATAAGAGCGTCTGCTAAATGACTAAATGTAAGGCAGACAGGCGCTGTTTCAAGAAAGGCTTTTCTCATCCTTTTTCAAAACATCTATCTAACGTGTAACGTCTAAACGGATCCAGTTCCATTGGAAAGATGATGTGCATTTGTAGCACTGTTGTAGTCATTTCTACATCAGTGTTCTACATTTTCAGCCTCCTGAGCAGGCCTCTGTCTCCCAGGTAGAACGAGGCAGTTACATCTAATCAAAAGTCATTCAGGAAAGACAAGCCCCAGGCATTTGCATATTTCATCAGTAACCTCTTTAACTGTCATGAGGAACAGAACAGACCCCCGGGGCCAGCACTAGAACAGCACTAGCAGTTTAACAGGCAGCACAGATGCAATCATGTTTTTCTACCCACATCAACGATTATCAAAATGTTATGTCAGTTATGAAGCAAAAGAGAGATACTGTAAGGTACAACATATTAGATTATGGTGTGTGTACAGGTTGCATGGCCTCATTTGTCAAAAGTGTGCATGCTATATTTTTTTCTATGTTGGTGGTTGTGGTACTGTATGTGGGCTGGACCAGTGAGACAACAAGGATGTGTAGTTGGTCGTGTTTATTTTTGATACCTAAAAATGATCGCCATTATGTTTTATTTTCTTATGTTTCCATCCTTCTGGTACACGGGGATAGGTTCCTTGTGGAACAAATATGTGGAGGTTTTCAATTGGAGGTTTACTGTAGGGTGTAGTCTGGCAGTCCTCAGAGCGGTGGAGGTAACCAGGATACAGCAGGCTAGAAGAGCTCCTTCCTCTGGCTCTAAACAAATATTTACTGGAGCATAGTCAAATAGGCAGGGAGCTGGAGTTCTCTGATGTAGTAATGTAATGGGGCAGCTTTCCTTATGCACTGCATACTGGTTCATAAAAAGGACATTCGAGCATATGTGTGTTGGAGCACCTGAGCTACCGGTTTAGAATGTAATCTCATGAATTTCCATTTCAGATGTCTAAATGTTAACGCTCATCAGAAGGGATAGTGCTTGCCATCTTCAGCAAGGAAAATTCAAATATGAATAAATGTGTCTTGTGCCTGACTAAAATGGGGCTGTCATGTAGACACATAAACTCAAATGTGTATTTTGGTACAAATGTGAACACTGCTTAGCTAAGTAACTGATGTATTTGTTGTTGGGGACAACGAAAGGTTCTCACGGCAGCTGGGTCATATCAGATATGTGGTCTGGAAGGGGTTGGTGTTGGTTAATTGTTAACTACACTTCAATTAGGACCAAGTTCCCTTTCTCTGGTGCGCCGAATGACGTACAGTAGACTCTAATGAAAGACTTTCATGGCAAATTCATTTTCATCCATTTGTCCCAATGGGAAAATCGAATGTAACTTGATTAGGGGTAGCATATTAGTTCAACTAAAAGGCAGGATCCATGAAGACATGAGCTGGAAAGAGGTCTGGACGTTAGATAAACTAACGTACAGCATCAACATCATCTTCTCTCCTCCAACAACTTCATCGTCCTATGTGATCCTGAATAGGTAGGCCTATGCGTCATACTGTACAAACAACTTAGCTTTGTAGTGGAGGCTTTCAGAGGAATATTGATCTAATATGTCTGGGAAAAAAACAAAACATTTCTTAAACCTTGCCTGTCCCAACTAAAGTAGCTTCCTACTAATATGGTAAAAGACACAGGCATACCGGATATCATGCATACTTTTAATGCTTGAGTATCAATATTTGGTCAATTCTTAAAGCTATGTAATACCTTTAGTGAACAGTCAAGTCAAATGTGTCGTTTAACGTTTTCCAACCCTTGAGGACATTGTCATGTTCAGAAGCCATTGTTTATCATGTCCTCATCAGCTTACACGAAAAGCGTCCATTAAAAGAGGATCCGTTGAAAGTGGGACCTAAATCAATTATCAAACTTATGCAGTAGTAGTACGCAGCCTTATCGGTGTTTATCATTTATCAGCGACAGCTGTCACATAGCCAAGCACTTCTTCTCATAGAACGGAACTCTTCTTTCTCTGCAGAAAACCTGTACCTGCTTAACGCGAGCCGAACGAACAAAACTTCATCTTCAGGTATTGTGCGTGTGGCTCAACGTGAGGCAAATACAGAGAAAACATTTTAAATCATTCCAAATATGATGATCCAGTCAGGAGGAATCATTGTCAACGCCATACCAAAAAGCGCTCCACCCATGGCTCCATCGAAACACCTTTGCAAACGATAAAAAGATTAATATCAACGAAATGTGTATTAAAGAATCAATAAAACGTCAATCCACAACTCCGTTCAGTCTTTCCAAAATAAACTTACCACAATAGCTATCCAGTCAGGCCAGGGCCAGGTGTTTATCGCGCTAAAAGTTAGCCTATGGTCACACTTGGGCACTGCACGATGGGGCCCACCTTTAAGTGAGACAGAATGTGCGAGGCCAGTGACAGGTAGGTCTTTATATACCTGTGCCGCGGAAAGCCATCCTTCCAGTTATCTCCAATCTCTCTCTATCTTTACTCTCTCTTTTTTTTTTTATTGGTTCCAAAAGAGACCATCCCCCCCCCTCTGTCTGTGGACACCTGTCGCACGGTGCGTTGCTCTGATCCAATATTGACTCAAGGGTCAGAGGTGGGAGGTGCAAAAGTAGATTAGCTCGCGCCTCTCCATTATCACAACGTCTCTCTTTCTCTGACACACTCTATGCAAACCAACTATGCCTTGTCCTACCTTGAATCGACGAGATGGCAAATGCTCCAAGCCAAGTTTTGTAGGTAGGTAAAGAGGAAGTCAATCTCCTTACACTGTTATGCGTATATATTACATTATGCGTGTTATATATCATATGTCTTGCAAATAGGTCACAACCTTAACTGTCAATGGCACAGTGAAACCATTTTCAACATAACTCATTTTGAGTCTGAACAACTCACTGATTACTGAACTGAAAATAAATAGGTTACTCCATAAAAAAACAGACTTTATTAATAAAATTCACTGTACAACCATTGTACACCAATTTTTTGGAAATATTTTAAAGGAACACAATCTAACACGAAGATCATGGTGAAATACCCTTTGTAGCAAAAAATCTTATTGCCACCAGAAAGAAAATATGGACGGAAAATGTCAATTCGTCGACATTAAAACTCCATCCTAATATTCCAGCTTTGGCCATCTTATACACACAAGTCTTGTGTAGACATAAAAGGATGTAAAAAGCAATGTTATTATTATTAATTTTTTATCACCATCTTGTTCTCTAGGCCTTTAGTGGCAGGGTTCTCAGTAGAGTTGGAAAGCTAGCAGCAAAAGGCCCCAACAGGTATTCCAGCTGATTTGGATGGAATGGTAATTATCACGTGGATTCACATTTGTCCATCTACCCCAAAACAAACCACCAACAACTGTTTTTTGAGACAAAACAGCTACAGAGAAAGGTTTTTAATACTAAAAAAGTGTAAGTATGTGTCTGGATAGCTGATTGGACATTCAGCAAGAGTGCCTTCAGAAAGGTGAAATGCTCACATCACCCTATGCTACTTAATTCTGTATTTTCCATGTATATAATCTTTCACAAATTCAATGTTTTGGTTCTGTAAAATGTCACCCTTCTGAACAGACCCCTAAATAATGTGCTTCCTGTTTTTTAACAGCTAACAGAAGTCAGCCTCTTGGTATAGGCATCCCATCCTGATTTTCTGTACTCCTCAGCAGCCTTCCTCCTGTCAGGGGAACCCAGTATACCACGTCCCACGATGATGACATCAGAGCCCTTTTTCAAAATCACATCCTCAGGACTGGTGTACTGCTGGCCCAGACTGTCACCTGAAAAGCAGCACAAACAAAGACATTACTAATGGAAGAATCTAAAACTGATTGATAAAGTGTCTGGTGTTCATGTCTTTGAGAATAGCACCACCTTGTGGCACACAGGAGCTATGACCTATTTTAGCTGATGGACACCTACCTCCTGACTGCATCTGGACTCCAGGGGTCAAATGGAGGAACTCTGGCTTCTGGCTGATCTTGGATCCACAGATGAAACCAAACACAAAGTCAGAGTGGTCCTCTGCCATCTTCACCTGCAGGCATGGAACAAAAACCCTTATGAAAAATGTATTTGAGTTTACAGTGTACTAATCCGGTAGATTGACATTTTAGTAAACCTTATTCCCCCTTGAAATTCAATAAAACAGTTCTCCCTGAAGTACAAGTAATCTCGCTAAAGTAAAATGTGTGTTCCAATGTAACATTGAGAAGGTTTGAAGTATACAAAGAATCACCATCCTGCACTCATGTGACCAAAGACATTGAAAATCCCTTTCTTGCACAGCCCACAATTTAAGAACGTGTCCTTGGCGTTGCGTTCTAATGCAGTGCCAAGCAGCCCCAGTTGTCCCAACATAACATTGACACATTGTCGTGGCAATACACAATTGGCTGTCACAGATGAACTGTGGATCATAAACCCTCTGTATGAATGCAGACCTGAGGGTCAGGTAATCACCCACACTGATGGGAAGGTCATCAAAACACTTCTGCTACATTCAGAGCTACGTGACAAGCAGCCATCTTACCACTGCCTGGGTGTAGTCTCCTGTTGCTAGGGAACCCTGAGAGCTCATCTCAGCTATGAGGAGACAGCCGCGCTCTAGAGGCCGGCCCACCTCGCTCAGTCCTCTCACCACGCCAGGTCCCGGCACAGCATGGGCGTTCACCATGTTCGACCACGAGGAGATCTGATACAGCCCACCTGAGACACGCATTCACATCCTTTCATTACATTTCATCGCTTTCAAAGTGCCTTTATTGAACCAATCTCAATTCCTCCACGTTCAGCCTACGCACCTTCGTATTGACGTTTGACAGTGTTGCCAATGTCGGCAAACTTGCGGTCCTCGAAGATGAGGAAGTTGTGTTTGGTGGCCAGGTCCGTCAGTGACTGGCAGAAGGCAGGGGTGAAGTCCTGCAGGATGTCTACATGGGTCTTCAGGAGGCAGATGAATGGGCCCAGGGAGTCAGCCAGCAGCAGCAGCTCCTCACATTTCTTCACGTCCGCAGACACGCACAGGTTGCTCTTCTTCTCCTCCATCACCTTCAGGAGCCGAGCGGCCACGGGGTGCGTGTGTGGGAGCTGGGCCCGTGCCCCGTAACTCATCTCCGCCTCTTTCATACAGGGCTTTTTAGTGGCAGGCGAGCCAGTCCCACTGGATCCGTTCTTCCCCCGGGCAGACATGAAGACGTTGTTCTCCTGGATGAATTTGCGGACCCTCTGGGCGGTGTCGGTGTCGATGCGTTCGGCCTTGAGCAGGACGCTGATGAGTTTGGCCATGGAGATGACGGGGTGGAGCGTGATGCCCTCTGACCCTAGCATGTCAATACCCCCCTGATCCCGGTCCATCAGGACAATGGCATCTGTGACTTTTAAGCCCTCCTTCTGAAGCACCACGGCCGTCTCCAGGATACTGCTTCCGGTGGTTACCACATCCTCGATGATCAGGCAGGTGTCCCCAGGATGGATGGTTCCTTCAACCATCCGCTTGGTTCCTGACAACAGAACATGACAGAACACAGGGGTGGCATGGAATGTCACAGAAAGTTAGGCATGAAAGGAAACGGTTCAGTCTTTGATGCCTTATAATATATGCCCCAAAACTAAATTATACAACACTATGAAACGGTGGGCTCGGCATTAATGCTGCTCTGCAGCAGCACAGCCAGAAAGAAACAATACATTCGAAAAGTCATGAAATCCCACCGTAGTCCTTTGCTTCTTTACGCCGAATGAGCATGGGGAGTTCATGTCGGGAACAAATGATTGTTGCTAGAGGTAGAGCCGTGTAAGGTACACCACAAACGGAGTTATATTTCAGCTCTTCAGCCTTTGCACGTTGATAAATAACTGTTGACACCTACAAGACAAACACAATAACTTGTTAGCAGCGCTTTCCGCATTAAGCTGTTGTTGGTGAAATCCCAAACATCATCGCATGCCTCGTACGGGGAACACGTGTTTAAACCTAGGCTTTAGCTTTACCTGATTCATGAGAGATGGGTGTGAGACTATTACTCGAAGATCAATATAGATCGGAGTCATCATTCCACTCTTCAGTTTGTATTCGCCAAATTTGACTGCTTGAACATCATGCAGCTTCAAAATTAAACTTTCGAGGCAAATGCTATCCATTATTGCAAGCCGACTGAAATCACGTTTCTCCCGAAACTCCCTTCTTCCGTATGTGCGCGATGTAGCGCAATGCATAGTGGGATTAGTAGTTTACGTGCCTGATGATGACTTCGTTAGCAAATTATCAATCATATTCCTTCACACTGATGATGTGCCAGGCGAGTTGCTATTTGACAGTTTGCTGTTGAAAGAAGTATCGTGCGTTTGAAGCAATGAAGGCAAAAATCCCTTACCACCGTACCTTACACTTTCAAAGAGACAACTAAAGACCAAGGTTTTCTAGAAACAAGCACTTTTTATTCGTAAACATTCAGTAACAAACAGCCCACATGGAGTAAGAAAAGATGCTAGGCATTTTATACAATTTTGTGATAAGTGTGATGCGATGTTTGCTAATGTAATGAACAATACTGCTGCGGTAGTTAATATAATTACAATTTAACAGGTAGGTGGAATCTAGTCACAATAACATTGAGCGAAACGAATGAAAGGCCAGAGATATGTTTACCTCAACTGGGTTTGAAGTTGGATTACACCACATAGCTAGCTAGCATACTTAAATTTGGTGATACGGTATACACCATGTAGGCTACACATGGTTTGCAGTGTGATCACATTCCACTTCCTGCATGTAGGCCTACGGGTAAATACAATTAAGGCTGAATAAGCTAAATACATTTGACTAACACACTTCAAAGTGGTGGTGACATTTCATTGGTTGTCGGTTTGTGATCCAAATGTAATACACAGAATGTCTTTTGCACCCAATAAATGCTGGCCAAACATATTAGTCCACTGGCAGATGGACAACTAGTGTTTGGTTTACACGTAAAAACAACTGTGGAAAAGACAGTCATACTCTTAAAAATATGAATAAATTATAGATTTAGGTTGACATCAAACAATGACTACTTATTTAAGGCCTAGGGGCTTCCGTTTCTAGACGACTGTGTGATGGCTGCTGAACTGTACTAGTCTGAAGTGCAACAGATTCCAATGAGTAAATTAATGGATATACATTTATGAACGAGGAATTCAATCATGATATTATGTCCTGAGTGCACACTACTGAATCTTAGGGTGGAAAGGTTATCAATTTATCTTCAATTTACACTCTGAAACCTTTGAAAAATAGCAGTCACAGCTTATCTACAGATGATGCACAATCGATGCATATTTTAAGTGATCAATTGCTGATAATGTCACAAACTATAGAACTTCAAGAATTGACCACATTCAACAATAAATTACATTCAACAGTTATGCTAAGTTCTTCATGGAACTTTCTTTGAACGTTACCTAACAATTATTTTTTAACGTTGGCATTCATAATAGTCGGACACAATGAGAGACAGACTTCAGAAAGTCTCTCGAGCCTTTGTCAAGGTGGGTCAGTGCTGTGTTGTTAGACACTTCAGATGTGTGGAAAAACGAGACTCCAGACTGTGGCTTTATGTCATATTGCAGGCAAAGTGAATGAGTGAGAAGGCTACTGAGATGCTAACTAGCTAGCATCCCTGATCCGGACTTGTGTGCCTCAAGACCACACCTGTAATTAGGGTAGGCATTGAGATCCTCTTAAAGCGTGTGTCCCATACTGCTGGTTACCAGGCCTTTAATGTTGGTGACAGGCCGGACGTCATGCAACTGTCTGCGTCTGTCTATAAACGAGGCCAGGCGGCCCGTGTCCAGAGGGGCCTTGGAGTAGTCGCCGCTGTGCGCCCCCACCCAGGGATGTTGCAGACAGGAAGTGGCACTGGGGCGTTTCCTCGGGTCTTGCTGCAACGTGGAGCTGATGAAGTCTCTGGCTGCCTGGCTCACACCCTTGAAATATTCCTCAGGGAAGCAAAAGTCCAGCCGGCAGATGTTGACACAGGTCTCCTCCAAGCTCTCGTCCAAGAAGGGCGAAACACCGCTCAGCATGACGTAGGCCAGCACCCCTGCACTCCACACGTCTGTCGTCAGGGAGACGGGCGTGCCCTGGATCAGCTCGGGGGCAGCAAACTCGGGGTTCCCCAGGAGCAGGTGGACATAGCGATGAGCAGAGACCTGGACGGCGTCCCCAAAATCCACCAGCTTGATGCAGGGAACCGGAACATGAAGGTCCACAAGGAGGTTCTCCGGCTGTTCAGGGTGGAACACACGAGTGCAAAGTCTTAGTGAATGGGTCTTATTCAGGTAAGATAAAGCGCAGATGAAAGGAAGGATTGCAAGGAGTGCAAAAGTGTTGTTCACCTTCAGATCCAGGTGTGCCACTCTGCAGGTGTGGAGGTGCTGTAGGGCCTCGAGCGTCTCCTTGACGAAAAAGGCCACTTTCTCCTCCATAAGCTCATCGTGGGCCACCAGGTAGTCCAGCAACCTCCCATCCTCAAGCCTTGAGAAACACACACACACCAATATCATTAAAGAATAGTGTGCCACTGTGTACGTAGGGCATATTCATTCCATGAGAGTTCCTTACAGCTCTAGCACTAGCATAAGGGAGGATGGTGTCTCGTAAGTGTCAAGCAGAGCCACTAGCTGATGGTGTTGAACGTGACGGAGGATGTCGGCCTCATGGGCCACCTGTTCCTTCTTCTGCATCTTCTTACTGACAAACTTCACGGCAACCTGCAGGAACACACAGCAGTTGTCAAGTGTGTTCATTTGGCTTTTTCCGTTTTGTCAAACATAGGAGATCAATCAACACGCTCATGAATAAACCACTTACCTCCTTCTTTGTGGTCTTGTTGAGACACTTCCTCACCACTGAGAACCTGCCTCTGCATGATGGGAAGATAAGAATGGAGAATTAGTGAGCTCAGTGGGTGTGTGGGTAAGTAAGAGGGAAAAAAAGAGACATACAGCTGTGTAGAGAGAGAAGAGAAACGATAGACATGAGATCAAGAGAACATTACCGTCCAATCTCACAAATTTCTGAGAACGTTGATTCAAAGTTGTCTTTCCACTGGATACTTGTGCCATCGTAGGTAGAATCTTAATACAGAGACATTGACATATAGTTCTGTATTGGTATATCAATAACATGTTACCAAAATGTTTAATGTAGTTATGTATTAATGACAAAGACTGGAGCCTGCAATGAACGTGTTGGTGTGTGTGTCACTCACTCCCGCTGGGCAGGGTCACCATGTTGGACGGTTCGCTGGGTGGACTGACCCCCCAGGGATTACTGGCGCTGACCCTGAACTGGTAGTGCCCCCCAGGGATAAGATCCTCAATCTTCACACACACATCTGCTGTGGACACCACTGACTGCTGCCACATCAGAGAGTCTGCCAAGAGAGGGAGAGAGGGGGGGGGGGGGAGTAATCAGAACATTAACATGTACTGTGCCCGTGTCAGACATTTCGGCCTGGATACTCCGCTGGTGATTGAGTTTGAATCCACTGCAAGTGATTGACGGTTTTAATGTATAGCTGAAAATACGATGTTTGATGTAGAGTTATGCGACAGCTACAATGGACGAGAGTCCGCAAGACGAGCCTACCTTCCTGTCGGTACTCCACAGTGTAACTGGAAACGGCACAGTTGGCCGAGCTGGCTGGGGGGAGCCAGTGGACGATCACCGCTGTGCTGCTGGCCTGCTGCGCCACTGGCCGCGCAGGGGCTGCTGGGATGCCTGCCGTGCGAGAGGAACACATCAGTCCCACTCAGACGTGCTGCTAGGGCTTGTTTAGCCTTTGGGGCCCTCGCATCCCTCCCCCTCACCTTGCACTTTAATGGAGGCCGAAGAGGAGGCCGAGCCGTGGTCGTTAAAGGCAACGCAGGTATAGATGCCCGTGTCCTGGGGCATCAGGTTACAGATCTTTAACAGGATGTCACCTGTATCCCTGGAGACCAGCACACGGAGGAAGAGTAATAATTGGGTGGTGTGTGCACACCGTTCTGTTCTACAGTAATGGATCTGTCAAGCAGACAGGAAGCTAATAAGTCTCTCTGGGAACGACTAATTGTCTTGCTCACACTGCTTTTATCTTACTTCCTCCGCTACCGAGGCCTCGGACAACGTCTACTCTATCCCTGCACACACATACAAGCACGCACACACATGCTTTCAGTTTACCGGATGTTTATGGTGAAGCGGCTACTGTTGACCACAGGATTCTGATCGGGTCCTTTCAGAGTGATGTTGGGTTTGGGACGCCCACAGACCTTACAGCACAACACCACAGTCTCTCCAAAAGCACATGTTACATCAGCTAGAGAGATCAGGAACTCAGGAGCCACTTGAAACCAAAGTTACACATATATTTCAGCGACACAGACCCTTATTTTTTAGGTTGAAGAACAAAATGTTGAAAAGTGTCATTTATTTTCCTGTAGTATGTTTTTATCTTACCTTCTTGTATGAAATTTGGATTCAGTAACTGCAAAGGAAATTTAAACGTATGGACATCAGTAAGTCATAATTAATTTAAATGTCTCAGTTTGAATAATGTTAAGAGTGAAATAATCCAAACTTTCCCTTATATTCCCATTTAGCGAGGGAAAGCCACTAGGTGACAGTGTTGCTTTGATTGAAAGCGCATCAGTTCGACCAGCAAACCACATAATACGCAAAATGTGGAAGCATGTGTTACACAACCGTAGTGTATTTGAATTCTCATTTGACATAAATGCACTTCCTTATAGCAGCATGAGCTGATGAAGACTTTAGCCTTACAGAATTACATGAATAACTGTGCACACAAGTTGCCTGTGAGAATGTGTATAGCAGACAAGTGATATTGGGAGGAATAGGCTGAAACCCCTGCTCTATTTATAATGGCTAAACTCAGAGTCAAGGATCTACAATTCTCTCCGAATCGCACGGATTAAAAAAGTCCCAACAGGGCAACATGCAGCAGGACAGAGCAGAGCTGAGCAGTACTACCTCCATGCTAGGTTTGGGCTCTAGATCATCATCACAATCAGACTCCTCTGAAGTGTGAGACTCCTGTGGTGGGGGATGAGAGAAGGCAGAGTTAGAGAAGACAGCACAGCCCAGCCCCGGCACGGCTGACAGGCCCAGTTTAGCGGTGTGTGGAGAGGGTTGTTGGCGGGACGAGGCCCAAATCAATCATTATGAAAGACGTCAATAGACAGTGATAAGCATGGAAGATTTGGTAATACACCATTCTGTATGCGTAAGACCAGAAACTAACAGCACTAAACATACAATTATCTCAACACAGTTGAATATATCGATATATAGGCTACAAATTTATTTTTTCTTGCCTAATGTAAAGTTACTTAATATGTAATGTAATGACCTGGTCTAAAAGAGGCAGAGCACAACATGGGGAACACGTCGAGCCAAATAAACAGATGATTGACATGCTTGAAATGATAAGTGGTTTAGATTCACACAACAACAACAACTGGGAAACGCACTGTACAAAGCATACTGCAAATGGTTCTTGAAAGTATTGGCATGTGCAGTGAAATCCCGTAAGTATGAAGTGATTTCTCTGAGTAGATCTTGCCGGTTGGACCGTTTTCCTAATATCACTTCACCAATAGGCCTAATCTACTGTGTTTGTTATGGTGCACAAACACATTAAAAATAATAAACACCAATATTATGTTGATTTTACCTTCGAATGAAGCTTAAATTCAAATACTTTACAAATAATACATTATTGAAATTATACTTGATTATGAATTTGTCTGTTTTTAGTGTCTCTTAATTTTATGATATGTTTATTTGTGGTTTATTATAGTAAGTTGCAGCATGAGTTGTCCTTAAGCAAAGTCAATAGACATTTACACAAAGATATTGTTAGTTTAACCAAAGCAACTTAGTAGTTCTAGTAAATAAGTAAAGTAGAAGAGAACGAGGGGGGGGGGGGCGACTTAAAACTGAAACAAAACTCCACAGTCACTTCTTGCTACTAATTAGTGGCATGCTTTAGGGAAGATTAATAAATTCACCAAATAATATGTTCATTTTCGGATGCATAAAGGAAGGGTAAACCAAACGGTGGCTAGTGCAGTTGCAGTTAGAGGTGGATTATCTTTGTGCTTCAGCATCGCAGGTTGACACACAGGTGAGGGAGTGGCAGGGGCGCGTGTGACATTGTCACTCTGCGCCACCTGTTAACTCACTTTTACCGTCACCTTGGTGGTGCTGAGGATCTCCTTGGGCTTACGGAGTCCGTTCTCTAGCTTGGCGTCACCTTTGACCCCAGAGCTATCCTTCTCTGCCCGCTTTCTGGAGCGCAGGGTGTTCCACGAAAGAGATTTCCTGTTGTGCCAAAACATTGACCAATCAAATCCAAGCTTTTTGCGAGGAGCGTGGAGAAAAAGAAGGGGCAGCTCAACTTTATTAGAAGAAAGAAGAAGGAACTAACTAAAGTGGGGAAAAGCTCAAATAAACCCTGTGGTAAACCTCCTCTGTAACAAACATTTCAGACACATTTAGTCAGATTCTGTAAAGCTTTGTATTACCAATTCACAAACATGGGAGAAATAAATGCTCAACTGTTTCATATGCTACAATACACTTTTTTCCTTCTTACACCATGGTGGACAGACCATTTGTGTCAAAGCAGCATCGTTTTTGTACTGACCGTAAACATTTATTGGCCCTTCATCACTTCAGTTGAATGCATATTCAACCAAACTGCTTTGTACACAAATAGGCTTTATCAAGGACCAGTATGGTTAGTAGAGAAAAAAAAAAAAAAAATCTATTTCATCAGCCTACAACAAAAATAAGAAATCAAACTAAATCATAGATAAAGTGCACAAACTGGTGTTTGTATGTTGGGTCAGTCGTGTGTGCTGGGAAGAAGCCCAAGTGGGGTTTGTTTTTGGTGCGGGCATACCCAACCCCACTGCAACTACTGGAGCTGATAAACCACCATGAGATCTGCATAAGAAGAATGATCACCTTTAATCAAGCTCACAATCTAGAAATGGTCCATCGCTGGAGGGAATGAATGAGCAAGCCACAATGAAACTTCATAGAGAGTTTTACAAGTAGAAATCAACAATAAAAAAGTTGGTTGGACTGAATTCTCTATCATTTTATGCTCAATGTGAGATAAGAATGGAGTCTAGGTCTAAGGCTGCTCAATAAAGATCAGATAGGAGGTGCAGTTGGACTGCAGCTGTAATATTGACTAATATTAATAATATCACGGATGTTCGTCCTAATGCAAAAAAACAAGTTCAACTTAAGTTGCCTTGCTAAGACATGCTCATGTCAAAAGTTTATTTTACATATTTAAAATACATTTTAAATGATTAGTTACACTACCAGTAAAATGCTGAACATTGTGACTAATCAATTATATTGCACAACCTGACTTCATTTAATATGGATTCTCTTAAATAGTGCAAAAGACTTTATACAGGAATGTACTGCAACGAGTATCAGTAAACAAACCAAATTAACTTTTTACAGTAAACTGCCAACATGTCGGATATCGCCAAATCAAATGAAAGATCAAATGAAACTTTCAAAAAGAAAATCAAAAGAAAACAAGAATAACACAATCTGTACAAATTGCCATAGACAATAACATAAACTTTCTCCATTTGGAGAAACAGGCCTAAGTCCATCAAAAGGCCATTTTCTTTTCAAAATGTGTAAAATAAAAAGAAAATAACGGGTGTTAGGAACAGAAATAATAGTCCAGACCAGTCAGTTCCACATGGATGTAAGTTTCTCGCTGCATCTTCTCTACATGAAGCACATTCTATTTAGTCCTTGAACTTTTTTTTTAGAGAATTAATCAGCAAGCTTTTAAACATATCAACAAAAAAGGGGAACAGTACAAGACTTGCCCTGGTTGTCCGACATTTCCCAGTTAGTTCCCAGATAGGGTGGTGGGGGGGGGGGGGGGTGGAGCTTTTGGGGGATTGGGATTAGCGAACTCAAAAAGCAGAGCCTGACATCTTTATCATCCAATCAGAGCTCTGCAGTTAGGGCCAGGCAGAGGGGCACTTACTTGATGCTTGCGTCTGCAGCACTATCTTTCAGAGTTTTAGTGGCCGGGCCCAAGATGTGACCAGGGACCCATCCCTCGGCAGCCGGTGATTGGATGTTTGCAGGGCGGTAGACCAGGTACATGTTCTGCTGATTGGTTGCTAGGATCTGAACTGTCTCTCCCTGGATGACGCAGATCTCGTTCTCCTTCAGTGCACTGTAGTCCTGGGTGACCATCATGGTGGAGGACATGCCGTTACAACCCACGCCGTCCTGCTGAGGGGGAACAGGGGAAGGATGGGAGGGGAGGAGATGTAGATGCAGGTTTCAAAACACAGGGGAGAACATGTTTTGTAAATTTGGCAACGCGTCAGCAATCAAGGCCTAACTTTTGCTTTTGAGTTTTCAGTCAAAAACTAATCCTCCCTGTATATATGCAGAGAAAGTAGGGCATCGACAGAGCTAAGAATAGCCTGGTTCTCACCTGCAGCCCCAACCTCCTAAATCTGCACTGCTCCAGTCCTCTGTTAGAGAGGAGATGCTCCCTCATTAGTGTGGGACTACACTAGGCAGGACTAAGCTGGACTAGGCTGGGCAGGGTTGCACTAGTGGTCCGATGGACAGACAAGTGGACTCACCCTGGTGGAATCAAAGCAAGAGCTGCCATTGGAGGTAGATATCTTCAGAGGGGTGGAGGTGCGCCCGGTGAGGGGCGGCTTCTCTGCCCCTACTGAGGAGGAGGAGTGGGGTCGACTTTTGTCCTGGGAGGGACGGCTGTTGCCTGACGCGTTCCTGGTCAGGGAGTGGGACCCCCCCTTCTCCTTCTGATACTCTATAGGAGACTGCAGCGCTGTGGAGAGAGGCACACGCACGTGAGTGATCGGAAGTCTCCTTTAAGGCGTACGCATTCTTATAGCATCTCTCTTAAGAGCCTGTGCTTTCACACAAGCCCCCAGGGAAAAAGTGCAGCAGGAAGTACATGCGATGTGTCTCAGTCTAAAATACTGTTCCATCGTTCCAAAACAATCAATTCCAAAAACATACAAACATTGATGAGTGACTACACTGTTGAAAGAGGTTCTTAATCAGTTTGATTAAACTCTTGTGTCATATCCTGTTGTTGTCTCACCGGAAAGGAAGTTACTCTGGGCATCCAGCACTGTGTTGATGTGCTGGACCCACACTTGCTTGATCTCCAGGTTGGCGGCCTGCAGCGTGAAACGCTCGGATGATCCACGGCAGGACATGATGAATTTACATGGGTCGTTATCTACGTTTTCCTCCAAGCTCAGGAAGCTCACCTGCTCACACACACACACACACACACACACACACACACACACAGTTATTAGGGTATTTTAAGAAAGCACCAACAGTGATGCACTGTGCTGACAGCTCCCTCAGGTGGCTCTGGAGGGCACCAACCTTGATGCTCTTTTTGAACTGGTAGCCCGGGGTGGACGAGCCTTTCCTCAGAAGCTCACTGAAGATGACGATCTGCTCAAAGAGGAAGACGCGGCGCTCTTTACTGCGGGACAGGACGCCCGTATCCTGCTCCGTCACATAGAAGGTCTCCTGCTGGAGCAGCTTGCCTTGGCTCGTCAACTTCCCCTGGTAGAGAGACAGAAGGAGAGAGTGACAGACAGACAGAGATAAGCAGGTATCATATGACATTCCTTAAGGCTTACTCATACCCCAAAAAACAGTCCTACATTAATACACTCTCACAACGATTATAGTACTGGAGACCTTGAGGTAAACTCTGCCCCATTGAGATTACAGCAGTATCAGTAAGACACAGTGCAAAGTACATGATTCAGGGTTGTCAGCATTTGAACTATCACAAGCAAGAGGAAAGAAAAGATTCTATAGTTCACTAGTTGGAAATAGCATAACTGGGAACCTGTGTCTGTCACAGATGATACTGTGATTCTACACTAAGGCTCTCTCCAAGGTTGAAACCTTCATTTTGCATAAGGCATACATTGTCCCCAAACATGGCATTATTGGTTTGTCTTTCAACACTGGAGCATATGTCAGTTTTTATCACAGTCATCTTTGTCTGTCAACACCCAGACATTACACTGTGTTGGCTCCTTCTCTCAGCACCAGTTTGTTAACCTAACAGCAGAGCACTGTATCTCTGACCAGGCTGTCTGCAAATATAGGTCTTTAATTTTCTCCAGGAACAACCTTATCTTGTAGGCTACATACTGTAGATGTCATATACTGTAGCTTGAGTGGCTATACTATACAGGAGGGAAAACAAGCAAAGGAAAATCAGCAATGGTAAACGTGGTATGGTAAAGATTCTGTAGACTAAATATTCTTTAGTAGGGAGAATCAACTGGCCACAACAGCAGATGCAGATCTAGGAATCAAAGCTAAAAGCCTACTTCACCAGTTCATGTCTTAGTCACTAACAAGTGAGAAAGTAATGTGCCTGTACCTCATAGCCTTGTAATCGGCCCAAGTTCATCATGTCGTTGCAAAGTTTTGGGACCTGGGACATCAGATTCACCGCTTTCTGTGAAACAAAACAGCATTGCTTCAGAACTGTCAGAATACTGTCAATGTGGCAAACGTTGATTGAATAGTGCATAAATTAACGGACAGGATGGAAAGGTCATTGTTAACGTTCTACTACCTCAATTTCTTGGCAGTCTATTCCAGCCTTGGAACTGTACTTTAGAAAGTCCTGAAGAGAAAAAATCAAGAGTTCTGGGTTCAAAAAGGCCATTCTATCATACTATGTACTGTATGTGATGTACACAAGACTGTGTTTGAGAGAACATGCCCCTGGTTGATCCTACCTTTAGAAGAAGCTGGTACTTTGTAATTCTCTGGATGGGTTTGATAAGGAAGTCACTGATGCCAAGGCGTGATGCAATTTCCTGTTGTATGCCCTATAGACCACATGGAACACAGAACATAATGGACTCAGCACCCGAATGCCACAGAGTTGCTAGCGGAGACCCATGTCCCAACACGGCAT
Source organism: Hypomesus nipponensis (assembly GCF_054491055.1). Taxonomy (NCBI): domain Eukaryota; kingdom Metazoa; phylum Chordata; class Actinopteri; order Osmeriformes; family Osmeridae; genus Hypomesus; species Hypomesus nipponensis. The sequence goes on along the minus strand of NC_140383.1, from coordinate 7,111,137 downwards.
TGTGTGACTCACCACAAAGAATGTGTCGTACTCTGCTACTATGAACTCCGACTTGGGCTTGTTCTGACAGTAGACAACATACATGTAGAGGCGCCTCTCCTGGAAACAGGTACGTCATTCACCCAATTAATGACACGGTATGTTGATCTTTCATCCTAATAATCATTGACAATTTTTTATCATGTTTTGATTTTTTTCAGTCACGTACGTGTTTAATGAAGAGCTCAGGCAGGTGCTCGTTGTCTTCCAGACATTTTTCCAACTCTCCAACAAAGAAACTGCAGACAGACATGATCCAGCATCAGTACTTACAATACTTTTGATCCATGGGCTAATACTCTCCCCATGGGACGATTAATTAACCACTCAATCCATTAATCAAACAGGATGCTTGGTGAAGCAACCTACTCTCTGTGCCAGTCGTAGATCTGGTGAATATTCCCAAACACAATCTTGTCCTTTCCTTTCATGTCCTCAGGAACTCCCTTCTCCTCTATTTTCTTCATGAACCCCTGGAAGAGCATGGGACCAGTAATTAAAGATGATTATGTGGTGGGTTGCATGTACTACAGTAGCTAGTTAATAATAGTAAGAGGCTTCTTCGTGACTGGCTATGACAGCATTAATGTCACAAGGACACTATGCAAATAGGCGTGACTCAAGGACACAGGCGGCTCTTCCAAAACCAGACACAAGGTAATTTATATGTTCCAAACAATAGGCAACACAGGGTCACATTTCACTTAACTACCAGGGGACAACATTACACAACACTCAGAAATAGATCACAGTCAGCAATCTTGAATCTCTCATTTAGATGAAGCCATGGATATGAGTTTATTGACTACAGATGGAACTAGTCTGAAACTATATGTATATAAAAACGAAGATTGTCATAAACACTGATAGTATCTCACCTCTACTACGATGCCCAGGTCCTTCACGTAGTCCTTTTCTGTCTGGATCAGCTCATTGAGGACAAACCTGAGGAGAACAGCCTGTTTACTAAACTCTCACACACAGCCTCAGAAGCCTGTGAGGGAAGGTGGAGCTGCCGGTGACAAAGCGACCAGCCTGTGGCTGGCGTTTGATGTAGTTAAACTCAACCTAGCTCATTATGTCTCCGTTTAAATACGGTTGCACCCACTGAAAACAAGCCTACAGTTAATTAACCATCAGATATTCTACTGTTGTGTGTGCGTGTGTGTGCGTGCGTGCATGCATGTGTGTGTGTGTGCGTGCGTGCATGTGTGTGTGTGTCCTAGAGGGGGGTCTTACATGCGTCCTCTCATGGCCTTGGCCTTCTGTTCCAGCTCGGGGTTCCTGGGCTGGGTGGGGGTCTGCTCTGGGGGGGTCAGGGAGGCGAAGCTGGGGTAGCTCCCTGGCTCCAGGGTCTGATTAGGGACACAGAAAACAGGAAGTCAGGACTGTACTGCTGGCAACACACACAAACACGCAGTCATTCACAAAGGGTCACCCATTTGAACAGAATCCCAATGACACACGCATACATTCTACCACCTAAAGTTGCATAGTGAAACGATCCTCAAAGCTGCATGGTGACTACATTTTCATGGATCCATGTCAACAATGCTGAAAGCGAAAGAGCGTAGCTGTAAATCCTGAACAGAGTAGGAAATCATCCGACGTGAATCGTGAATCATAAACAGAGTTGTAAATCATTAAGGCAAGACCCTTTTTTTTTTCTGTGAACGACCCCAAAAGCATCTCGATAGTATACACATGATGGGTCTGTCATATGAGCTGCACTACAACAGCATCTCTGTTCCCTCTCCTCTGGCCAGGTCTGCTGCTCCAGCAGGCTCATACTGTACTGTGGGGGTGTTGAAGGAACGGGCTGATCCTCCACGCTACTGGATATTGTGCAGTGTCAAAGGACTAACTGTTCTATGGTTCTAGGTGATGACAATCTCAACAAAAAGCTCCCTTATGTCCAAACTGTTAATCATCTTGATGGAAACAGCAGTTTCGACACACAGATATTTCGATCAAGAAAGAAAAAGACGAAGAGGTGGTTAGTGGTTAGATTGTCATGGCACTGTTATCAGCAGTGAAACATTGCATAGCATCGCGGCCACATTGCTTTATGCCGTAATGGGAGGCTGCAGGTTCCAGACTCACCATTTTCGTTTTGACCAGTTTCTCAATAGCACTGACAAGCTCTGCAGCACTAGGCACTTCAGCGGACGCCTGGCGTGCGCTTAGCAACGCCGAGGACTGCAAGGCACGGGTTAGGAGGAAGAATGGGTTAGTGGATGGGACCAGGGAGGAGAAGACAGAGGAGAGGGGTGGAGGAGAGGACGGAGGAGAGGGGTGGAGGAGAGGACGGAGGAGATCAGGGAGGCAAGGTGGAATGAGAAGAAGGGTAGGAGGGAAAAGAGAATGGGAAAGAGACAGAGGTATGGAGAGGGTGAAAAGAGAGAGGAGGCGAACAGGAAAGAGGCAAGGTGGAGAAACAAAAGCACTTGTTAGATAAGATAAGCCCCGAGGAACAAAGCATTTGAAGCAGCTATACGTAGCTAATTGCATTTTTTTTTTGTGGCCATTTCCAGGTATGCACTTATGCCCAATCTGTGAGATAGAAGTCATTGAGAAGCTTTTAAGAGTTCTCCCTCTGCTGGAAACCAAGCCCAAGCTACCATTACCTTTCGGGGACCATTATGTAGATGAGGTGTTACGTGGTATGTTGGTGGCACTGCTACTAAGCCTGTGCTGAATGACAGAGGTTTGTCAAAGGGGACAAGGGTCCTGGAGAGAGCAGGCATGGCAGTCAGGTCTCCCAGTCCTACCTTGTCGTCCTGGGCAGAGGGGTCCTTGATGATCTCCATCGGAGGCGGCAGGGGCGTGTGAGCGTCGTCCTCTGGCTCCTCCTCCCCTCCGCTCGGCACCCCGGACGAGGACTTGGAGAGCGTGCCCTCCTTCCTGCCTCTCTGGAGAAGAGACAGCACAGCGGGAGATGAAGAGACGTCCGTGGGAGACTATCGGCGGAGGTCCTCACATTGGATTTATCGTTTCCTTAATGAGTCATTAGGTGATTCTGTGTGCAGCACGTCCTGGGAATCAGATGAGGGTGTATCCCGGGTGGTTGCACATCTGTGCAGATGTAGGTTTTTGGAGTGTGAGTGAAAGGTCTACAGAGAGATTGAAACCCCATACTGAGGCTTATTCGATATGGGGCCCATTGTTTCTGGGTTCACCGAGGGGACCCTGCTTCACAAAGCCTCTTTGTCGCACTGGCACTATGATTGTGAGTGTGTGTGTGTGTGTGTGTGTGTGTGTGTGTGTGTGGAGAGGGGGGGATTCGGCACAAGCGAGTATGTGTGTATGCATGTGCGGAGGAACAGGAAATCACAGCACGACAAACGCGTGTTCCCCTGATCACACCCAGCTTGCCCGGCTAGTTTTGAACCCAGGTCTCTCGACACCAGCGACTCAGAACAACCAATTCTGTTCTCCATTTGAAAATCAACTCGGAATAATCAAATGTGCTGAATCAAAGAGCTTCTTTCACGGACCCTCTAGTCTCTGAGGGTTCTACTGGGCATATGAGAGGACAAAAGAAACCTGTTTCATGAACCAGTGCAACTGGAGGGATTCACTGATAATGAACACACTCAATTCCACAGCCTCGCACGGCCCGCCTGAAACAGCGAAGCTCCACTTCTCAACAAGAAAAGATTGGAGGAAAGATTGGACTATTTTTTTCTCTCCCTAATTTCCATATGTCCCTATAAAGAAAAGCATCATTCACACCAGCAACGTGGAGAGACATTGTCTACATGAGACCCGGAGCATCTCCTCCTGCAGTGACATTTCAGACGTAGTTACCTCCTCTGCACTCTCATCTTGCAGGGTGAGCTCCGGCGGGCCCAGGTCCATGCTCTTCCGTCTGTCCTCCCTCTTCGTCTTGGGCTTGTTTGGGAACTTCTTGACACCGCTGCCCTGGCTGAGGCGCCTCACAGGGCTGGTCAGCCACTTCTTCAGGGTGTTCCCTGAGCGCTTGGGCCCTGGGGAGCTGGACTGGATGGAGGTGAGAGAGGCCTGGGGCTGCAGGTTGGCTACAGACTCTGTCTTGGGCTCCGAGCCACTCACGGAGTAATTCTCTGGAGGAAGACAGGAAAACAGTAACGGCGTGGTCAGTATGGATCAACAGATGGGTGTGTTAGTATGAGTGTGTGCCCGTGTCCCCGGTTCTTTTTGGATAAACCTGTCTGCTCGATGAAATAACAATTAACACAAACACACACTCACTCAGGAATGTGTCCTACTCAAAGCATGAATGGCACACCCATTCTTACCAGAAATCCACATACCACATTATCACTAGATTATGTGTAGACATGCATTGTGATTCATGTACCAATAATTTAGGGCTGGATGTTGTTTTGCTGGATGTATTGTCATCTGGCTAAACATCTGCCTATCACACCCTGACAACTACTGTCTCTGTAAGATGGTTACTGTAACTCAATGTCATGCTTTACAGTACATAAGCACAGGGAACGTCAGTTGAGATCAGAACAACTCATACAAATCGAAATGTGTGGCCAAGACATTGTGATGACTGGGAACCATTTGCTTCTGCTCTTGGCAGGGTGTGACAAGGAGAGTGAAAACCAAAGCCCATGTTTTACAGACTAAAGTAACAGACTATAGGTCTGGCTGGCTGACTTTTGACTGTCTGGCTGGCTCTGTGCTGAGTGAATGATTACTAGGATGTAACCTTGTCATGTTCCTGGTTGGAGATTGTCAACGAATGTAGCTCAACAATCCTTTGCAACAACCAATACCTCATACCTCTAGGCGGGGGAGAGAGACAATGAGATATATACTAAGCGAAAGAGCGAGAGTAAGAGCGAAAAAAAATTGTGAAGAGGGAGAGAGAGAGATAAAACTTTTTTTTCTTAAATGTGGGTGTGGGATCAACTGATGAATTATCTCTTTGATAAAATGAATACAGCTCCTCACACAGCGAATCCATGGGCCTTTGTCTGAAAAGTGCTTTAGCACATGTGTGTGTGTGTGTGTGTAAGAGAGAGAGAGAGAGAGAGAGAGAGAGAGAGAGAGAGAGAGAGAGAGAGAGAGAGAGAGAGAGAGAGAGAGAGAGAGAGAGAGAGAGAGAGAGAGAGAGAGTACAACGTGACGTATTTTGCGTCACTCAGCCCCGGCTAAGAGAGGAGCAGAGTCTATGGTCTGTTTGGCTAATGGGTCCTTGACATGGCCTGAAGAACACTTTGGGAACATCCCAATGGCCATGGAGCGTAACACGGAGGCTGGCTGACGACAGCGGACCATCTCATGAGTGTGTGGTGGAAAAACATGTGGCTCTCCTGGTTAATCATCAGGTCTGGGGGTGTGTGTGTGGTGTGTGTGCGTGTACATACCGCCCACATGCATAAATGGTTCCCACTAACTGGCTATTAATGTTCTCCTTCTTTACCCTGAAATCTCTGCTTACAGACACTTTCCCTGAATCAGCATGTTCAATCACACGTTTGTTTCCACTAACAACAACAACAACATGTGAACTAGGAAAACCCAGCCTGCCTATAGACCAACATACTGTACCACTCTATGTAATATACTCAACATGTCATAAAGCTGTGAGAGAAATACATTGTTTTTGGCTACTGGGAAAATGTAACTTGTTATGTTGCCTACTGTCAGCCATTACTATGTCAGTACTACGCCCAGGTTGAATAAACCACATGCTGTCTTGAGGAATTAAAACGCTCTGTGTGGGTGTGTGTTTGTTTGAGCTGGGCGTCAACACAGTGTCAGATTTCGGTGTATTTGACCGGGCAGCAGTGATTATGTCTGCAGTTATGGAGAACAGCCAGGCCCACAAAATGACAACCTATACAGCGACCTTGACCAAGTTCAACACTATCAGCTACACTACACCAGCAAATGAGGACAAACAAAACAGAAAACTTGGTCCAATCATACTCGTTGCTAGACCAACTAGATATGCAGGTAGATTAAGAGGAGGAGAAAGACGAGAATGTGCAGGGTAGTAAAAATGCTTTGGATGGTTCCCCAAATGCTTGTTTGATGACAACTAAAGACCATAGCAACATCACTACCACCCACTGCCACCTAGCAAGTAGAACAGCAATCCTTTACACACTATTACACTACACTACTATACATAGTTCACACACCAGTTTTGATTTGAGACGAATATTCATTTATTTGTTGTTGTTTGTAAATATACCAATTTAAAGTGAAGAAGTTTCACTTTACAAAAGAATGACTTACGACCTCTATGAATAGTATCATCCTGGTACTAACCAATCCAGTGCTAAGCTCAATACGTTACTTTTCAAATATGTGGACTCACTGGCGTCTGATCCTCCTCAGTAAATGTTGTACCTTGTGTTTTTATTATATGTCTGTATGTTGTTTTGTAATCTATGGACCCAGTGAGTGTTTGAAATAAAGTTTGTAATAATAATATGAGTAAAGAGGAGGAGGAGGGGCAAGAGGAGTGGTCACTGTTCCCTGTTCCACTTAGTCATTTAGCAGATGCTCTTATCCAGAGCGACTTACAGTAAGTACAGGGACATTCCCCCAGAGGCAAGTAGGGTGAAGTGCGTTGCCCAAGGACACAACGTCATTTTTTGGCACGGCGGGGAATCAATCCAACAACCTTCTGATTACTAGCCCGATTCCCTAACCGTTCAGCCACCTGACTCTGTTGACCCCTGACCTGCTGTCAGCAGTCTTCTGTCCTCAGGATCCTGTCCATGCGCCTGATTCTCCATGCTCAATACACATGACAACAATCACTCAGTCTGTGCAGCCAGGGTCCACCACCAAGTCTCTCAACACTGCGTCGTTCAGGGTTGGCCCATAAGCCCACACAGCTATGGTCTCTCAACTACTCAAGTACCACACACAAAATCCACCATGCAACATACATTCTTCATACCAGCGGTGTTCCAAAATGCTTGTCAGAAAACAATGCCTATATTGTAAAATATTAAATACTTTAAATATCAAAGATAATTAACATTTCAATGACAACGCTTCTTTTATTGTACTCTCATTGAGAACAGGGAATGGTGCCAATTCATGTAAAGTAATAACATTGATACTATCTGAGGCATCAAAAGGTGTCTAAAAAAAGCCCCTAACAGTTTCCTATGCTGTGCCCAGAGAGAATCCACACCATTTGCATACTTGGATGGTACACTGGCCAAACTTCTTTCAAACTTCCTGAAAGCACATGACCAGGCAGATTTTTCTACATCCTCGCAAACATCATCATCGGTTGTCTTAACAGAATCTCCCGTTTAGATACTCCGTTTCTCTGCCACCTAGATAAACATCCAGCGGGAGGCATTGAATTTTGCACTTCAATGCAGCTGAAACGTCATGAATGGAGAGATAATTGCAGTAACATTCTGGTATGTATGTAACAAGCTGTCATTCCAGTCCTCATCACTCCCTTTCTGATGTGTCAATGATACAAATGTAATCTGGAAAGATGACATTCCACACATTCTCCAAGATGTTTCAATGAACTCCACCTCCTTCACCTTCACCTCCCTGAGATCAGCCCTGTTTGCAGTATAACGTTTGCTGAACTGACTAAATATGGTCCCAAAGGACAAAGACAATCACAACGTCACAGACCAGTACAGTAATATCCTGGATGTGGAACCCACCACAGCAAGGGGAAGATCATCATTAATTAGTTTGCAGGGCAGCTATATCAGAGACAGAGAGGTTTACCATAGCCACAATCACACAGCACTCCCTGAAGTCTCCACCCCCCCACTCACCCACGAGTCATCTTCAAAGAAAGTTGTTATAATGCTTTAGATGAAAGAGGATTTGTGGCTAATTTGGTCTTCAAAGGCTGTTGCGGAGAACCATGCTTCCCTCCTCACAAAACTAGGTTGGAGGGAGTGGAACAGAAACTCTCTAATGCTGCTATGATACTTTAAGATGGAACTTCGTTTTTTTGGGGGGGGGAACGAGAACATGAATAATTAACACGCTGAAGAAAATTGGATTTACTGCATCCTGTAAACACTGTTAGGTAATGTTAGATATGCTTACACCGGGATAGCATGTCATCACTTACAGTGCATCCATGCGCCTGATTTCAAGTTAAGGTAATGGTTCAGACAGTGACAATGCTGTAACAAGTCACCTGCATTCCCCTCAGCTTCATACTCAAGTCCATCTGTCTGTATGAAGTCACTTCTCCACCTCTCCATCCTTCTCACCACATCTACTCGTCCTGCCTCATCTCTCTCTGAACAGTCCATTGTATCATACTAGTGTTTATTATATATTCTAACAGTGTGTATTGCTCTGTAAGTAAGTTTGTCCACTCGCCGTCATATCTCTTTCTCTTTCTCTCTCTCTTATCACTTTGGCAGGGAGATCCAGCCCGGGTTAATGGATAATGAGTACTTAAGGTTGCATTAGAGATTAGAGTGGAGCAGAGAGAAACCTTGCCCGTTCTATACATGGGTCTAACCACAAAGCCTCCCACACACACACACACACACACACACACACACACATAGAGAAGAAGACGAAACATAAAGCAGATGAACCCCTACACCGAAACCTAATCAGATTTGTAACTCCAAGACCTATCTCAATCCATCTCAGCTGGCATCAGATTATGAGGAAAAACAGCTCTGTTTACAATCTTCCAGAACCAAAAGTAAGAGAGCTCTATATCTGTGAGCTGTGAGAAAAATGAACGCCAATCAGAACCAGTTCTCTTCTCCCCATTCCTGAGCCGTGACACCTGGCAAGCATCCAGCAGCATCAGGCTCAGTCCACTTCAACTATGTCCTCTTCATGCTCCACAAAGCACACGCTGCACAGCCCCACACAGTCCCCTTCCTCCCAAAGTGTGCACTCTTTGTATGCACTATACGTCATGGCTTTTAAAGAGTCAATCAACTACGAAGGCACTGAATCTAGACAGCTAAAACCTTTACAGCAATCGACAATTAAGAGAGAGAGACCTTTTTTTCACAACATTTCCAGTTTTTCCCCCCAAAAAACCCTTACTTTTCACAGAAGGAGCACGTGCAGTGCTCGGGGAGTACGCACCTGTACCTTTATAACAGCAGCAGCAGCAGCACTTAGTTAGGATCCAGCCACAACACGCTCGGCTCAGTCTCCCTCTCTTCATTATGCCCAATCAAAGCCCATGGCTCCAAGAGATGAACGGGATGGGGAGTAACAGAGAGAGAGAGAGAGAGAGAGAGAGAGGGAAAACAGAGAGGGGGAGATAGATCCACATGCAGACTGACTTCGGCTTAGGCTACCAGCCACTGGTCTGTACTCAGCCTGCTCGCAGCCTACATGGGAGGGAAGGGGCGGGAGGACAGAGGAGGTGGGGATAGAGGAGGCGACGTGGGAGGGACTCGTTTTCTCAGTCTGCGATTCAGAGAAAGCGGGGTGTTGATTACACATGCGACAGTGCTGCTACTCCTTGCCTGACTACTCCTCCTCTCCACTACCGAGAATCCCCGGGCCAACACAAGAAACAGACAACGACAGGATTGTTTGTATCCACTAGAGCTGTGTCCTGGCAGAGAGACTCTCTTTGAGCTCAAGAATGGTCATAAGACAGTATGTGGGAGAATTCTTCTCATAGGCTGTGCTACTATAGAAGACTCAGAAGAGTGTGATTTCATATTTTGACTTTTAAAAACACGTCCTGCATGTTTCGAGTTGTAACTTGTAGATGTATTTGAATATTGAAGGCCAAAGACACATCACACTTGAATGGTGGGAAAATTAGACAATTCACCGTTTACTGTAAACTTTAGTCAAGGAGGAAGTTGATTCTGATTCCTTGATTTTCGAATGTTGCCCGCTGATCTTGTCATAAATTAACTTTCAATAATCAATATTTTAATTTTTTTCACTGAAAGTCACATTTTCTGTCCATGTGAAAAGCTTCAATCTTCAAACTACAATCTAGCTAGGGCACAGGAATCTCAGCCCTGGTTGGTCATCTTGAAATACCCTTGGACTGCTTTTCTTTTCAAGGTGTGTGAGAGCGTCTGTGTGGGAGGTGCTGGCCCGTCACCGCCCCATCTGTGTGTGTGTATCAATGTGTGTATCCCCAGCAGAGAGCAGAGACACCAGGTGAGTCAGCCTCACATAGCCCAGATAAACTCCAGAACAGAGTACATTTCCTACCAGGCTCCTTACCTGCAGTGTCCTAGTTTCCCCTGCAGCCAAGGGCACTTTGTCTCTTCACACAACAACCACATGGCCTTCTTCAGCCTCCGTGGGAAAAGGGATCAACTCCAGTCTAGTACACTCAGGGCAGCACATTTTTACCATAGCCTAGCACTAACTCATTAGAATCCAAAAGACAACATTAAGTTCTGTGGTAGTTGAACTCCAAATTATAATATTGTGGCAGTTGACATATCTGTGATGTGCAGTTTTTACCCAAAAACTCAATAAAATAATCAAAACAAGCTGTCTATGGGCAGATTCCCATGCGTTAGTGCTGCAACACACCAGAACAACCTTGAAGTACCTCCAGGACTGAAGCGGAGGAGCAGTTAGAGGAACTAAGTACAAATAAGGACATGCTGTTGCCTGCAGCCAAGCTCCCCCTTGCTAAGAAATCTTACTTTATATCTAAACAGCTTAAAGTTGTTCTTCCTGAACTTCTGCTTCCAAAAAAATATTGTTCCAGGTAGACATATATAGAAGGGAGACGGTTAGTAATGTACCCAAACATTTGGACCCACAACTTGAGGTTCAGTAGACGTCAGCCCTGCAGTACAGTTCAAACACTTGTGCACATTACGGTGTAATTCCATAGATTTACATATTGCATAGCTGACACACTACTAGTGTTCATTTTGCATATTGCCATGGAACAACCAGGCTGACTAGGGGAGAAAACAGTGGTAAACATTGTGTCTATGTAAATAAGTGGATCGCTGGGGGATTGTGTGGGTTTCTGTTTCAGAGACTCAACACCATGCAGGTGGGGCAGTGCACGTACAGTATATATGGAGAGTATGGAAGGCCTGTGAGCGAGGAGGGAAACTATGTAGCCTAGATACCTGTCTGAGGGAGTATTAGGAATGTAGGCTAACAAAGGCTACATGGTGCATGGTTCACAGTGAGACATGCATTGTTCCAGATCTCAAGCAGGTGAGACTAGACAAACATGGCATCTTGTCAACGGACAGACAACAACAGTAACCGCAGGCACAACCACATGAAAGCCCAGCCTTTGACTGTGTTTGATCAAAACAAACGCGACCATTTCATAAAACAGACTGGTTGCCAACTTAACTGTCAGGAGGCTGTTTAATTTTTTTAGGAGAAAGAGGGGTAGACGGACCATCCATGAATTTCCTTTTAAATAAAGTATCCAAAGCCTAATGATGGGTATGTCAAATAAATTAATAAAATATTGAAGTGTGTGTGAGAGACATCTCTTAAGCATCTGTCTATCAGTGTCTCTGAATCCCAAATGCACACACACACACCATGGCTTCCATTTCCTAAGCCTTGTTTTCCCTCCGCCGCTGCAGGGAGTCAGAGGAAGCCGAGAGTACGGACTCTCAGAATAGGAACGCTGAGGGGCTGTTTTAGGTCAGAGGAAACGAGGAAAGGACAAAAAGGAAGCTCCTACAGGCTCAGTAATAAAGAAGTCCATCTGAGGTCGTCAACAATAACCGGTAATGTCCCGACAGGGTCTAAACCTAGGGTCTCTCCTTGGCACATGTAAACAATCACATTGTACTCTACACACGCAAGCACAAGTACACACACTCCGTATGTGTGAGCATGCAATGCTGGAGGAAACCTGATTACAACTTTGTGTAGAAGCATTGCTTTAAGGATGGTTGAATCAATGAATGGCTCCTATTGTTGGCTTCATTCTGACACACAAGCGTTGACCCCTCATTTAATACACACAGCGCAGCTACGCAGCATGCTGTTTTATTCAGCTACTCCCCCTTCCACTGAAAAGAAATGGGGATGGAGGGGGTAAATTCATCATTCAACACGATGTTCTCTGAACTTTGTGAGCATGATAGCGATCGACTTACAGAGCCAATTGGTCAAGCCAACAGCACCATCTACAGGTTGTTTCAGAAATATAAACCAATGTCAAAGGCTTGAGCCATACCTTTATGGCATGGCTCATACTTGACTAAGCCAACATTATGTTGATCCATTCCATGAGATCACTTCTGCGTAATATTTCGCCTCCCCAAGGGGTTCCACGCAAAGACGCGTATTCCACGCAGCATCACCATCCCCGTTCCAAAGCCTTCCTGTCCTTACCTTTCCCTGAGGGGAAGAAGCAGTCCATCTCCACGCTGCTACGGGAGTGTGAGATGCAGAGGGCACTGCTGGGGACCAGGCCCTCCTGGGGCGGGACCCTCTCGGTGGTCCGGACCAGACACCAGCCGGGCCGGTCGCTGGGGCGCTCCAGAAGCTCCACCGTCTGACCCGTCTGAAGGCTCATCTCGTTGGGGCAGCTCGCCGCAAAGTCCTGCAGCACCACGGTCAGCTCACACCCGCCGGAGAGCTGGACGAAGAGATGGGGGGAGGGGGGAGGGGTTGGTTAGTCTCATGCAGTATGTAACTTAGCAAACTTGACATTCATTGAGACAGAATTGGTTTCAGCGCTGATTTCGATCTGATCTGGCGTTTCCAAGAGGGGGAGACACCACAAAAAGGGGCATGCGCACCAAACCATCATAATCTTGCTGAGGATAAACGTGTTTGTTTCTTCATCTTACAGCCTGGGGGATTCGATACCATCCAGACATAATCTTATAACTTCTCATTCTGCATTCTCTCTCCCTCTCCTTCTCCTTCTCCTTCTTCAAAGCGGACTGAATCAACAGGTCGTGTGAAGGGAGCATTTTAGGTCAGCTCATCTCTCTCCACAGTTGCTCTACTCCCCTACAGGGATATCAGGAACAGGAACAACAGACCATGCCCCTCCTCCATCTCCTGGGATGCACTGGACAAACAAGACTCTCCTGTCTGTCTCCTATCAAGAACAAGAAAGGGACCAAAACAAGATTTGGGTATAAAACTAGAATGTCCACACAAAACAGCCACTCACACACCAGGGTCCTCCCCTGAAGGATCCAACAGTGCACGACCTCCAGACCACCCACAGCTCTCGGGCAGCCTCTCCTGGCTCCTCTCCCTCCCTCCCTGCTCTGCTCCACTGCTCCTTTCTGGTCCGATCCTTGTTACACACCAGGCTAGAATGGCTCACTATCAGCCCCATACACAAAATTCTCAGGCTATCATTCACCTGTTGGGCAGTTTAAGAACCCTGCCCCTGCAAAATTAGATGGGAACAATGCTATCATAAATAGAACACCGATAAGGGACGTGACTTATGTTCGACACCAAACGCAGAAGGCTGTGTGAACCTGCTTTCTCTCCTAGCTCCAGCGTGATGACCAGCTCCAGCGTGATGACCAGATGACTGCAGCCTCTCCTTAACGGAGACCGAATCCAGTCTGCAAGACAGCACAGACGCCCCGAACACAATAAACACAGACCAAATACAAGCATTACAACGAGCAGTAAATCCAGCCAATTACCAGGTGATATGATTGTTACCACTGGACAGTTACTCCTCCGTAACTAACGACGACACAAGGCCAGACGTCCTCGTCATTAAACGTGCACAGTCAGCTCAGTGAGGGAGCAAGATATTCACAAAATGCTGGACGTCGTACTCAGGAATATAAACATGAATCCCAACAGGTCAATTATCAAGACTAAGATTTTTTACCCTGAATTGGGTCTAAAGTTTTCCTCGGTAGCCCCTCAAGCCATGTTCAGAAAAACAGGGCCACTTATTTGAACTTAGAAAAACACCAAACAAAATGGTTGTCCAGTGGGGTGTGATCGAGTATAGAACAATCAGGGTGTAGCGTTCTGCGCAGTTAACCAGCAGCATGGCTGCAACAGGCCACAGAGAAGAATGCAAATCCTCACAAGCACAATGTAGCAGCTAGAAAAAGCCTCTATACTGGATGGAACCCACAATATAAATCCTCTGCAAACAGAAATGGGACAGTGTCAGTGTGTGCGTGTCCGCGTGTGTGTGCGCGCGTGTGTGTACAGTCTGGATGTAAATAGCAGTTTCCATAGCGGCTGTCCCAGCTGTCTGAGGGCAGCAGGAAACAGTAAAGCGTGCTTGCTGCCAGTGTTCCAGTGCTGTGGTGGGACCAGTCCAAGCAGACTGTTTCATCATCCAACACTTTATTAAAACGAGATGCTATTTCTGTCTGTGAGTCAGAGGGCTTCGGTGGGCAGGACAGGAGGAAACACAGGCTGAGCTAAGGCCGTCACACCCGCAGAACTCGAAACCCTGGCACAACAACAACAACAACAGAGGTATCGGTTTTCACTGCTGAGGAGGATCAAAGACCCTACAGCCAAGGGCTCCGAAGCCAATTTGGGATTACAAACAAGGCTGTTGTTTAAAACAAGAGGGTAGTGTAAGCTCAACAAATCGGTTATAGAATGACAAGCATCATCTAATAAAACAAATACAACACCTTACTGTACCAACGCTAGAACTACCAACCAGTTGAACTAGAGAGGATCAACAGCTCATCTCTCTCTCTCTCTCTCGCTCTCGCTCGCTCTCGCTCTCGCTCTCGCTCTCTCTCTCTCTCTCTCTCTCTCTCTCTCTCTCTCTCTCTCTCTCTCTCTCTCTCTGTTTAGTAAATGTCATGGGCGTCCAGTGTTAAGCCTGGAAGCAGATGTGTCTGGCTTCTTTTCTCTGTGCTCTTCATCCTCCGGACCATCTGGCACAGATCAGGTCACCTGAAGCCACCACGGGCCATTCCAACGTTGCTAGGAGATCTCAGGGTCACCAAGTGAGCTTGTGTGTGTGTGTGTGTGTGTCCGTCTGTCCGTCTGTCACAGAGGGAACGGATTTGTGAGGAAAATGTAGCCCTGATTTGTCATTATCTAAAGTTTGTTCATAACATGCCGTGGAAAGTACCGCAGCTGTGAGGATAGGAAGCTGATTGTCCAAGTCTGTCCACTTTTTTGTGATGACATATCAAATATGAGCGGGGAGTTAGTTTATGTTTGTGTAAATGCTCCATAAACCCACTCTCCATCTTCCTCAGGAGTCTTGTGCTCATATGACCTCATTTTGTAGGTCGGGGCCAAGGCAGGTCAAAACAAACAAACAAGCACATAGCAGGATTGTGCCCCACTGTCTACACACACACACACACTCACGCACCAATTTCTTATAAACACGAGTTCAAACAACATTCACTGGGTTGGAGATAAGCTGTCCCAAAGTGGAGAACATACGGTTCACAGGTCATAGGTCATTACTCAGGGAGTGTGCAGGGTGCACTGGACACGTGTCACTGCAGCAGGGCTGTGCTGCACAGGAGCGCTGCCTCCCAACCAGTTCCAAACTCACTCACCACCATCTCATTCAGACAGATTTAATAGCTCCCTTCCTGTCGCCTGTTCTGGTCGCGTCCCTCTCTCCCTCTCTCCCTCTCTCCCTCTCTACCTCTCTCTCTCTCTCTCTCTCTCTCTCTCTCTCTCTCTCTCTCTCTCTCTCTATCTCTCTCTCTCTCTCTATCTCTCTCTCTCTCTCTCTCTCTCTCTCTCTCTCTCTCTCTCTCTCTCTCTCTCTCTCTATCTCTCCCAGTCCTCTGAGTTTAACTGTTCATGTGCACTCCCCAACTCAGAGACAAAGTCAGTTGTCACATCAGACCTACCCTATTTTTACAAGCACGCGACTCTGATTCACCCAGATATGAATCACACAGACTGTGCACTCTTAAGGTCATAAATGAGGTAAGCTCCGTTTGTCAACTATAATTGTAAAAGGCTATGTTGCTAAACTATATCTTTTGGATTTTTCGAGTTTTCCTGGGAATTATTCCTTTCATTCCTTGACGGTTTTAGGTTGGTTATAAGTGCTGATCTATCGGGCATCTGTAAATCCCTCTATATGCTTGGGAAAGGGTTATAAAAATAAAATATGATTTGATGAATCAAATAACATTCTGCTTTTACATTTGTGATCGATTGAGATTAATTTCTACAGAACTGAATAAAACTTCCACATTTCTTATAGCCACAGCATATATAACCACCACATACACTTGCTCATCTTAGAGACACCAACTGTTGCCTTGAATTGCTATCAGACAAGTGTGGAACAACATCTGGCACATAAACTGGCTCATAATAAACAGCTTCAACAGTGGCCTACAGATAACAACCCCTTAGCATAGGTACATTTTGACGTAAAAAAAAGTTTGATGAGGTAACTTAATTGCGGTGGAAAAAAAGACATGTTACTCACACGACTGCTCTCCTTGAAAAGTTTAAAGCTCATCCACTTTGGCATGTTTGCTCCAGCTTCTATTCTGCTTTCTCTCACTCTGCCTGTCTATGTGTCGCTGGGAACAAGGCACAGCTCAGGCTCTGCTGCTGATTGGCTGATATAGACACACAGTGTGTTATGAACGGTGTGTGCTACTCAAGGAAGCTGCGACCGGGGCAAGCTCAATACAGTTAGGACAGTAATGAACAACTGCATGTTTATTGATATGTGTCATAACTGGCTGTCTGCGTGTGTACAGTATGTGTGATTGCAAAATAAAGAGAGAGCCTTTGTATGTGTGAATCAGAGAGAGAGAGAGAGAGAGAGAGAGAGAGGAAAGAGAGAGAGAGAGAGAGAGAGAGAGAGAGGGAAAGAGAGAGAGAGACGGAAAGAGAGAGAGAGGAAGAGTGTGTGTGTGTGTACGTGTGTGTGAAATAGGAAAGGTGGGGAACCCCAGACCCCAACTCACCACAGGCCCACTCAGCTGTACAGTAGAACATGTGTATGCCTATGTGCGTGCGTAAAAGAGAGAGAGAATGGTTGTGTGTGTTTGGGTACACTACACGGGTGCATGTGAGAGATAAAAAGCTCATCTCCGTTCCCAGAGGCACGAGGACAGTCTTATGACTAACGGATACACCAGTGTTGACGGGAGAAAAGCTTCATTATAACAGGCTGGGCTGGGAAAGGGATAGCATGGATTGGATTTACTGAGGTACAGTACAAAGAGCCACCAGAGGCACACATCCATGTGACGGCCAGGGCAATGGACAAAGGCCAAACACACACCCATCATTTATGAGCTTGACACGGAAAGAGGGGGAACTTTGTCTTCACGATAATAGTGTGTCTGAATGGAGGAGCCAGACCTCTGAAAGAGTCTCGCATTATAGTTTCAGCTAGACCACAGAGACCTGGGCTGCAGTAGCCTGCAGGAGCAGAGCAGGCTCCTCTTACAGATGTCAACCAGTTCTCTGCGTTCTCAGTCGATCTCAGTGAGTATTTTAGAGCGGGACCTGTCCTGAAAACATCAGAGAAGAAGCTCACACGGAGTCATCAAAGAAGACAAGAAGCCAAACTGGTAATCCACTAAGACTGGATAGCTCTACAAAAGATCTTCTTTATAGACAATGTCATTACAAGAGCAAGGAGCTGCAGCTATAAAACCAGTCTAGTGAGAGACCAGTCTAGAAAGAAACCAGTCTAGCAAGAGACCAGTCTAGCAAGAGACCAGTCTAGCAAGAGACCAGTCTAGCAAGAGACCAGTGTCTAGGATGTTGCTTGTCGTCTTCTCCCTACAGAGTGGGTGTGAGCTGGACCCATGCCTACACTGCCCTGCTGCCAGCGGTGACTACCAGCAGTCACTGACAGCGCCAGGCGTAGGCAGACAGAAAGCCTCGGAAAGTTTTCCCAACCCACCAGACTAATCCTTGGTTTACAAGACAAAAACAGACGGTTTGAACAATTGACAGGGCCGGGACGTGATATGCTTTTCACAGAAGGAAAGCTATATTGACTTGTGTGCTTTCTAACAGGCAATCACTCAGTCCCTCACTGCCATTTGTTTCTTCCTGATAGTGCAGTAAACTACAGGGAAACTCAAGGACTGAAACGTTTCTATTTTGAGGTTGGACACAAGCATCCAGTAATAATAATACTCCCACTCCTGGAGTCCTGGGGGTAATGATAATATTGATGTCCAGACTGGGACATGGGCAGTGAGGGGGAGCCGTAGCCTGTCAGGACGGCAGAAGCTGCTTTGTGTCCAGAGCAAAGGACAAGGAGTTCACCCATCCTGTCTGTAGGGAGAGGAGAGATAGAGAGGAAACCTAGCTAGGCTGCTGCAGACACGCATGCACGCTTTCAGACGTACACTTTGCAAAGACCTTCCCCAAGATCCCAAATGTTTTGTCATCAGCATTAACAGGCTCTGTCATTTGGTTATGGGTGCTGTTTCAAGGGGATATTGAGCTTGTGTTTGCGAGGATGTGGCTAAAGCCAGGTGACATTTAGAAGGGGAGCGTATGTGTATCTGTGTGTGTGTGTGTGTGTGGGGGGGGGGGGTAGGGCTGAGCTGTGTCAAAAGGCCACAGTACGTCACAAACTGGCCAGTGTGGACTAAGGCGAAAGACGCACGCATGCATGCACACACAAACACGGCAAACACTCGGTCGTCTCCAAGACAACCGGAGCCGGGGGAGAACTGAGAGAGGAAGAGATAGCATCAGTGTGCTCTGCAAGACCTGGGGGGCGTGACCGCAGAGGAGAGACAGGGGGAACATCCCAAAGATAAGACAACAAACAGCTCTTCACAACAACAACCTGGGTCTTCGTCATAGCCTGCCCCACAGTTCCACGATATCAATAATCTAGCTTCAGCTTCGGTAGATACTGTATGCTTTGTTGTAAGAACTGACAGATAAAGATTCCCTGATGATCAGATTCGCTCGATTACACATTCAACCACATCAATCAAACAAGCTCAGGATACCACCTGATGCCATGAGCGTTCCCGTGAAAACCCCTCCTCACTTTGATCTCATGAGGCCTCTGGTAGGTGGCATGGGGGCACAGGCCCACACAGAACCTGAACACACTCGTCATGGTTTCAGATCATTCTGCCTTCTTCTGAGCTGCTTGTGTCTCTCCCAGTCTGGAGGCTGATGGGCGTCCACAGCCCCTGCTGGCCGTAGTGGAGCAGGGAGGGAAACCCTGAGTGTTCCACACCTGTCACCCGTCAGCTCATCCACCAGAGGGGTGGAGTCTCTCACAGGAGAGTAAGGCTGGGTCCCCAATGGCATACTTCCTTTTGAATTTCAGTGGGTCCTGCAGCTGCCCTTCAAAGTATGTCCTATTTATTTACATACTTTGTTTATTTTTCTTTATTTAGGACGCAGCCTAAATAACTTTATTGCTGTTAATTACTATCCTAGCTCTCCCTGGTAAACAACTGATTTCTCCTTTATCTGTTCAAAATTCCCTTTTCAGGGGATCCTCAAACGATTTCTGCCTCCATCCCTGCTGGCTGCTGCCAGATCTCCTACCTTGTCGCTGTCTACAGTGTTCTGGGAGGTGCGGGAGGCGATGGAGATGGTGTCTGGTTGGCTGCTTCCATCTCCCTGGCTGTCTGCATCCTCACCACCATCCCTGGGGGTGGGGGTGGGGGGGGGGGAGAGATACACAAACACACATTGTTTGACTCTATTTGTGGTTCCTCTTGAACCACTTGTAACAAGATTAACATAATTAGCGTTAATCTGTGACATCCATTCTGTCATCATAGCCGTGTCCGGTCTCCAGTGACCTCTCACCTCTTGCTGTTGTTGCGTGGCTTGGCGGGGGTCTTGGGCATGTGGATGGGCTCTTTGAGCGCCCCCTTCAGGTGGATGATCCTTTCCTGAATCACCTCCCGGATGTTCTTGATCCACTCCTGCTTCGCCTCAACGTTGGACGCCTGGGGAGTGGGGGGGGGGGGGGGGGGACAGGTACGGGAGGAAGAGATGCAAAGGGCGGAGGAAGGGGAAAGAGGGAAGGTCACAGGGAAGGTGGAATAGTAGGTGAGGCGTGGAAGACGATTCCAATTGAAGTCACGTGGCTTTCTTGGGCTTAAGCTGAGGGGAGTCCCAGCCTGTTAGAGAATGTCTCCAGTCGACCGGTACCTTGAGGACAGTCTTGTTGTCGGATGAGGGGGTCCTGCCAGCCCAGAGAGCAAACTTGCAGGGGTCTCCTTCTATGTGCTCCGTCACCCCCAGCTCAGAGGTCTGGGGATGAAACACAACATAGTCAACATCTTCCATGGTCACATGCTTCAGAAGTCTTATATGGCTTGTGAGCATTACGGTAAAACTGCACCTTGTTTACTGTGTCTGGCTGCTGATAGTGAATCATTGCTTAAGGGGGTGAAAGTTGAGCTGCTATAGAAAAGGCCATGGTTGTGTGTGTGTCTGTCTGTCTGTGTCTGTGTGTGCCTGGATACAGCTTTGTGAACGAGAGTTCATTTAGCTCGGAAAGGCCTCTCCATCTGCTGTGCTGCTCTATATTCATAACCTGCCTCAGTGGACTGCTTTCAGTGACTGAAAAACAGCCTTAGCTGTTCAAGGCCAGAGCCTAGCTCTCAACAATGATCATTTTCCTTAGACACACCATTGTATACACTGTGGACTTTATTGAACAGATGCTTTCTTTATAGGGAATAACTGTTGAGTGCATTTGAACAAACACACACACACAGTGATACGGGCTCTACATCTAGGTTTCTGTTGGCTGCAGATCAGAGAGAGGCTAGTGTTTGACCTCTCTGGCTTCAGTTCAGAACAAACAACTCTAGTGCTAAACACACCTGGGCCTCTGCTCCCCAGCTCCCTATAAAACATGTGCTCTCTCTCTCTCTCTCTCTCTCTCTCTCTCTCTCTCTCTCTCTCTCTCTCTCTCTGTCTCTGTCTCTGTCTCTGTCTCTGTCTCTGTCTCTGTCTCTGTCTCTCTCTCTCTCTCTCTCTCTCTCTCTCTCTCTCTCTCTCTCTGTCTGTCTGTCTGTCTGTCTGTCTCTCTCTCTTTCAACCTCTCACAACCTCTCAACCTCTCAACTCGGCCAATCCACCTTACCAGGAGCTTGTTCTTGAAGACATATTTGGTGCGTCCCGCAGAGTCTTTGATGTCCTTGCTGAAGACCAGAGAGTTCTCAAACAGGAAGAGGTGTCGGTCGCGGCCCTTCCTGATCAGGGACTTGGGGTCCCACACCTGGAAGGTGTCCTGAAGGATGAGCTCTCCCTGCACGTCCAGGTTCTCATCAAACCCTGGGAAGACACAGCTGCTTAGGAACAGGGCCTACAAGACATGTGCAGTACTATGTGTGAGGTCTCTGGCATGCTGGAAGACAGTGTCAGCCAACTAAGGTAAAGTGTAGACATGATCAGATTGTATACTGCTGTGGACTGTGAGAGGCTGGTCTCCCGCCCCCCTACCTTCCAGCATGGCAATGTGCATGGCATCGTTGGCCCTCTTGGGGACGCTCAGCATGACCTCCAGCCCATCCTTGATCTCCCCCTTCCCTTCCTCACAGCAGGTCAGCAGCTCCTGGGGGAGGAGGAGTGTGGGAGTGGGGGGCAGAACTCGGGTTCAAATCCCACAGAATCACAGACTTATCCAACTCAGTGAGAGGGCCACATGGAAACGAGGCTGAATTTCCCAGAGACTCATTTAGACAGGCATGACATGATATGAACAAGCTGGAAAACCACATTCATCTTGAAAAAAATTGTTTTTCAACAGATTACAGTAAACAGGACTGGACTATAATGATGTACAACTTACCACTTGATGTTTGTCAGTCCAGGGGAGGTATACTTTGTACTCTCAACAGATACATTACTTAAGGCTAATGGCACAGTGTAAAACAACACAGACTAGAGTCTCCTGGGTACTCCTTAATGAGAGAGAGGGAGAAAGAGAGAGAGAGAGAGATGCAGAGAGATGCAGAGATATAGAGGACAGTGAGCAAAGGAAGGGAGGAGGAGGAGGAGGAGGATAGCAGCAGAAGGCTTCTTTGATGTAACAAGCTACTCAGAGCTGGAGAGATAATGACCAGCTCTGTTAGTGTTTCCTGTTTCCTAGCTCTCCGTCTGAACCTGGTTCTACTGTAGCCCTGCTGCTGGTTCTACTGAAGCCCTAATCCTAGTTCTACTGTAGCCCTGCTGCTGGTTCTACTGAAGCCCTAATCCTAGTTCTACTGTAGCCCTGCTGCTGGTTCTACTGAAGCCCTAATCCTAGTTCTACTGTAGCCCTGCTGCTGGTTCTACTGAAGCCCTAATCCTAGTTCTACTGTAGCCCTGCTGCTGGTTCTACTGAAGCCCTAATCCTAGTTCTACTGTAGCCCTGCTGCTGGTTCTCACCCAGTACCTTAAGGAGAAGCTGGTACTTGGTGATCCTCTGGACAGGCTTGATCAAGTAGGACGAGATAGAGTTGGCCAGTCCATGCCTCTGCTGAATATCCTGCACACACACAAACAGTGACAGCACAAAGGACTTTGTAAGGGGAATTCATGGCAATGTGAAATACATACTTGTAGGTTGACTACAGTACTCAACAGTTTCTATTTGCCAATCTGTCAGTCATCAGCTCATTAACAGCCATGCAATGCTGAAAACAGGATAGTCATGATCCAAAAAATGTACAACCGTATTTATGTTTTAATACTTGGCTCACTGGTGCCATCTACAGGTCGGCTTGGTGAGGTTGCCAGCATTGACTGACTCATTAATTCATCCTCAGTCTTGAAAATTAAATGAGCGGAATGATTTAGAATAAGAAACAGCAGGGCTGATTCACTCACATCAAAGAAGCTCCCAGCATGCTCCAGGATCAGCTGACTGGAGTCAGGCTTGTTCTTACAGTAGTTGACGTACATGTGAAACTTGTCAGCCTGTAAAACACGAAAAATAAATGGATCAGTAGCGTCAGTTTGCTAAAGTAAGACTGCGGAGGCTAAAGGTGTGATTAACTATATGTCAACCAGTAGAGAAAAACACCCATAGAAAGAAACTCCCATAGAAAAAAACACCAGTAGAGAGAAACACCAGTAGAAAGAAACACCAGTAGAGAGAAACACCAGTACAGAGAAACACCAGTAGAAACAAACACCAGTAGAAAGAAACACCAGTAGAGAGAAACACCAGTAGAAAGAAACACCAGTAGAGAGAAACACCAGTAGAAAGAAACACCAGTAGAAAGAAACACCAGTAGAAAGAAACACCAGTACAGAGGATCACCAGTAGAAAGAAACACCAGTACAGAGAAACACCAGTAGAAAGAAACACCAGTACAGAGAAACACCAGTAGAAAGAAACACCAGTAGAAAGAAACACCAGTACAGAGAAACACCAGTAGAAACAAACACCAGTAGAAAGAAACACCAGTAGAGTGAAACACCAGTATAGAGAAACACCAATACAAACAACGGTCCTATGTGAACAGGTCCAGTCTTACCCAGGTGACAAAACAGTGACCCACATCCTCTGGGAGCTGCTCATAGTTCACCAACTCTTTCAGAAAGATGCTGAAAGGACACAACAGACAATTTATAGGTTGGTCAAAGTTCAATTGAAAACAAAATCCACCAAATTCATCTATTACAGATATGCTATTGGTCCTCCTACTTGTTATGAAAGTCATAGATATCCTGTATGTTGCCGAAGATGATGTGCTCCTTGTTGACGATGCTAGCAGGGATCTCCTCAACCCCACTGGTCATCTCCCACAGGTATGTCTGCACCCAGACAGACAGACAGGTTAGACACCAGGAGGCTCCACAGGCAGGCAGGCAGACAGACAGACTAGGGGAGGGAATCAATAGGTATTTTAAGATGAAGAGGGAACGTTCACCTCTAAACATTCATGGAGGTCTCTGACATAGGCCTTCTCAGTCTGGAGGAGTTCTGCCATGATGAACCTGAACACGCGCACACACACACACACACACACACACAGACACACAATCGCACAGACACGAGAGAGACAGAGAGAGAGATAGAGAGAGAGCAAGAGAGAGGGAGAGAGAGAGAGAGAGAGAGAGAGAGAGAGAGAGAGAGAGAGAGAGAGAGAGAGAGTAGACAGTGGTTATTGAACATCGTGAATTATCGGTTGGAGTAAATAAAAGGATTGACACATATATTGTCTGCAACATATGGTACATCCACTCTTCAGGTATTCCCATTCTACGAGGTGCCGTTGCTCCACAGTCTGTGGTGCCTGAGGGGCTTCCTGGGGACTTCCTGTACTCACTCTTTCCTCCTGGCAGACTTCCTCTTCTCCTCGTTGACCTCATGATTGGGGTCACGTAATTTCACCTCACGGTCCGTCAGACTGGCAGGGATAATGTCCAGCTCCAAGTCCTTGTTATCCTATCAGAAAAAGAGGATCTCATTATCCAATTGCCGAGGAGAGATGGCCTAGCAACCGTCCTTTCACCATGGCTGCCATGCTGACTCGCAAGCAGTCGACTCCAATCAAACGGTGTCCTCTCTCTTGGGAGGACAGGAGGGATCAATATGTGTGTCGAGAGCTTTGAACTAAGATGTAGACGTCTTGTTTCTAATTCGTGTCCTCCTGCCCTTGCCCCAGGCCAAACAAAGACAGGCTGACGAGAGACAAGCCATGAAAGAGCTTGTGTTCCTCTCACTGTTAACTTTCTGTCTCTACTCAGCATTGTCCTTCATAATTCTGTGGGTCTTTGACAGAGACCCCTGCTTAAGGGAAGGAAACCCAGGGAAACAGAGAGCAGGGAACAATCCAGGTCTGGGGATAAATGCTATGGGTTATGAGTTCTGTGGTAATAGAATAGGCTGGTGGGGTATGGTGGGGTCCTCACCTCTGAGCTGATGCCCAGGGCCTTCTCCAGGCCGGAGCGGTACTTGCCCATGTGGAGGGAGAAGTCCCGGTAGTGCTTGTCCACTGTGGTCACCCACTTCTTCAGCTCGGTCACGTGGACGTGGCCCTTCTCCACGAAGCTGTCCGCCAGCTGGATCAGGATCTTCACCTTCTCCTTTGTTTGCTGTAGGAGTCACAGATGCCATGTCAGAGAGAGAGAGAGAGAGAGAGGGAGAGAGAGAGAGAGAAAGAGAAAAAAGAGAGAGAGAGAAAAAGAGAGAGAAAAAGAGAGAGAAAAAAAGAAGAAAGAAAAAAAGAGAGAGATGTGTGTGTGTGTGTGCAGGTGATTTGGAGAGAGCGCAGGAGCAGTCCTCCCTGAGGGGAGATCCCTAACACCTGCTATCCTCATGATGTCATCAGGCTGTTCCGCACACACCAGGCCCTGCTGAGATGTTTCACTAATAGATCTAGCAGGTACCGATGGAAGACAGGGAAGTGGGCAGGGGACTGGAGGACGGGGAGATGGATGGAGGAAGCGTGTCCAAACGGAAGCTCTTCCTCCACGGGGCCTTTACCTTGGCGGAGACTCTGAACTCCTCGTACTCCTTGAGTAGCTGCTGGGTCTTCTCGCTGCTGTCTGCTGGGGAGGTGTGGGAGGAGAGGTACACCTCCCCAGTCTCCTGGATCCAGTCTAGAGCCTGCCAACACACACACACCCAGTGGATGACAGGAAAAGAGGTGTCTCGCTCTTTGCTGTGTCTCTCATTCGCTCTCTTTTACACACGTGCACGCACGCAGACACACACGTACACACACCTCTACACACACGCTAACCCCCCCCCACCCCCCTTCCCTTCCAACATCATCAGAGCCTCAGGCCCCTGGCCAGCCCCAGGCCTTCTCCATACTGTACGTTATGGTCTTCCAGTCTAAACACACTCATCTCTCGGTCCGTTTGGGCCGCGTTCAAGAGCCATACCTGTTTGGCACTGCGTTCAAACACCACATACTGCTGGCACTGGTCCAGGCGTCTCTTCTTCAGGGTCCAGAAATGCAGAACCCGGTTCTCCCTCTGCAGCAGCTCGTTCAGGATAGCTAGGAAGAGAGGAGAATCCCCCGGGACATCAGTGTTACCACACCCTTTGTCCTTAACACAGTGTCAGTGATTGGACAGGCCTCTCGTGACTGACCTTTGACCTGCTGTTCAGGTCCTCGGGCGTGGCCGGCCGCTCCTGGGATGCTGACGTTGTTCCTGTGGATGTACTTCAAAAACACCTCTGCGTTTCTTCTGGCCAGCGTGCATGCCTGGGATATAGGACCCAAACACGAGATTTGAACCGGGGGCCAGTTTAAAAAACATTTGTTGGGTAAGTTGAGGTTGCTTCAGGTGCGGTGACTGTATTGTACCTTGAGGAAGGCCTCCTTCTGCTCCAGGTGCTTGCTGATGAGAGGGAGGACGTGGTCGGTCTCAGCCAAGGCGCCCAGCTTGTCATGGCCGCCGCACCAGTCCTCGTCCCTCCTGTACTCCTGCTCCAGGCTTTCCAGCACACTGCACACCTGCAGGACACACACACACCCATGACTACTACCACACGTGTCTGCACCTTCAGCCGTGGATGTGAACGGCCTCTCTCTCCAAGACAGATTGACATCTACTGATCGTCTCTAAACATGAAAGAATCCCTCAAAAAGGGATTTCAGTTTGGCAGTCATCAGGAAACATGTTGCCTGCACCCCCTACCTGTTCGGAGGTCTTGTAAAAGGCAACGGAAGCGTTGACCAGCTTCAGTCTGTCCTCCATCTTCAGCATGAGCTGCTGCCAGTGCATGGCCACCTTCTCAGCACAGCCACGGATAGCATCCGGGTCAAAGTGTCCCGCCTGCAACATCACCTCGGCCTTCTGCTGAACCTGCAGGGCACTCTGGTGGGTCTTCTGGAGCGAGTTGGCATGGAACAGAGACTGGGGGAGCAAGGAGAGGAGAGGAGGGGAGAGGATGATGAGGATAAGAGGAAAAAGAGAAAGATTAGGAAGAGAAGGAATAAGAGGAAGGGGCAGATTTGACAGGTCTGTGTCGTTCCCAATCGATCATGCCACGTTCACCGTCGAAGATATTTCCGTCAACATTTCATTGGTCATTTATCTGCAGCCATCTAAAGATAATCACACTCAGATGAAAAATGCAATAATCTTTCCGTCCGCCCAGCAGACAGCCAAGCCATTCCTCAACATCAGCTCTCCTTCTGCAGATTTCCTCTGTCCTCCCCTCTTAGACGCTGCCCACTATTCAGGAAAGATTCAGTTGTAATCACGTCAAATGGATGCCTGTTTGGTTGCTTGGCTGGGCTTGACAACATCACAAAGGAAAGAAAAAAAATATCTAAATTTAAGAGGCCCAGAATGCATTTTTACTGGTGTACTCAATCTTGCAGAATTCGACCCAGACAGGCGCACTAGCGTGTTGTTCTTCTGCTGCCAAATCCAGACGTGATTTATCTTCTGGCCATCCACCAGGGAAGGACCATACACAGTAGACCAGACCAGGGTGAGGAGGAGCACTTCCACACAGCCCCACCAATACTAATATCAACTTATTTACTGTAGCACTCAGTTACTCAACCTAACAAAAACGGGGAGAACAACTGTCTCATTTTCCCCACACGGAAAGTTTAGTAAGTGTTTCCAGGGAAAAATACGTTTTTGTGTTGGCTCAAGACAACATGTATAACTTGATTTATTTGAAAATAAGAGGAGGTTATTCGTTTATGTTGAGAGTAAGGAACTCATGCCTGTAGGAATCTTCTTAGCTTTCTCTACGGAGAGTGATTTTCTCAATTCTGACATGCAGTAGGAGGCTGGGCCGGCCTCAATGCTTTACAGCTGACAGACAAGAGAAATGCTGACTGTCTGGGACAGAACAGGAGCCAGAACCATAAAGCTCCCATAAACGATCAATCATAAATGGGGATTATAAAGGCCAGGTCTGCTGATTGTTTCCTGTAGGGGAGTCATGCCAATCCATCCATCGTTTACCTCAACAACATCCGCACCACCATCATAATCAAGATAGAGCCCATTTCTAAACTTTACTTTGGGGGCCCCTGCAAAGGGGAGAGGGGGTGGGGGGCAACTAGGGGAGCCCTGTGCTCTGCCGAGGGGGCATTCTGGGGTAAATACATACATCTTTGTTTTCCCACAGAGAGGAAGGACGGTGATTACATTAAAAAAACTCCCCACTACATCCTGCAGCGGGCTGATTCAATAAAAGTTTGCTAATAGCATCTTAAAGGGGCCTTATTTTCATTCCCCCCATAAATGGGTTCCAGAGCATAGCTGAGCTGAGCTGAACCCCAGCCAGAACACACATGTCTTCGCTGAAGGGGCTGAGGAGGTGCTGGGGAGAGGTCTCCAAAGGAGCCTGGAGCACGAGAGGACACTGATACTCTGGACGCCGACCATGCTGACAGACTGATCCCGGACGGTCCAAGCCCATAAGAAGTCTGTTGGTTCTGGTTTAGCCCCTCTCCTACGGTGGATATGTGTGCAAGCCAGTGACGCAGAGAACACCACACATTTGGCTTCAAATCTGTGTGAACTAGCCTGGGGTCTCTGCCAGCACTCACACAACACTGTGAGTGTGGGTTTATTTGGGAGTATGCATATGTGTGCGCATCTATGTGCATACGCACGCATGTTTGTGGGTTTGTGCATTTGTGTTGGTGTGTGTTCCTTGTACGTGCCAAGTTACCAGTGTTTGCTGATACAGGACTTTTACCCCGCAGCCCATCCTATGTGAGCCTAAGCTTCCCTACTCTAGCTATTTAAAACTCTGTGAATATTGGCAATACACTGTCTTTTCACCTAGCATTTGTCGGTCAACAACAAGATGGTACTGTGTGTGTGTGCGCGTGCGTGTGTTTGTGTGCCAGGACATCCAGGTGAGGTGCAGACGTTTACCTCGATGGCCAGTTGGAACTGTTCATGTTCCCTCTGCAGCTGTTCTGCCTCAGACAGGGAGCTGGCGTTCACCATGCTCGCGTTCAACATGGACTCTCCGTTCCGGATCCAGCCTAGAACCTGCACACCGGGCACAACAGAGGAGAGGAGGAGGGATGAGAGGAGAGGAGGAGGGATGAGGAGAGGAGAGGAGAGGAGGAGGGATGAGGAGAGGAGGAGGGATGAGGAGAGGAGGAGGGATGAGAGGAGAGGAGGAGGGATGAGGAGAGGAGAGGAGGAGGGATGAGAGGAGAAGAGGAGGAGGGATGAGAGGAGAGGAGGAGGGATGAGGAGAGGAGAGGAGGAGGGATGAGAGGAGAAGAGGAGGAGGGATGAGAGGAGAGGAGGAGGGATGAGGAGAGGAGAGGAGGAGGGATGAGAGGAGAAGAGGAGGAGGGATGAGAGGAGAAGAGGAGGGATGAGGAGAGGAGAGGAGGAGGGATGAGAGGAGAGGAGGAGGGATGAGGAGAGGAGAGGAGAGGAGGAGGGATGAGAGGAGAGGAGGAGGGATGAGGAGAGGAGAGGAGAGGAGGAGGGATGAGAGGAGAGGAGGAGGGATGAGGAGAGGAGAGGAGGAGGGATGAGGAGAGGAGAGGAGGAGGGATGAGAGGAGAAGAGGAGGGATGAGAGGAGAGGAGGAGGGATGAGGAGAGGAGAGGAGAGGAGGAGGGATGAGAGGAGAGGAGGAGGGATGAGGAGAGGAGAGGAGGAGGGATGAGAGGAGAAGAGGAGGGATGAGAGGAGAGGAGGAGGGATGAGGAGAGGAGAGGAGAGGAGGAGGGATGAGAAGAGAGGAGGAGGGATGAGGAGAGGAGAGGAGAGGAGGAGGGATGAGAGGAGAGGAGGAGGGATGAGGGGAGGAGAGGAGGAGGGATGAGAGGAAGGAGGAAGAGAGGGCAGGTTAGGTTCTGAGCAATGAACAGCTGCCAGCCCCCAGGCCCCACGGCTTATAAAGACTGTCAATAAACAGACTGGTATGCAACTAAACTGAGCACTTCCATGTTAAGTAGTTACCCAGCACGCGGACTGAAAGGGACACAGATACAGACATATAGAAAGGGAGGTAGGAAAACAGACAGACAGATATACAGGCTCACTGACAGGCAGACAGACAGACAGACAGACAGACAGACAGACAGACAGACAGACAGACAGACAGACGGACAGACAGACGGACAGACGGACAGACGGACAGACGGACAGACGGACAGACGGACAGACAACATGATGAAGTAGCAGGCATAGTTGAGCAGCAACAGGAGGATGATCTAGGATTAGCTGTAGCATTATCTTCTTTGGCATATTAACTATTAAACACAGTATTACACTAGTACTCTTTCCTCCCTAATGCCTCCCCGGGGGATTACGGACATATGGACTACTTTCTCTCTAGTAGTGGGTATCAGAGACCAGCTGTATCCGTCTGGGAAACAGTCTGTGTGTGTGTGTCAGCACACGTGTTTGTATGTGAATGTGTGTGTGTGTGTACGGCTGTGTGCAACTGGCTGACAATGCAACCCCACACAGTTTGTTTGGTGTCGTGATGATTAGCTAATGAGGCCTTTAACTATCAAATGTGTGCCATTCTGCCTCCTCCCCTCTCTCCTCACGCTGTCTTTGTCTCGCTTTATCTCTCCCCCTCAGTCATTCACTTTGCTTTACAGACACACCCTGTCTTTATCATTGCTGTAATTCCTCTCTCACCCCCCCCCCCCCAGTTCCTATGTCCTTGACTGCAGCTGCTACAAGACTGCGGCTGTGTTCCCATTCTCCATCTCCCTCCACTAAGTGCGCTCTCCCCAAATCCCACTTTTCATGGAGTTGAGAAAATAAAGGACCGGTCTAAGTGTGGATATTCGCTCCAGGTGTAACCTTAAGTGAGCACATCTACAGTCACTGTAGCTGTTAAAGCTCAATGAAGGCCTCTTCCGGACAGTTCTTAGTGAAGCGGTATGTACTGTATGTGTGTATGTATGTCGCTGTCAATGCGGCAAACACCATCAATTATTCAAGGCCAGCTGCAGCCTTTTCCAATGAGACCTTTTGTGTCTGGAGACACTGTTTATTACATTACTACTGTAGTTAATTATGACACAACGTTCTAATACTTGACTCATATAAGATAATTTGCCATCTAGACGAGCCGGCAGAGTGTCAGTTTGAAGGGTATTTCCTGTGTCCGGCTCACTGGCCAAACAGAAACAGCTGAGAGACACACCCTGTTTCGACATGAAAGCAACTCTTCTCCTCATGTCTCACTTCACTGGAAACCCAAGGAAGAAAGAGGCCGAGTGCAACATTCCAACATGGAGTAGAAAATATGGAGGTAGCAACAGATGATGTTCCCTGTGTGATCTGCTGTTCCGGGATTGGATTGCTTTGCTGTAAGATCACCCATCTCTTTGTCAAGAAATAACTGTCAAAGACATGATAAAACATGCACTGAGAAAAACAATAACAGGGGCTCCTATAATTCCATTATCTTGAACACGAGTGAGGAAGTGAGTGAGTCCACCAGACAGACAATGATAAAATATTAAAGCCCTGCTAGAAGTTTTACACTGACTGACTGACTGACTGGCTGACAGGCTGACTCCTGGGAGCTTGTGGTGGAGGAAATAAAATACAGTCCAGCAGGGTAATACATAAATGTGTGTGTACGTGCGTGTGGTTGTGTGTGTGTGCAAGCATGTGGTTGGGTGTGTGGTTGTGTTTGTGTGTGGGTGTGTATGCATGTGGTTGTGTGTGTGTGTATGCATGTGGGTGTGCATGCGTGTGGTTGTGTGTGTGTGTGTGTGTGTGCATGTGGGTGTGCATGCGTGTGGTTGTGTGTGTGGTTGTGTGGTTGTGTGTCTTCCCACCTGTTTGACCTCGGCCTGCAGGTGGCGCAGCTGCAGACACTGCTCCAGCCTCTTGTGGGTGTGGTCTGCACTGACGTCCAGCTCCTGCTGCTTCTCATGCAGGAACTCCAGCAGCTCCTGCACCTGCGTGGCCAGGTCCACCTCCTTCTCCCCCGTCAGCTCAATACCTGCACACACACATTCACAATCACAAAGGGTTGTATTCGCCATGAAAGTTTGCACAGACAAGGTATTTAATTTGGTAGGAAGCTGCATACATTAAACATATAGGAAGCCCAATACTTAAATGTGTACTATACTAAAGGTACAAGTCTACCTAATGCTAATAAAATATATATATATATATATATATATATATATATATATATATATATATATATATATATATATATATATATATATATATATATATATATATTCAATACACACATCCTTTACTCTACTTTATATATTACAGTTATTAAACGTGATTGTATACCTAAAATTGAATGTAGCTTATTAAATGAGGGAGACTATACATGTACAGCGAAGCAAGGCACTGGTAGTGGTTTTGACGTTGTTGTGAGTGATAAGGTTGGTGACTGGATTCACCACTAGGTGGAGCTATTGAACCATTATAGCTACTTTATAACGCCTACAACGCATGGATATTTCTTAATGAATTAAATGGAAAATGAAACACATGACACAGCTAATAAAAAGATATCACAATGATAAATGGACTGTGATCATGGAAACCCAACTGTTATCAATATAATTGGATACACTGCCCCACTCCTACTCAGAAGACCCCCTAATAAAAATGTCCATATGAAATATTGCGAGACACACCCATCTTATTTCATTTCATGGTGTTGGGATACTATGGGGTTACATCTCCATTGGTCATGGCCGAAGGAGCTGTCACAGCCCAGGAAAGGCACCAGGGAAAGGGGCTAAGCCCCTCCCCCTACTCTCAAACTCTTGGCACAGATACAGTATGTGTCTGCTCTGAGGGCAGTGCAGGGGGGCAGAGAAAGGATTTTGGACCTCCTGTGTTTGTGTATGTGTTTGTGTGTGTGTGTGTCTGTGTGTGTATGTGTGTGTGCACATGAAGTCTACCATCATAACCTCCTTCCACGCCTTGTGGTGAAGAACGAGTGCAGTGAGGAGAGGAGCATAGGAAAGGATAAGAGGGCAATGACATCACAATTGAGAGGAGAGGAGGAGGGGAATGGAACAAAGGAGACAAGAAGAGAGAGAAGAGGAGGAGCGAAGCAGATAACGAGCCAGAGGAGAGGAGGAGAGAGGTGGAGAGGCAGTGAGGAGAGAAGGAGGAGAGTAAGAGGATTGCTCCTAGGCGAGACAAGCCCAGCGTTTTTAACCTAATTCCTGATTCCCCTCCAGATGGTGGAACTCCACAGCTGCTGAGATAAGACCTGACCTCTTCACACTCCAACACTCACACACTGCTACCCTTCTGTACTTGTATACTTAAGCTGGCCCTCTCTACAGTACCATGACAGCCTGCTTAGTTACAGCAATGCCTCCATCTTGCTCTGTCAATGACTGCACAAGTCGACGGCTTTCCATCACCATAGTCTATGGGACGGGAAGAAAATGGCTTTCCAAAAGTCTCCGACCAGACACTGACACAATGAAATGACCCGATGGTCTGGTGTGAGTCTGTCTGAGTGTCTTACCTGAGGCCTGGACCTCCATGATGTACTGGTGCAGGTCCTGGCCCTGTTGCATCACCTCGAAGGTCATGTTGTTCATGGCCAGCTTGCGCTCCGTGTGGCGCTGCAGACGCTGCTCGGCCAGGCTCAGGTCCTCGCCGCTCAGGTCGCTCACCTGGCGCACCAGGTCCTCGTTCCACGCATCCAGCTCTGCCGTCACCTGAGAGAGAGAGAGAGAGAGAGAGAGAGAGAGAGAGAGAGAGAGAGAGAGAGAGAGAGAGAGAGAGAGAGAGAGAGAGAGAGAGAGAGAGAGAGAGATAGGAGAGAGACAGCAGGGGAGAGAAAGAGAGAGCAGAAAAGAGAGAGAGAGCAGGTGAGAACTTAGACAACTGAACCACTCTCCGGCTCCAACGCTGAGCTCATTGGGTTCAACTGTGCCCCCTGCCTCACACACACACACACACACACATCTCACAAGTCCCCCCTCTGAGTCCTTACCCCACATATCCTCCCCACCCCCTCCCACACACCCTCATTAGTCCTGCCCCCTCCATCTCTTCTCCAACACCCCTTCCCCCGCCCTACAGTCAGCACCCCCTGGTGCCTCTTCAACCCAATGTGCACCCCCTCCCCCTGCCCCCACTCCACCTTCCCTTCCCTCCTCTCTCCCAACCGCTACGCCCCCAACCCCACTCCTGCCACCCCCGCCCTCACCTCGATGGTGTACTGCTCAAAGATGCGTAGCTGCAGGAAGATGTCCAGCTTGATCTTGCGCTCGTGGAACAGCTCCTCCATCTGACCCTGGGCCTCGTCCAGCTGCTGCAGCACGCCCTCGATGTGGGCGATGGAGCTGTTGTGGGGCGTCTTGTTGGTCGACATGGCGGCGTCCCTGAAGAGAGAGAGGGGAGCAGAAAGACACAAAGAGAGAGAGAGAGAGAGAGAGAGACCTTTAAAACAGTCTATAGGTCATTTTAAAGGTTACATAATGCAAAACGTTTTTCATGGTGAATTTCATGGATTTAACACGGCTCCTGCCCTGGTTGAATGCTGCTGGTGTGAAGGTGTGGTGAGTAAACCAGGTACCTGAGCTGCTGTATGAGGTCCTCTCCCTCCTTGATGACGTTGAGCGTGGCCTCCAAAGTGGCTGTCTGCTGCTGCTGGAACTGCTTGATCAACTCCTGGACCGAGTCCACCGAGTCCGAACACACCTCCTCCAACAGCTCCTTCTGCAGGTCCTCCATCCAGGTCCACAGCTGGGAGGGAGGGAGGGAGGGAGGGAGGGAGGGAGGGAGGGAGGGAGGGAGGGAGGGAGGGAGGGAGGGAGGGAGGGAGGGAGGGAGGGAGGGAGGGAGGGAGGGAGGGAGAGAGAGAGAGAGAGATAGAGAGAGAGAGAGAGAGAGAGAGAGAGACAGAGTGACAGGGTAGTCAACAGGCTTATAGTAGAACGGAAACACTCTAACCCTGAGTCTTGATTCAGACAGTCCTACAGAAAGTTGGATACAACAAATACAGTTGGATACAACAAAAAGAAGCACTATTTCGTAACCAATATGAGTGACCTCTCAGTCCTCTCACATTTTAGCTTGAGATACTTAAAACATCAGGTGAACGGATCATGATTTCTCTCCACAGACTAATAATTCCAGGTGTCACCTCAGCAAGTAGAACACCCCTGTGCAAACTCACCTAAAATAGGCGTCCGTTTCTCATTCCGTTGAAAATGTGAATATTTCATAGAGACCGAAAGGGATGAATGTTTTCTTGAATATTTCAGTGAGGTGGGCGAGGCTTGGATAGACAACAGCCCCCCGCAGCTGGAGCTGGGAGGCAGGAGAGTACGCAGGCAGGAGACGGAACTCGCTTCCTCATCACATCACAAGCCTTCGTTCTCATGCAAGCCATAATACAGTTGAGCTGGTGAACCTGGCTGTTTGGGTTGAGTTCTCTCTGTCTATCAGAAAACAATTAGCAGGCCCAAAGCAGACGAAACAACTCAAGCCTTACGCAAGCACAATCACTAAATCAGATTTAACAAAACAAAAAAAAAAACAATCAGTGGGTCAGCAGTCAAGCTCTAATCTTATAACCACATAGAATGCTGTCAGCCTTCCCACTTTGAGCACTGATGCTGAAACACATCTAGATTCTGCACAGACTTAATTTCATTTATAAAATATTTTCTCTCATCGACCCGCAAAAGCCAGAGGACAGACATGCACTGCCACTCTGTCAGGGAAGGGTTAAGGAATTCATAAAGCAGAGCAGCGTTGTCATATCTTGGGTTCCCATGGTAACTGCTCCCCATGACTGATGTGAGCACGCCCAGAATTAAACATGCTTCTCTTTGTGACTACTGCCGACACAAGGGCCGAACATCTTTGGTCACCACTCACTCTCACACACACACACACACACAAAACACACACACACACTTGAAATATTGCCAAGCCCTCTACAGAGTTTTCTGAGATGACTAAATCATGCTGCTGATTTATAAATCATGTCACTGATAGCTCCTCTTGGTTTGATCCTCCAGTCTTGAGTGGAGCTGCTTAGCCTGCACACACCCTTTACACCTCATCCCTCTTCTTGCCTCCACACAGCAACCACCAACCACCAACAGCACTGCTTCCCATAAGATAATGGCTGCTTTTAACTTGATCTTGTGTAAACCATATGAATGTAAAGCCATAAGGGCGAGTGTGACAGAAAGTGGAGGCAGCAGGAGAGGAAGAAACTGATTACCAAGATGAAACAGGGGCAGTTGCAGTCATCTATTTCGGTGGACATTTGAATTATGATATTATTACATATCAAAAACCCTCTAGTCAAAACAGCTAGCTAATCTATTTTAAGTCTTTTGAGATACCAAATAAGACAACAGTTCACCTTGGAGGGGGGGAGAGCATTAAAGCGCTGTGACAACGAGGCATATTCGCGAGGGAGTTACCGTGACGACCGGGCACATTAACAAGGTGGTTGTTGGAGGCTCCTAGTCAAGCTGTTGTTGACAGGGCTTTGTGGGTATTAGCCACACATCTGAAGCAAAGTAGCAGGATAATCTGGTCCTGGCATGTCAATAGGCTTTTAAGACACACACACACACAATTCCTCTGCACGGACACACCCCTTAGATATACCTGGATCCAAGCCTGTGTTTCAGATCGCCTCAGCGGCTCTCAACCCTCTCTGACCCCAGAGAAGGAACTCTGCGTTGGGCCTCACTCCTGGTACTGTAGGGACCAAACCTCCTACCGTTTAAGAATGCTTGAGTCAAGATCTCAGGGCTCTATCGAACCACCTCCATAACTGACACTAGAATGAGTTTTAGATGCAGCTGGGGAGAACCCAACATCAATAATTGAGATTGTGCCTTCATTTAACACTCGAACACTCCTAGTGTTGTGAAGTCCTATCTGGGGCTGTACTTGGCAGGAGCTGGGTAGCTCCTTCGAGCCAAGCTTGAGACCAAACAAAGCCAGAAGAGCAATGTTGTTCTATCCCCGTCAAACAACCTTTCCAACAGCAGCCATGTTCTATGCACAAACTGCTGGCCAGCCAGTCAACCAGCCAGCCAGCCAGCCAGTCAACCAGCCAGCCAACCAGCCAGTCAGTCAACCAGCCAGCCAACCAGCCAGCCAGGTCCTTCATCTTCAGTTCACCCTGAATGTCCCAGGGCTTTTGTTTAACCACTTCCCTTTGCTAAACCCCAATAAAAAGACCTGCTCCTATCTGCCCGAGCACTTTCCTGAGAAGCTATCAGCCATGAGCTCCAGTGCTGTACAGAATCTCTCGAACACATTGTGGTTCTGGCTGGTGTACAGATGGTCCATCCTCATGTACCTGTGTCAGCTCCAGAGGTTTCAATATCAGCCTTTAATTGCCTTTGTATGCCTACCCATGGAAGACTGCTATATGTTAAACAGTCCCAGATTACCATTCTAAGCTGTAAAACATACAAGACCGTTTGTCGTACAAGAGCAGACCGGTCAGGCAGGCAGGCAGGCAGGATGATGTTAAGTACAGTGACTAAACAGCCATCCAATTGGCTTTTGGAGGAGTGAGTGAGTGGTCTACTGGACACAGTACAAGGTGGAAGATTACTGTAAGTGCAGAAGTACACTGTTTATCAACAAAACTGTTGTTACACACATGAGTTCTTCCTGCCCAAATTCCCACCTGCATACCTGAGTAATCTGCTTGATCCTCAGTGAGTGACTGGTATGCTCCTCCCTCTGCCCCCTCTCCTCTCATCACACATCCCCGCTGCTCCAGACTCAGAAACAGAAACCGAGGCAGCGAGATCAACTCAGCCCCTTGTGTGTTTATCCAAAGTGATGTATAGGAGGGATTTGTACCTGCCACCTTTTGAGCTGCAGTCAAATCCTGTACCACTTAGCTCTAACCATCCAACTCGTTTCCACTCATCCTGGTACTCATCTTCAGGTCCAGCCCCACCCCACTCCAAGCTCAAGGTCAGTCTCCAGGTCCCATCTCAAGCCCCTCCCATCTCACCCTTCAGCCCCATCCTGCCCCGTCCTCCAGTCTTAGGTGTCTCACCTCCTTGGTGTGCGTGTGGAAGGAGACAGACATGTCCAACAGCAGTTTCCTCTGCTCCACCCGTCGGACAAAGTCCTGGATGCGGACCTCCAGGTGGCGGGCTGCCTTGTAGATCTCCTCGGGGTCACACTCCCCCGTCTGGGCCAGCTGCTCTGCCGCCTCCAGCAGCTTGTCAGCGTTGGTGTAGGTGTTCTGGAAGAGAAGAAGAGAAGAGCCGTGGTTGGGTCACCATTTGAAGACAGAGGAAATGGTCTCTGGCCAGGTTCTGTATGTTCTGGAAGGAGCTGCACTGTTGCAGACTTCAGAAATCATCACAGCTCAAGGTTAGGGTTAGAGTTAGGGTTAGCAATCAAGGTTATTCATCATTTTGCTGGACTAGTCCGAGACTAGGTCTTAACCAAAAACAGACATTTAAAAATAAACAATTGAAATGTACTCTTTACATTGCTATCTGTACAATAACTCACCTGGCTAAATAAAGATGAGATAAATACTGTACCAGTCTACACTGGCAGACCCAGACAGCCAACTTAATCAGAACTCAAACACAACACACTCCAGGTCCTCTCCAGAACTAGGAGAGGTATATCCAACTTTAGCGAACAGAGGTCCCTCCCTCAGCTTCCTAGCCCAGCGCAGCATCCTCGCTGACGGATGCACTTTGCTAAACGACTGAAATGTCTTTACCCAGAAGCAGCAGGGCCAAATGTGCCTGTGCTGAGTAGAGGGGGCAAAGCTCTGGCATCGTGGGTAATCCCTGCGCTGGCAGGGAGTCGTCTTCATCTCTCCCTCTATCTCTGTCTCTCACAGTTCAGTAGGGCAGCAACAGCGATCAGGCGGCCAGATTAGCAGTGTGTATAGTAGTGTTGTAAATGTGCTGATCTGGGTTAGCCCTGCTTAGAACCTGCTAACCTGGTAGCAGCACACAGTCAAAGTTGCCCAAGGTCACATTGACTAGGAAAGCCAAGGGCTGTTTCTCAGAGTACATTTAAAGCAGGCGTTAAGTGGAAACAATAATACAAACCAGTAGGACCCTACTGATTGATCACTGTCCAGGTAATATTTGAAATTTAGATGTACCAAGCAGTGTTTACTTGGTGCCTTTAAGCGACTGTTTAAATCCTGCTACTAAGGTTTTATCTCCTCCCAGCATCTCTCCAACAGTAAGCATATATCTATGTATCTATGCCAGGACCCCAGCAGGCCTGAGTTCTACTACGACAAGAATGTAATCTCAGATTATCCGCAGATAAACCTTTTTTTAGTTAATCTGAGAAATGTTCATCTCTTTCCACACTAAAATACCTTAATCCTTCTTTTTGAAATAAACCAGAGGCGTTTATTCACACAAACCACTGACACAGATATACAAAATCCCATTTATTACAAAAACAGCGAGGATTTGTGTTGCCTCTCTGTGCTCTGCAACTGGGTGCTCAAGGTGTTCTGAAGACAGGTTGTTCTGTAGTCACAGTTTATGAGTGATAAACTCCCTCCCTCCTTGCCCCCCTCGCTGACTCTTAGAATTCATACAACCCTGTGTTACACTGCTCATGGCTTTGGTGTAAATCTCATTGACACAGTGAACACAGCAGATCAGTGTGTTACCGGACAAGGGCTAGACTAGAGGCTCCATGTGAACAGCTGGAGAATGGGAAAATGGATTACTGCGGCATGGCTGCATATTCAGGACCATCTAGAGGTGTTGAGAGCATACCCATCTCAAGCCTGGCAAAAACGGATGCTAACGCACACACGTGCCAGCAGTATTCCTAAGAGCAGAAGAACCGCCAGGCCTTGCTCAAGGTATCTCCTCCCTGCAGACCGACGGCATCGATACCTCCATTCCAACTCAGAAGAGTGACCCTGTCCCACCTCTGTAATCTCTCTCCACCCAACACCCTGTCAGACTCCCTTGGTCTGTATCTCTTTCACTCACACTCGATCTCTTTCACTCAATCTGTTCCTCTCAGCTGCATTATGAGCTGGATAAGCAGAGGCAGGATACACAAGCTTCTGCTTCTCTGCTGCTACCAGGCTGGGCTCTGTTCATACAAATCCCAATCATATGGTTGTGTAGAAGAGGCCAATCATTCAGACGAGAGCTGCATCCCTGCTAGTTAGGAGATTTGTCATTTACAATGGCATTATATACCAGCTGGTTATTGAGTGACGAGGGATTAATAACTAGGGTATATTTGTCATTTCTAAAGGGTGTTTTTAAGAAAAATGACAAAGATTTGCTCATTGACTTTCACAAGAATCCTTTTCTACAAATGTCTAGAGGGACTTTAGTACAATAACCTCATAACTTGGAATGTCTCAGTATGTGTTTGTGTCTGTGTTGCGTGTATTTTTGCGGTGATGCATGTCTTTGTGTGTGTGTGTGTGTGTGTCTGTGTGTGTGTGTGTGTCTGTTTGGTGCGTGTGTGTCTGTGTGTGTATGTGTGTGTGTGTTGTCAGTGTATCCTGACAGTGTGTGCCAAACCATATGACCCAAATCAAGAAAATCCATGATGAGTGAGGCTAAAACAAGGATTACACACATCCTTTTAGCATTAAAACATTCAAATACCTCCCAAAGCACTGGGGCTGCATCTGGTCACAGTTTACCCGGCCTCATGTCGCTACCGCTACAGGCTTCAGGTTAACAACGTACACTTTAGAAATACTATTTTGACCAAAGTCTATGCACATAAAACTCATGTGCATTGTGATGACATGAAACAAAGCATTTCCAAACTGGACATGAAAAAGCATCTTTCTTCCTTCGCTGGACTATTTCCAGCTGGTTCGTACAAGAACTCCGTCTCCTGGCCTTCCTCTCGCACACATGGACTGCAGCAAGCATGAAAGCTGTCTGCCAAGCCTTATAAAAACAATCCCTCATCTCAAATGTATTTTCAGGTTCAATTACCGTGCTACGAAGTCCAGAGAACCGACTATCTCAGCATGTATTTCTCATTTGTATCCTAATTATCTGTCACTGAGCCCTTAATGACAAGTAACATCTAAACACAGGAGGCTGCTGGCCTTCAGAGCTGCGTCCACACTCACGCTGAAGAACAGTGGAACCTGCTCCAGTGGAATAAAACCCAGCCATCTGTGAACTGCATTTCATAGGAACGCTAGTTACAGGAGCTTGTAAAAAAAAAAAAGCACAGGAGAGTCGTGCGTGATTCGGTTGTAACGACTTGTGCCGTACAATACAATAGTGTTCTGATGCTGCGTTCAGCTTCGTGACTTGGTGTGTACTCTTCTAAATGCGTCTGCTTGTTCACTTCCTCATCGAGGAAGACAGCTATGCTTCAGTCTGCCAGAATACTGTGGTCCTCTGCCACATTGAACAGCTGATGAAGCATGTCTCCTCTTTATGGAGGAAGTTCCTACACCGCACCATTCTGTACTGGGTTCTCCAAACATGAGATGGCTGGCAGCAAGCTATTAAGAAGGTGCCGGGCATTTTCAAACGACTCTTACCTGTGCCACCTCCTCAAAGTCGTCATGGCGTTTCTGCAGGGCCCTGGCGCGGTGGAGAGACTTGCCCACGCCCGTGTGCTTGCTGAGGAAGGCCTCGCCGTGGTTCTCTATCCAGTCCATCACCTGCACAGGACACACACACACACACAGCATGTCAACATGTTAGCATGACCAGCTAGCTCACTTATTAACCAAAGCTCAACAGGAAATGGAAAGCACAAATGATAAAGGTTACACTGGTGTTAAACAATGGAAAAGTGGTTTTTAGATGTCACTTAGCTTGCTAAATCCACTCCAGTAAACCAGACATACAGTATATTTGTTCCATATTATGAGCCTTCTGTAACATTCCATGTCATTGCAGTCAATGAGAGAATAGCCAAATGTGGAGGGCAGCCAGAGTGCAGGGAAGTCCATAGAGTCTCTTCCCCCCAGTGACCCATTAACAGACTCTCTCCATAGAGGCATTACTACAGTTGCGTGACTCACATATCTGAAGCAGCTTGCAGTCTGTCCAGAATTTACAGTACGAGTTGCTAATGATCAGACTGCAGCTCAGAGGATGAGATCATGTGTGTGTGTGTGTGTGTATGTTTGTGTGGGTTCCTTTGGCCGGGGATTGAGGCTCTGACAGGCTACCCCGAACAAGACAAAGCAAAGTGGAAGCTGCAGCTGTGGTTTACAGTGGTATAAGCAACCGTTACTGGCAATGACTTAGATCTCTCTGTCATTTTCAGTGAAAAAGGCACCCAACAGCACTTCTTGCTTCAATGATCTTATTATCTTGTGTGTTATCCCTGAGTGGACTGTAGCAACCATCCAGTAAATATGTTTATGTGTGTGTCTATGTGTGTGCGAACGGTCTGTGGGAAGTGGGAAGGTTTCGCGTGCGTGAAGGAGGGAATGTTTTATAAACATATCTCGTGTTTGCAGAGTGAGCAGCGAACTCTTATTTTCCTCTGACTGATTGGAACATCCACAGGAACAAGCTTCTAAAAGTGGACTCCCATCCAAACACACACACAGAAACGCACACAGAAACACACACACACTTCTCTATTTAATGAAGATTACATTTGCAGTCTAAAGATAGCATGTTTGTATGTGTTTGTATTTGTGTGTGCATCAGTTGACTGGCATATAACAAGCAAATATGTTTACTGTAATCTCACTCAACATTGAGCTATGTTCAGCCGGGTTTACTCTCCCCTGGCCCAAAACAAAGTTTCCTCCACAGGAAACATGCTAAGCCTATTCTAAACGTATAATAATAACATGTTGCCCTGGACAATCCCCTGACTGAAAACAGACGCTAGATAAACCTAGCAGAAATGACGCTCTGGATTAAAACCCACTATAACAGTCCGAAGGGAGAGAGGGCAGTGCCCGTGTGTGTGTTTGTGTGTGTGCTCTATATAATCTCAGTCGGAATCTGTTAATTGTTACAGCTCTACAGAGCCAAACCCCCGAGGAGGCATCCCAAAAATGTACAGAGAGATAGAGAGAGAGAGAGGGGGAGGGAGGGAGAGAGAAAGAGAGAGGGGGGAGAAAGAGAGAGAGAGAGAGAGAGAGAGAGAGAGAGAGAGAGAGAGAGAGAGAGAGAGAGAGAGAGCATGCCAAAAGTACTCCTAAATTTCAACACTTCATTCCTCCTGACAAGGCCTAATTGGACTCAGTCCTAGAGTATGCTTGAGAAGTATGATGGCCACAGAAGCGAGGTGAAAACTGAGAAAGGTTTGGAGATCAGTGCTGTGAATAGCACAGCAGGGTAGCAGGAACAGTTGACCTTCCTATATCCAGCTCAGATCAACCAGCAGCAGCTCCACAGAACACAATCTTGCTCCTGCCTAAATGGACAGTTTGACCTCTGTCATCTCTAAGCCCTGCTATTCAAACACTGCAGAGCGGCAGCCTCAAACCCCTTCGTTCATCCTAAAGACCTCCATCCTCCTACAGTAAACAAATGAAAAATATATGAAAAAAATGGTTTTCCCCAGATAAGGAGCAGAAGTGTGGAGGGAGGCATGCACTGCATATCTCCAGAGACAGCTCCAGGAAGCTCTGGCTCCTCTTAAATCTACCAGGAGGAGCACTGTGACCTTGGGCAGACCTGGGTCTCCCTGGAAGGCCGGCCCATCCTCACCATCTCTGCCAGACAGGCCCAGACTGGCTGGAATCTCCCTGTGTGACTCACGGCCAGGAAATGTCGAAATGTGGCCCATGTGCACAAGGCTCTGACGGCTGGCCAATGGTCACTCATGTGGCTGAGCTGATAACCCTGTTGCCAGGGGACTTCAATCTCCCCGCTCCCCCCTAACCCTTCCACCCCACCCATCCCAACCCAGAGTCCAGCCTGACAGGCAGGCAGGCAGGCAGCCCAGAACAAAGGATTACACCTTCGCTTATCGGCAAAACAGACAGGCCTCCCCACTCAACATCGGAGAAATGAGAAAGAGAAAAAGAAACAAGAGACGGAGCGAGAAAGTGAGTGAGGGCAAAAACACAGGAGGGAGGGAGGAAGAGAGGGAGAGAGGGAGAGATGGAAGGAGAGATGGAAGGAGAGAGAGGGGGTTGGAGGTGGAGACACATTGTCTTGTTGTGCTGAGCCACGGTGACAGGATGACTAGCAGTAAAGCTATTAGAGCTGGTCTGAGGTCTGCGGACAGCTCTGAGGGGAAGGAGAGACTGTTGGTCTTGATAATGTCTATTAACCCAGTCGCATTCACACACACACACACACACATGGCTGGAACCACAGTGCTACGGCAGAGAGACGCACAGGCCGTCTCCACTGCACGGGCTCACAGCAGGCACCCACCGGTGCCGGCCTAAACGGCTGTTCTAAGCGGAGTAGCATGGTAGTCAGGCTAAAACTTCAATGCAACTTCAATGTTTGAGCCACTGGTCTGTGTGGAACACTCTGTTTCTCAGCTGCAGTTTGTGGCCTCTGAACAGAGACAGACTTATTACTGAGAACTCTGACTCTGTGCGTCTGTGTGTCTGTGTACATGTCTGGGCGTTGGCAGAAGGCCAGGGAACGGACACAGGCGG
Source organism: Hypomesus nipponensis (assembly GCF_054491055.1). NCBI lineage: Eukaryota > Metazoa > Chordata > Actinopteri > Osmeriformes > Osmeridae > Hypomesus > Hypomesus nipponensis. Next base: position 7,066,775 of record NC_140383.1, on the reverse strand, counting down.
TACTGTAGATATGGTTCAGCTAGGGTAGCCCTCACTGTGGCCTATTCCTGTATGGGCTGGTAGAGTCTCTGACTACTGTCTGACGACTGTGTACTCCAGGTGAAACCAGACACACTGTCTGTCTGGCTGTCTCTCATTTGTCCCTTCTCTGTTTCATTCAATTAATGTGTGCGGTGAAGCAACGCAGGAGTCAGGAACTACTGGAAGATTGGTTTACAGAGCAATTTGGACAGGAAACAAACTCATAGACACGCATGGAAGCACAAACAGTAGGCTCATGAACACACATGCATATTCAATTGAACACTGCATGAGAATATATTGGTTTCGAAAAAAAATGTTGGCCACGGTATCTGTATGGAAACACTGAAAATGAGACATCATAACTCGTGAGGTGAATGTTGCTGTTGTGAAAAGCCCTCCAGTGATCTGATTTCAGATCAGCTCTGGGTCTAGCTGCCAGACTTGGTTCCAGTCCTGTAGTGGTCACCTGTCTGACCCTGGTACTGGAGCCCTAATGCTGATCCAGCTCTCACTACCAGGCTAAGGCTGCAATATTAACTGTACTTCTGGGCTCATGTCCAGGAGGGAAATATTAGAGGAAAGAATCCTCCTCATGAAAAACACACATCCCTCACTTCATGGTGGACTGTTGACTAATCTGCTCTTTCTTCACACTGCTCTTACTGTGCGGTTACATGAAATAACACACACAAGTACCCCGTCTACGCAACTAGTAGCCTTCTCTCTCTCTCTCTCTCTCTCTTTCTTTCTTTCTTTCTTTCTTTCTTTCGTTCACAAACACAAACATACACCAGCACAAGCTCCCTGCTACCTGTTGGACGTCCTGCTGAAAGACGCAGAGCTGCAGGCGCTGGTGCAGCCGGACTTTGCGGTGCTGCCAGATGCTTTCCAGGCGCCTCTGGTGGTGCAGGACCTCGTGGACCACGTCCAGGATGCAGTGGACCGCCTTGGAGTAGTTGGCCGTGGCCGTCAGGGACTCGGAGTTCCCCGGGCTCAGGGGCCTCTGGAGCACGTCCAGCAGGGCCTTGCCATCTTGGCTCACCTGCCGAGGGGGGCAGAACAGACACGGGAGCTGAAAGTACTGCGTCTGTCACTGATAGGCTGAGGCCTGTAGAAAAGCCAGTAGGTTTACTGATCCAATGGAGAAGGGGGGGCGGGGGGGGGGGGGGGGGTAGGGTTCGGGAACAGAAATAAGAGCTGTATGTGTACTGTGACTGGAAAAAAAAGAGAGGGTGTTCTGATAACAGTCCAGTTTTGGGTTGTTATAGCCGTCTACTTAACTCACTAAATTGAGCTGGACCAGGCTGTAATTTCATTTCCAAGGAAAAATGACTAAATTACACATTCACATCTGGCGCGTGGGCGAGGTGTGGTGTTATTCTTTATCTACTGTTTAACACAATATGGACAAACAAGTCTGAAGTGACCATCTCTTTCTCTTTGCGTTCAAACCATAAACATTTTTAGGCAGCCTTTTTAAAGAGGACACTAAAATAAAACAAACAAGAGCAGATGTGGCTGTTGGAGGAATGAAGCATAGCTCAAAAAAACACAACCCTGTCATCATCGTCAGGCCTCTGTGGGGGTATGACGGACAACAGGACCCAGTGCTGTCTAACCTGCCCCCACCCACAAGCTAGGCAGTACATGAAACCCTAGTGACAGTAAAGGTAATTTCCGATGTAAAAAAGTGAAAACAGTTCAGATATGTACATGTAATCAAGTAAATGAAAGTTGTGCATGTCAAATTGCATTACTGTTACTGGGTATATTTTGTCTTACCTCAGTATGGGTTTGGGTGACTGGTTGCTATTGGGTGCGAGTGTCTGGGCTCTAGCAGGGGCTGCCTGGTCAGTACTGTGTCAGGTTCATGCGTCATACCCCTGGGTGATGTGTGGGTGTTGGGTGCTGTGATAGTGGGTGAGTTCAAGCGAGGTCCATGCTTGGTGAGTGTTGGGTCAGTAGGGTCTGGGTCTTACCTCAGTGTAAGCCTGTGTGACCTGCTCATAAAGGGTCTGGTGGTGGTGGATAGCCAGCTCCAGGTCTTGCATCTCTGACGGCAGCCCCCCCTCGCTGCACATCTTACACCACGCCTCCACCCCGGACAGGAACTGGACACATGGCAACGGGAAGTCACACGGTTAGAACAGAGGGAGTCTCAGGTTCTATGGAGAGCATGAGATCCTAACTGTTGGGATTTTTAGGAAGGGCGAGTTGCAGAGCAGAAGAGTTGAGCCGAATAAATAGGCTGCCCGGTCATCAGAACACCTGCCTTGGGAGACAGCACGTTGGACGCTAGGTGTGCAGACAGGAGAGAAGTCAGGCAGGAAGATGAGCGGGAGGAACATAGGGAACCAGAGAGCCCCACTTTACAAGATGCTGAGGTAAGCCTGGAGAGCTAGCTAAGTGCTCTTTGTCAGACAGAGAGTATTTTCACCTCCTAATACTCCCCACCACCTCCGCCCCCTCCCCCCCCCCCCCCCCCCAAACACACTTCCAGACACACGCACACCCACACACAGACACACACAGCTTAGAGTTTCACCTAAAGCCCAACCACTCAGTCTCTCAGTGACATTTGCTGCCATGGCAACTAGGATCCCCCCCCCAAAAAAAACACTCAAACAAAGCAGCTGCAGCCATCGAGATAAATATTAATTTCCTTTCACGCAAGTACAGGGACCTCACTGTATCTCGTACCTGTTCAGATTTCTGGTGGAACACAGCAGACATGGCCAGGATGGTGCTGCGTTCATCCAGTGCAGCAGCGAAGCTCTTCCACTCCTGGTCCAGCTGACTGGAGATCTGCTTGATCTGCTGCGAGGCGTAGTGACCCCCCTCCGACAGCCGGGACGCCACCGACATGATCCGGTTGATGTTGACATACGCATTCTGGAACGGACAAAAACCATAAGGGGGGGGGGGGGGTCAGACGGCTGTGCGGTTAGGGAATCGGGCTACCAATCAGAAGGTTGACGGTTTCTATTCCCGGCCGCGACAAATGACGTTGTGTCCCTGGGCAAGGCACTTCAACCTACTTGCCTCGGGGGAATGTCCCTGTACTTACTGGAAGTTACTCTGGAACTCTGGGTAAGAGCGTCTGCTAAATTACTAAATGTAAAAGTAAATAAGGAAACAAAGCAATACAAGCCATCTGAGGCCACGCTACTGTGAACTACTGCACTCACTCTGATGTTGTGTTTTTGTACAAAAGACACATCTCCATTTACATTTGATGTGTCATTCTGAAATGTACCATTTGAGTTTTTCCTAATCGAGTCATTCTGAGATGATGTGTAGACAGAAAACTATGTAAACACAGCTTGACAGAACCGTGTGTGGATGGATGGTGCCGTCACCCGCATGCCAGGCACGCTGACATGCTAGACCGGGACACTGCACAGATGCATTTTGACACGTCAGCTTGTGTTAAGCGAAGTGAAGAGCTTTAACATCAACAAGCATAACAGGAATCAGCAGCTCAGCATGTCTGGCTGGGAGCGGGCTCGCTACCACTAATGAGTCACACGCACGCACACACACGCACGCTCACATGAACACACACACACACACACCTGTGCACAGACACATGCACGTGCTCTATCCTGCCATCTGGCTACATCGCTCCTCTTTACATCCAACTCTCCATCTATCCATCCATCCATCCATCATTCATCCATTCACCCGCCTCCCCTCATCTTTCACAGCTCGAGTCCATGGTTTACACGCCTGGCATGCTGTAGCGTGGGCTGTATTTACCTCTAACCTGATTCAAGTTGTTAATGAAGCCCTCCTGACTAATGACGGCTGGGTTTAAATCAGCCGTTAATGGACTCTTAACCAGACTGTATGCTGCGCCAAGACTCACGTCACTGTATAAAAGTCCTAGCATTTGTCAGGTCTGTATGAGTCAGGGGTGTGTGTGTGTGTGTGTGTGTGTGTGTTTATGCGTGTGTGGGTGTTTGTTTGTGTGTATGTGTGTTTAATGTGTGTTTTATGTGTGTGTGTGACAGAGACGTTTAGTCTTTTTTGGGCCTCCTTCAACAGTACCAGTCGTCTTGTTTGTGTGAGAAGCCGTTTCTGCTCTCCAATTGCTGTGGCCTCTGTGCCATAACAGAGACTGCAGTCAAAAGAACCACCAAAAGATTTTTACAGCCCTATCAGAAATACTAATTTCCTAAATTGACTTGCCTTCTGACCTGCTCCTCCAGTCTTTCAATAATTCAACTCATACATTACATAGTACACCGAGTGAAATCACAGAGGCATGACTCAAACCACTGACGTCAAGTATATTATTAGATCCTCCCTTTACCACACACACAGTACACAGCAGTGACCAATTCAGTAGCTACAGGAAATGGCTTGAAAGATCCAATTTACTGAAAGGTACTGGCAAGTTCATAGTAAATCCCCCACGCACGTATAGTTGATTTGATCTTAGACATGATATACGTACCATTGAGTTCATGGCAAAGTGGTTGTGTTGTGTCTGCAGGTCGACCGCATGCTGGTATCTCACTCCGATCTCTGTGTGGCTCTGGAGGAACAACTCCTTATTGTGACTGATCCAGTCAAACATCTAGAGGGACAAGCAACAGACAAACACATGATTGTCGAATACAACACTTGTTAAGTATGACAATATAGAATGCAGTCAAAAGATCAAAGTTACATTTTCAGTTGAAGTCCAACTCAACAGCCGTACATAATGTGGGGGGGGGGGGGGTATCAGATGGTTGAGCTGTTAGGGAATCCGGCTATTAATCTGTTTCTGGCTGTGCAAAATGATGTGGTGTCCTTGGGCAAGGCACTTCACTCTACTTGCCTCGAGGGGAATGTCCCTGTACTTACTGTAAGTCGCTCTGGATAAGAGCGTCTGCTAAAATGAATGACTAAATAATGTACGTGTTCATTGCAAGTAGTGGTTCATGGCATTTGCAAAATAACCCTGGCACTATGTACTTGTTATGTGATAGGTTAACTGGGGTGACACATTCCAGATTGAGTATTACATCACCTTGTAGTTTCTTCCCTGAGGTACCGTACAATGACTATTGATTAAATTCATCTAATAACAAAAACAGAGAGCTCCACCTCTACTCTCTATCTCATAAAGTGCAGAGGTCACTCTTTACACCTACGCAGTGAAGCCTAACACAGTTTGACATACCATGAAAATCAACCACCGGGTGTAAATGGAGCCAGAATTGCCTCTGCTCCCTGGTTTGAAAACCCAGACACATTGATGTCTCCATTCTCTCTCTTTAACTTGCAGGGAGCCTAGAAACTGTTTCCAGTATGTAACCAGCTGGATCCAGTGATTGACATTGTTATCTGCTGTCTTCACTGGCAATGTGAAGGGAAGGTGTGTCTAGCAACACTGGAATCATTTGCATTAATCAGGTTTTGATCGGGCTGTTGATGAAACATTGACCCTGTCCTGCTCTCCGTCTCTCAAGTCAATACACAGGGAATTAGCCACCACATGGCTTTGCACTGATAAAACAAATCAAAGTGAATATTACTGTATTACAAATAGCAAAGATTATTAATTACGAAGTCATAATTAATCTTTTCAAACAAGTCAAGAATCAAGTAAATGTTGTAAATTGTGACTTAGAAATAATTTAATGCAGAACCTTCATTTAACTATTCACAGCTCGCTAAAAAGAAATGTTTTGAATAAACGCTTCTTCTCTTACTTTCCTGCCGTAATTACAGGATTCAATGTCATTGACATTACTGTCAAATTTAAGAAAATTCTTGGAACACTGTATGACTGATGGAGGACAGCACTTGTAAATTCTCCTACTTGTCATATTCATTAAATCACACGCTGACATCTCTATCAAATTAGAATGTCTTACAAATCAAGCGTATGGAAGCTGTCAGAAACTTTCATTAGCACAATGACTGTTTGCTTCTTTCGTTCCGACTGAAACAGTGCACTGTAGCTGGTTTTCTATCTAAGATTACTCTGTAGTAGAGCTGGCAGGTGGGCAAAGAAGTCAGATGTTTGATTTCAATTCTTCATTAAAGTCTTAAGAGGAGATCACAGTAATAATGGAGAGCATTTGGGGGGAAAAAAGGTTTCTGTTAAGTGTCTCAGTGTGGTATGTATTAGGTCACTATAGAAATCTTGTTTGTATGAGAGAAACGTTAACACGTGCAGAGAAACCTCATCCCTCTCCCGATCCTTCCCCCTATCCCTCTCCCTTTCAGAGAAACAAGCCCCTCGGTTCTGTTATTGCTGCCTTTGATCCGAATCCATACAGATATCCACTGCTTTAACTGGGGTTACACTCCAAGAATTTCATTTTACCATGGTGGAGAAAATGAGGGAATGGTCTTAGTGCTGGAGCTTCAAAGGTGCTGCGTTACACTGTGGTCTGGCTCAGAGCCTGTGTTCCCAAATACCCTGTGTGCAGGTGCAGCACCACTTAGACTAGCGGGACCCTTAAAACATGCCATTCAGCAGGTCCTCTGAGCACCATCCAGTAGAGCGAGAGCATACTTCAGGATGGAAATGAGACCCAGTTGGGTTGGAAGCCACAGCCTTGGCACCGGAACTCCCAGCATCCACACTCCCAGCATCGTGTTCCACACTCCCAGCATCCACACTCCCAGCATCGTGTTCCACACTCCCAGCATCCACACTCCCAGCATCGTGTTCCACACTCCCAGCATCCACACTCCCAGCATCCACACTCCCAGCATCCACACTCCCAGCATCCACACTCCCAGCATCCACACTCCCAGCATCGTGTTCCAGACGCTCTGCAGAGTCAGTCCAGGGGGGCCTCTGAGCTTTCAAACATGACCACATTATGACCCGAGCAGAACTGCTCCACTGTATCCAGTCTGCCTGTCAGATCATGGAGGGAAACACTGAGATGGACACGCAACTAGTCACCTTCATCTGAGAAGGACACAGGCTTCCTTGCCTTTGTCTTTGATTGGCATCTCCACCATCCAGTTGGAGAGGACACTCAGTCCTTGATTAGCATTGGCATTGGCCGGTTAGAGGAAATAGACACGAGCAGGCCTGTGTTTGATTGGCAGTCCCCTCGAGGGGATGGATCATTATCATTATGTGGGCCTGTCCTAATCAGAGGCACCGCAGGGCATTACTGTAATCAGGAGACTGCTCTTCTCCTAATGAAAGCCTGAGTGGCGGGCTGGGAATCACTGGCCTCACTTCATCATTACACCATATAGAAACATGGAGGAGAGAAAGAGAGAGAGAGAGAGAGAGAGAGAGAGAGAGAGAGAGAGAGAGAGAGAGAGAGAGAGACAGAGACAGAGACAGAGACAGAGACAGAGACAGAGACAGAGACAGAGACAGAGACAGAGAGAAAAGAGAGAAAGAGAGAAAGAGAGAGAGAGAACAAAAGGAGGAGAGAAAAAAGAGAGAGGGAGAGGCAGAAAAAGAGGGAGAAAGAGGGACAGAGAAAGAAAGAGGGAGAGGCAGAGAGAGAGAAAAAGAGAGAGAGTGAGAGAGAGAAAGAGAGAGAGAGAGAGAGAGAGAGAGAGAGAGAGAGAGAGAGAGAGAGAAAGAGAGAGAAAGAGAGAGAGAGAGAGAGAGAGAGAGAGAGAGAGAGAGAGAGAGAGAGAGAGAAAGAAGAGCTTTGTATACAGTAGCTGCTGCTGCATCTCTAATAGCTGCGAGTGGTCAATAAGGGAACTGAGTAATCATGTTAAAAGAGGCAGTGACATCACAGGATACAGGCATCACCTCCTGTGCCAGTCACACCTGTGTGACATCATCACTGCGCCGGCTCTGTGTGAGTCCAGCCGTGGGGTCCATCAGCACGCCAGCCTCCTCGTCATACCGCTAATGACTTTCTGGGTATGAGGTTTCCTTTTAAAAGCCTGCTGCTGGAAGCTGTTCACACAGCTAGAAATAATAACCAAAGCATTACATGGGCCTTTCTGTACATCTGGACATCATCACTGACAATGTTAAAGGGGAATTATGAAAATGTACGCCCAGATGAGAAGTTACTCATAAATCCTTTGTAATGGCCTTTCAGGAACCACTCATGCGTTGGGAACATGAGGTAGATACTTTCCCTCAAAAAATACGCTTGTGTTCTACAATTAAAACAGGACTTACAGTACTGGTCCATGCGATTGAAAGCCATTCACAGGGAAACATGTGTTCCAAATAAACACAAAATCTGATTACACTGCCTTCATGCATTTGGACCATCTTCATAAACAGAGCTGACCTGAGAAACTCAAACCCTCCCCCTCCAGATTGTTATTTGCTGCCATACCAAAGACATGTGGATGTGCGTCTCGCATAAATATTTGCAGTTGAGGCAAGAGAATATTTACATGAATAAGCCCTCTCTTCAGTTTATAGATATACCGTTACCAATTCCTTGCTGTGTGTTGTCTGCATAAATATATACCAGACACACACCTCTGGCCTAACAGAAAACACCCTCTCAGCATTTTCTCTCCTCAACACCCCGATGCCTTCAGCGGGCTATGGATCCGGGTCCAGCTGGTTTATGGGAAAAGGATGTCAGGACAAGAGCAACATCTGCAGTCGCAGGCAGGCACCACCCACCTTCTCTGCGTCCTGCTCGAAGAGCCGCAGCTGGAAGCACTGGTCCAGCTTGAGCTTGCGGACGTGCCACATCTGGTGCAGGTGCTGCCTGGTGGAGTGCAGCTTGTCCAGCAGACTGGCCACCTTGGGCACCACGCTCTGGAAGTCGGCGCTGCCCGAGATGCAGTTGCGTCCGGAGAAGCCGTCGCTGGAGCGGATGCACTGCAACAGCCGCTGGCCCTCGCGGTCCAGCTCCTCCACCGGGGCCTTCATCACCTTCTTCTTCAGCTGGGTGTGCTCGTCGATCAGACGGCGAGATCCCTCCACGTCCACAGGGAATTCCTTCTTGGCTAGCAGCTCCTGGTTACACAGTAGAAGGCAGGCATGGGGTTGGTCTCAAACGTTTTTCACTTGGTTAGACATCACAATGTACTGAACTGGCACAGTGGCCAAACGATGATAGCAAAATAAGTAAAACATATATATTTTTTATTTTTTTGACTTAACATTGAACGGGAAGAGACAAATCTTCAGAAGAATCAAATCCTTAATGCTCACTATGAGGTAAGTCTGTGAGTCGGGTAGTTTGACAGACTAGTCAGTCCTACCTGCAGGTCCTCGAGGCGGGAGAGGAGATGCACGGCGCTGGCCATGAACTCCTCCAGAGACACCCTGAGGTCCATCCACTCCTCGTGGTTGTAATCCAGCGAGCCTTCAAAGTCGTCAGTCAGCTGAGATGGGTCCACAAGCTTGCTGAGCCCCTCCACTGACACCATACTAGTCTGTCAGAGAACGCAGAACACCGAATACGGAGTCAGAGCAGTGTGGCTCCTGTCCAAACCTTTCAGGAGAGGATCTCCTCATTCTACACACGGGTGGTAGAAACGTGGACCACTTACCTCAAATGTGAATTTGGCACTGCCAAAGTTTGTCTTCTGTTTTTGCCAGAAGTTGTCGGGTTTGATGATGAGGGCGACGCAGATCTCAGCCGGGAAGGTTTCCTGGAGGGTCTTCAGTAGCGGCTTGATCAGGTCCCACTTGGACCCTCGCATGTCAATAATGACCGTGAAGCCCCGTTTACACACATCCTCGCTGCGGAGATGACGGGAGCAGAGCAGACATTAACCAGGTAGAGCACCACACTGACACACTACCCAGACTCCTCTCTGCATCACAATGCATCATTCACATAATACACGCCCAGAGAGCCTTGGCAGAGCGAGGGAGGCCACTGCCGTCCAACACTGCCTACTGGAGATCCCTCCCTCTCTCCCTGCCTCCATCTCTCTCTCCCTGCCTCCCTCTCTCTCTCCCTGCCTCCCTCTCTCCCTGTCCTCCCTCTCTCTCCCTGCCTCCCTCTCTCTCCCTGCCTCCCTCTCTCTCTCCCTGCCTCCCTTTCTCCCTGCCTTCGTTTCTTCCTGCCTCCCTCTCTCCCTGCCTCTCTCTCTCCCTGCCTCCCTCTCTCCCTGCCTCCCTCTCTCTCCCTGCCTCCCTCTCTCTCCCTGCCTCCCTCGCTCCCTGCCTCCCTTTCTGCCTGCCTCCCTCTCCCCCTGTCCTCTCTCTCCCTGCCTCCCTCTCTCCCTGTCCTCCCTCTCTCCCTGCCTCCCTCTCTCCCTGCCTCCCTCTCGCCCTGCTTCCCTCTGCCAGTTATATTGGAAAAGGTCCCTGAGGACTCTCTGAGAGACAGGCAGCTGAAGCTGTTATATACTCTGGAGCAGCTCAACTGGCACCACTCAATGAGGAGGGAGATTCAATTGGACGTGTTTCTAATCCATCCCACTCCTTGGGCTTCAGCAGTGCTCTTTAACACCTTCTTCTTCAAGTCAGCGCGTGCTTGCGTTTTGTTTCGTTTCGAGATGCACATTGTCACTGTTTCCCCCCTTAAGCCGTTGGAACAAATTTTCATGTAAGTGTGTCATTAACGTCATTACCTACGGTGCGCCTCTCCAAGATGATGCTACTTGTCTGACAGCTTGCAAAGGCAGTCATTAGGGAATTATCATACAAATGATACGGCACACGCGCCCCCCCTCCTCCAGAGCATGTCAACACCTCTTTAAATCTAATAGCTTGATTTGTGTGGGGACTCGTCTTCGCTAGCATAGAGGCCCCGTTCTCCAGCAGGTTACGAGGCTGGAGTGGAATACTATTAATGCTCTATTCTTAGCCTCCATGCTTGGGAGGCACTTCACTGGGATTGGAAGATAAAAATAACCTGTAATTGCTTCACCTCGCTGCACGCCCTCCTGAAGACTCCCTCCCTCCTTCTTTACCTCCCTCCCCTACTTTTTGGAATCATCCCGACCCTCTGCGTCTTTCTAAGACTGCAGGGACTCCAGGGACATTATGAAACTACAGTACACTAGCAGCCGGAGACCTTCATAACAACTGTTGTACCCTTCATTTCCTGTCATTCTCTAGCCTCACTGGGTCATTGGCCCAAGAACAACAGGAAGTCAAGCTCCGACACCATCATAGTAGTGAAAGGAGGAAATGTTAGTTGGTGCTTGGATGGCTTTATCCCTTTGTGTCAAGCTGCTGAGGTGCCGGATGAATACACAATCTGGTTTCAAAAATCTCAACTGCCATTTAACCCCTCCGATGCAGTTGTTACCATAGAAAATAATCTATCGACTTGTTCATTTTAAAGAATGAAAACTTGTTATGTATGTTTTACTAGCTCGGCCCAAATTACATCATGTTCTCAGTTTGTTGTTCCACTGAGCTTGTAATCGTGGCTCATTTCAACAGAACTATAAACAAAGATTGTTACCTAAAATACCTTAGCGAATGGATTAAGCATGAGCTAAAAACAGAAAGAATGAACTTCTTTCTGGGAATCACGGGGGGGGGTAGGTGGTGGTCACACATGAGCGCTTGATTGAGACAGAACCGGGGAGGAGGGATGGGTCGGATGAATGGGTCGGATGCATCGATACAATTGACAAACTGCATGAGGAAATATGTAATTAATTTGTTATAAGATTAACACAAGTTCATGATAACATAGGGAGACTGAAAGGGAGACAGAGACAGGGTGTGTGTTTGTCTGTGTGTGTGTGTGTGTGTGTTTGAGGGTGTGTGTGTGCGTGTGTTTAGCAACTAGCAAGCAGCCGGGAAACTCTAGCCTCCCTCGGCTGCTCCGAGTCAGGAGCAGAGAGACTTCCTTGTGTGCAGCGCCAGGCCAGACGTGTGCCATACCACGTCTGGCTGCCAGCCTCAGCTCCCCCCTGCCCCAACTCCCCCCAGCCCCTCTCCTCCTACAAGCTCAACATGTGTTGGTCAGGGACGTGAGGCCCCTCTGACAGGCTGCCTATCTGGCAGCCTGTTTCCCTGGCTGTTTAGACAAGCTGCTGTTTTAGCCTCTCATTAGGCAGGCCTTTGTTCAGGGCTGAACAGGGAGGCTTTGAAGCGGACTTCACAGGCCCAGAGCCAGGCCTGATCAATGGGCTGAATACTCTCTCCGTGGCCCTGTCACTTAGCTTGACAGCACCCCATGCTGGTGCACACACATAGGAAAAGACTTCTAGCACATATTAATACTCTTGTCTCTCTCACTGTGTCACTTTCTCTTACACACACAAACACACACGCTTATATTTTCCCCACCACCAGGTCTGAGGTACTACATGCTCATGTTACACAGGGAAAACACTGGGTCCCAATAGGACCAGAATTTGTCTTCATGTACAAGATGGTTCCAGGCACCAAACAACTGTGTGCGTGTGTGTGTGCGTGTGTGTGTGTGTGTGTGTGTATAAATTGAGCTAAACTCAAACATCCACAAACAAAGATGCGACAGATTATCTGACCTTGACTATTTGTGTTTCGTCTGAAAGAACCCCTAAAGTGTACTGCCTTACAATAAGAAACCACCTCTCTCTACATCAAAGAGATTCTGCAATGTAGAGTGGAGGGTGTGTGTGTGTGTGTGTGTGTGTGTGACTATGTGTGTTACAGCTCATTTTGAGCAGGTACTGTACAGAGGGGAGACAAGGCAGCTGTTTCTGTAGCATAAATCATTGTTGCTGTTCCAACAGGGAGCCTCTTTACTGTAATAGCCCCCCCTGGACAGACCAGAGATGATCAGAGAGAAGTGGGTCGACAGGAAGAGAGCGAGGAGAGTCCAGAGGGGGGATTCAAATGCATCACTTTCCCAAAACAATTTCCAACCCAGACCTGCCCACCAGTGGTCTAAAAAAAAACAACCATCCACATCATATGAGACATTCACTCCAGTCAGTCTACTCATGCGCTGCACGTACCTGGGGACGGTGGACAGGTAGGTGACGAGCCTTCTGAGTTCTTCCTGTTTTATCCTGTCGTGGTTGCTGCGGGCAGGAAACGTCAGGATGGGACCTCCTCTTTTGTCTCTGCCTCCTGGGAACAAGAACATGCAGCACTTCAAGAGGCTGTGTGAGAGTTTGTGTGTATGTGTGTGTGTGTGTGTGTGTGTGTGTGTGTGTTCGTGGTGTGACTCTGTGTGAGTGTGTTGGTCAGTGATTTAGTACTTGTGGAGAGATGTGGGATCAGATTAGGAAGAAATACAGGGAGCGTCTGTTTACCCTGGTACGCCATAAAGCCCGCCTTCTCATAGGAGCAGTGTGTATGTAAGCTGTGTGTGTGTGTGTGTGTGTGTGTGTAAGGACAGCTAAAGGGTGAGCCAGGGACTGGGGGAGGTATGAGGGGTACCATGAGAGAGTACTCTTATCTGGACCATGATGACAGATCTCTGTTGACACTTTTTGGGTGCACCCCGTTGGTCAGCGGCCCTCCCCCCTCCCTCCCTGACGCCCCCCCCCCCCACCACCCCCACCACTCCTCTCCCTGACAAATGTTCAACAGCCTTTAATCTTCTGAAGGTCCCCCCCACCCCCGTCTTCCTTACCTCCCTCCCTCCTCTCCCTTGTGCTCGCCATCCCCCCCCCCCCTTCATCCCTCCTCCGCCCCCCCCCCCCCCCCGCTCCGTTCCCCCTCCATCCCTGCCCTCTCTTCTACCTCGTCCTCGCTCTCTCCCTCCCTTCCTGGAGCTGGGCCTGCGGAGGAGATAAGGCCAGCTAAATGACTGGACTGCCGGCCAGCAGCAGAAAACCTTGTGATGTATTCATGAAAGAAGAAAAAACTCTGTGGGATTCATGGCAGAGAAGCTGCCTGACCCCCAGTGGGGGAGGGAACGAGGGAAGGCACGGAGGGAGGGAAAGAGGGAGCTGGCGAGGGATGGAAGGAAGGGTAGAGAGGAGGAGTCCATTTTGCCACACCTGAAGGACTACCTTGACTTAGTAACGACCCCCTGGTTTTCCGATGATGAGAAAAATCGTCTATTTTACGGCGGTGTGCTTGTGTGTGTGTGTGTGTGTGCACGTTCATGCGTGCGCGAGAAATCCCAGTGAACTCTGTTTAGTTTACCGCCAGCTCTGTGACACTCTAAGCCAGCATTTGACCTGCTTCACTCCTAATTCAGAGAAGAGTCCAATGTTGTGAAACATAAACAACAGCAGCAACTCCTCATCGTTGAGTGCCAGGAAATCCAGCCAGCATCATTGTATCCATGCACATCACAACTGTGTATACCATTGGCCTTTATTTCACCTTCCACACTCGCACTATAAAACGATGTACAGCATACAGAGCATGCTCAGAGCAGTGGCGATAAAAGCGAGAGGTGACATCATCGCTTATCTGTGCAGCCAACGGGAGAGGGAGATGGTGAGGGAGATAACATGCCCTTGTGGTGACACCCAGCTCAACATGGAGAGCCAACCACGCGTAGCATGTAAGAGTGATCATGTGATCAGGAACAGAGGTTGGGTGTGAGGGGTGGGTGGGGGGGTGGAGGGAACCACGTGAGGACCATAAAGAGTGAAGGCGTCCGTTAATGTTCTGTCCCCGTAGGAGCAACCCAGCGTCTGAACTCTTCACCCTTGGAATGATAAGAGATTATCTAAAACCAGTGGATGTTAGAAGGTTGTACATCCTTCTCTGATAGCCCATTGGAGCATGTCCACCGAAGATGAATGAATGATAGTAGTCATAATGGGCTGTTGGGCAGCTACCCTTATGTCTTAAAGCTGCTTTGATCAATAAAGTATTACCGTGTGAAGTAATGATGTAATGCAGTGTAGCGTAGCGTAGCTTAAGGACAGTGGTTCAGAAAACCTTTTCATGTCTGAATGTCACCTTCAAACAACAAGAACATCCTCTTGCTCTAAAGGGAAATGATTTGAACACTGCCAGGTACATTAACACTTAACATATATGCAATTATAATAGGTTTCAAATGTAGCCACCTGACATTCCAAACCTTATCAGTAGGCCCCTAGCAGGCAGGGTGTAATATACTGTTGCATCCTTGATGTTGAATCCTGTTAAACTAAAGGATAGAAGAGATGACATTAAAGAGGTCCTGCTCAGCCAGGGTGATAAATCATGTCCACAATGATGTTGACATGACAACACAGGGACTGCTCTCAGCTGGACTTCTGTGATGCCCAGACCAAAGATTTTCATATCCCATGGCGCATTGCTTTAGCATCCCACAAACCCCACACTCACCAGACACGAAGGCCACTTTCTCTTTCAGCACGGGCAGAACATCAGACGCCTTAATGCCGTCAGCCCTGAAGGACCCTGGGGAAGAGGGAAAAGCACAGACAAGATTCACTAATCAGCTTTCGACACTAATCTCATTATAAGATCTACATTCCTGAACAAAAGAACACACACACACACAGAGGCTGATGAGCACTGGAAAGAATTCTCCGTCGCAAAGTTCTGACAGACCCTGAGAACTTTCCCCAGGTTCTTAAGAGTTCTTGAGGGAAGGAATGTTAAAGAAAACAACGGAAAACGTTTGCATGCATTTGGATTCGAAACGACCGTGCAGTATGGAGACTGTGCAGAGGGGCATCCGTCCGTGTTCCTGGCTTTTAGCACTCTGCGGGCACACAGCTGAGATGCTGTTAGGGGTTCTACACGGATGATGAGCACTGAGAATGGGCTCATTGTGATTCAGAGGAAACCTTTTCCTATTCACGCCCCACCATCACAGGCCATTACAAAGCTATTACAAGACACAGCTCTCTCTTCTCTCTCTCTCTGTCTCTCTATCTCTCTCTCTCTGTCTCTCTCCCTCTCTTCATTTCCCCCTGACTTTGAACAGCCGACAGACTTTATATTCACACCTCTGCTGGAACCCCCCCCCCCCCCCCCCCCGCCTCCTATCTCTCTCTGGATCAGCTGGTCGGCACAGCAACACACACGGGCGGAGAGGCGGAACAATGGCATCCATCAGTCCCAGCGCAGCCAGGGGAGGGGAACACCCCCCGCAGCACTGCATTATGGGGGGAAAACCCACCGCACTGAATCATGACGTGCTGTCATATTGGCTCTTAGACAGCAGCTAAAGGTACAACGTCAACACGCAATTTGATAAACATCAAGTAAAAGCAACTTATCAGTTTGCAACATCACTAAACTGACATCAAATCCCTTCCAGGGTGTTTTTCACTGGACATTTTACACTGCTGTAGCCCGCAAAACCATTCACATGGGACAAAACATCGATGACTTTGGCTAAAGCTTCAAATGTGAATTTACAATCAATACGCATAATCAATAAGTATGACCAGCACATAATGATCTGGGTTAGATAAGATGACACAGCAACATTGTTTGTGAAACAAAGACATGTGATCTATCTCTCTTTTCTCTCTCCTCTTCCCTCTTTTCTTCAATTTTTCCCTCTTACTCTGCAGGACTCTCAGATCAGCTGGACATCCATCTGTTATGTTATGAAACTCTCTCTCTCTCTCTCTTTCTCTCTCTATCTCTCTCTCTCTCTCTCTCTCTCCCGCTCTCTTTGTCTCTTTGTCTCTGTCTCTCTGTCTCTCTCTGTCTCTCTTTCTCTCTCTCCGACTCTCTCTCTGACTCTCTTTCTCTGACTCTCTCTCTGACTCTCTCTCTGACTCTCTCTCTGACTCTCTGACTCTCTGACTCTCTCTCTGACTTTGTCTCTGTCTCTGTCTCAGTCTCTCTGACTCTCTCTCTCTTCTAGTTTCTGTCCTCTGTGTCTACTGTGCGGCGGCTGAGAAAAAAGGTCCAAATGTCCTTCTCCTACCGTGTCTGTGACACACATGAGGAGAGGAGTAGAGATGAGAGGAGGGCACCACACACACACACCCACAGACACACACACCCACACACACACACATCTTAAACACTGCTTGAAGCCAAGAGGGGATCATTAGGAGGACACTATGCTGGATGCCTGTTCAATGGAGTTTGAACAGAGAGAGAGAGAGAGAGGTAGGTGAGGATACTGAGACAGGACACACGCACACACACACACACACACGCACACACACACACACACACGCACACACACACGCGCGGTACTCATCCATCGTCTCCACAGGAAGTTCTGTCTCTATTACCAAGCAGTGTGTGTACTCTGGAGGCTCCCTGTACCTCCAACCTGTTCCTCATCCATTTTAGAGGCAGTCTTTATGCCTGCGACCTTCAGCAAGAATGATAGTATTAAAGCTAAAGCCTCTCCCCATTACCGTCTGTCTGGATTTACGAGCGCTCCCTCCAGCCTCTGTCTGCGCATACGGACCCAGACCAAAGAAACACTACGGGCTGTGCTGTGGTTAATGAGAGGGAGGAGGGAGGGAGGGAAAACATACACAGGTGAGAAGGTGGAAGGAGACGTTTTTGACATTAAGTAATCTGCTCCCCCTCCCCCTCTTCCCCCCACTCTCTCTCTCTCTCTCTCTCTCTTTCTCTCTCTCTCTCTCTCTCTCTCTCTCTCTCTTCTCTCTCTCTCTCTATCTATCTCTCTCTCTATGTCTCTGTATCGTTTTTCTCTTTCTGTCTGCTTAGCTGGGACATGGTTTCCCATGGCAACGCATCTACAAAGGAAACCAGGTCAGGCCCCTCCCCTATTTCTTCTGAAACAAACAGGGCCGAATCCTCATCTGTATGTGTGTGTATGTGTGTGTCTGTGTCTGTTTGTGTGTGTCCAAGTGTGTGTGCGTGTGTTTGTGTGTGTGCGTGTATGAACGGGCATTTGCGTGTGAATTATCATAGATTACAGAAATGCACATTTTGGGTAGAGGGGGTGGGGCTGTGTTTTGCTGCACTGGGGGGAGGGAGAGGGATTCACAAAGCAGACGGGCACCGCCCCCTACACACAGCCAAGTCCCTGTTTGGCTGTGAGACCTCTGATTGGCCATTGAACCGGTTTGCATCAGACTCTGGAAAACACACAAAAGGAAACCCGTCTGGCTAATCCTTTACCCAGAACACACTGGGTCTGCAGACTATGAAAACCTCCAGTATGAATCCCGTAAACCCCTCAGTAAACAGGCTGAACCCCTGGTCTCAGGGCCCTGCCTCACCAGCAGCCACTCTTGAGGTTTGTGGCGGCCTACTCGGACTCTGAAAAACACGCAGATCCACATGGATATGAGGTATGTTGGGTCAATAACAGCATATGTTCCCTAATTCTCCCCTTCACAGTCTATCATCCGCAGATAAATCTTACAGGCATCGAACATCCCAGAGAATGGGGTGGGTCAAAGTTCAAGATTGGATATAAAACCTGACCAGTTGACCAGCTGAGATTCAGATATCGGGGCCCCCCTGGAGCAGCTTTAGAACTGGAGACGTTTCCAAGCCGAGGGGAAAGAGGAACATGGAACGGAGGAAATAAATCCAGCATGTTTAGATGTGGACTGACAGCAGCATGTGTGCTTCCTCTGGGTAAAGACATAGATCCTACACTGACAGCCTGACTGGAGAAACATGGTCTGTCTGTCTGTCTGTCTGTCTGTCTGTCTCCCCGCCTGGTCTGTCTGTCTGTCACTGCCATCACTGCCACCTCTGCATCCACCATCTGTCTCACCCAGTGGCAAAGGCCTACAGAGAAGGTGCCTACAAAGCTCCACTGTGCCATGCGCTGCCAAGGGTTGGGGTACGCTGTCTGACTAGGCAGCACTGAAGCAGCACTACGACCGCGACGCGCCTCCGCTCATGTTGTCTCTGACAATGTGGCCCGCCGTGGATAGCGCTCAAGCAGCCGTTACTGAATGGTGACGCAACTCATTTGCCTAACAAAACAACAATGTCTGAGAAACGCGGGGCCGCTTATCAGCTCTGAGCGCTCTCCAGCTCGCTTTTCTTTTCGAGATAGAGGCTGCAAAAGAGCCATGGAGAAAGGGAAGGGGGGAAGGAACGGAGAGGGGGAGGGGTAGAAAGCTGGTGGATGAAGGGCAGGAGATCCAGAAAGAGAGACGGGTGGAGGAGGAGGAGGCGAGGGAGGGAGGGAGGGAGGGAGGGAGGGAGGGAGGGAGGGAGGGAGGGAGGGAGGGAGGGAGGGAGGGAGGGAGGGAGGGAGGGAGGGAGGGAGGGAGGGAGGGAGGGAGGGAGGGAGGGAGGGAGGGAGGGAGGGAGGGAGGGAGGGAGGGAGGGAGGGAGGGAGGGAACTGGCATGGGGCAAATCAAGCTAGGGCAAATCTGTCCCTCTCTCTCTTTCTTGCTCTCTCTCTACTGTATCTTCCTCTCTCCTTTAGCTCCCTGTCTTTCTATATCTCACAGAAACACACACGCTAACACACACACACACATACACAGAATGCTCTCTGCTCTGCATGATAGAGTGCCACACCAGAGACCTTGACTTCCACCTTTCAACCTGTCAACAATCCATCAGCTGTATGGAACCCATACCTCCTCACCTCCTTCACATAGGAGAGAGCTGGCCCTGACACCAGATGAGAGGAAGGCACACGGGGAGGAGAGAGGGATGGAGGGATGGAGGGATGGTGGGATGGTGGGTGGCAGGGAGGAAAGGATCAATGAGCCAGCAGGAGGGACAATATGACCCCAGGCTCCTGAACCCAGCTGATACAAATCCAGGAAATCAGATAAATGTAATCACACAGACAGGAGTGTGTATGTGTGTGTGTGTGTGTGTGTGTGTGTGTGTGTGTGTGTGTGTGTGTGTGTGTGTGTGTGTGTGTGTGTGTGTGTGTGTGTGTGTGTGTGCATGTTTGTGTGGAGGGCGGTGGGAGGGATTCATAGGTCCCCAAAGAGCTTGAATCTAAAGAAAGAGCTCATGGTATAAAAGGCCCATATAACCAGAATGATAAAAGCTGGTCATCATCAGAGTGAACAGCAGCTTGATAAAGGAGGATGCTGGGTATTGTTGTTTCTATTGAGAATGACAACAGCAGCAGTCTTGCTAGGGTCCTCTGGCCCAGAACTGGAGGATCAATGCTATTGGTTGGTGCTGTGTTGTAACACATGATGTGGTGTAATACACAATGGTCTCTTTGCTCTTTCTAGCTGTTGTAGGCATCCAGTATGAAGATATACTTCTATCTGGTGAGTAATGTCTCTTCATTAGTGCAAGGGGGGATAACACACACACACTCACACACACACTCACACACGCGCGTCCATGAGAGTGCCTTCTCCGACTCTCATCTCCCAGCCTTTGATTCTCCCTGCTAGATGATGACATCACAAGGATGGAAACACGCACAGGGCTTTGGGGAAATAAGAGACCTGTAATTCATGCAGACTAAACACTGCAAGTGTGAATGAAGTGAGGAAAATATCAAGACAGAGAGAGAGAGAGAGAGAGGTATAGGGAGAGAATGAGAGAGAAATAATTAGTAAGAGAGAGAGAGTGAGTGAAAGAGAATAGGGAATAGAGAAGTAGAGGGAGAGAATGAGAGAGAGAGATATAAGAGAAAGGTAGTAAGAGAGAGAGAGAGAGAGAGAGAGAGAGAGAGAGAGAGAGAGAGAGAGAGAGAGAGAGAGACAGACAGACAGACAGACAGAGAGAGAGAGAGAGAGAGAGAGAGAGAGAGAGAGAGAGAGAGAGAGAGAGAGAGAGAGAGAATAGGGAATACCAAACCCCCTCACCTGCAGCTTGATCAGTTAATGAGATGTGAAATGAGAAAGAATAAAGAAGATCCTACCGGAACTATCCAAACAGTCAGAGTTCCTGTCTCTCAGCTCCGGTTCCCTCTCTCTCGGGACCACCTGCCTGCCTCCCTCCCTCCCAGAGCAGACACCTGCAGCTTCACAACCTTGATGCACAATCTATTTCCACCGCTTTGACGAGGAGAAAGCTTTTACAGATGTCAGGGAAGTCAATCAGAGTGAGAGGCGAAGAGAAGAGCTGTTGTAGAACCACCTGCACGGCTATTACCATGGAGCACAGTCTGATTACCAGGCTGTCGGCGTCAACGACTTTTCAATTAGACACTATAGGGTGCATCTGCTCGATAGACGTCGACAGTCAATCAGCAGGGTTTCATTATTCTCACATTACCGTGTCGGTTCCTTCACAACCAGATCACCAGGAGCGGCATAGTCAGAGGGAAGGTGTTTGAGAAGAAAACAGCGAAGCACAGTAAACCGCTTTGGAGCAGTGAGTTGTACACACACACACACTCACGAGCCCACTAGCAAATACACACACAAACACACGGGAGCACAACATAAGGGATGCATAATCAAAAGTGACAAGTCTAAAAGGCATCCCTTTCTCTCTCTCTACCTTTCTCTCTTTTCCTTTCTCTCTCTCCCTCCACCCCCTCATCTATCTCGCTGTCATCCCAGCAGCCACTAAACATCTTGGCTGGAGTGTCTGACAGCAGTCCCTAATGAGCCAGTGACAGGATGTACTGTCTAAAGTCAGACTCAACGACAAAAACAACAGACATGATAGCGCTGTGGACAGTCAGCAAACAAAAGGATCACCTGAGGACGGCACACACACTCACACACACACACACACACACACACACTGTCTATCTGGCAAAGCCATCTTCATAAATACCTGTCTTTCTTCTGGCGCTGAAAAGGACTTTCAGCGTGCTACTTTGATGTCTCCATGGACAGATGTTTGACTGTGTGTGGACACACTCCTCAATGATACTAGATTACACTGCATGTCTGTACCACAGCCAAACTCACCCACGGGCAATTAGCCTTGTCCAATCACTGACTGTTTCCACCTCATTTGCTCATGCAGGGTTCACACACATGCCCATGATGGAACATATATAGTTCACATACACACAAACACACACACACACACATACACACATGCAGCGTACCTTACACGATCCAATTATGTCAGAGTTTGGCTGATGTTCATGCAAATTGGCCAGAAGCCTATTAGTCTGTCTCTCTGAGAGAGAGATCACAGAAAAGGAACTACACAATGACAGTAAAATACATTGAGGAAAGAATGTAGGACAAGGAGAACATGAAAGGTGAGCTGGAGATGATTAATCATGTCAGAGTGAGAACATGGTTTGAAGGAAACCTCTGGATTGATTGAGACATTGATACATGGGTGACATACAAATGAAGGAATGTCCGTATGTGTGTGTGTGTGTATGAGAGAGAGAGAGAGAGAGAGAGAGAGAGAGAGAGAGAGAGAGAGAGACAGAGAGAGACAGAGACAGAGAGAAAGAGAGATAGAGAGAGAGAGAGAGTGCCTGTGTCAATAAACCTACTGAGACCGAGAGCAGAGAAATGGCTCACCTCAGCCCTGAAGTGCAGCTCAGTTCTAGAGAAGATGAGGTCATCCATGCACACAAACACACACGCACACGCACACCAGCGCATCGAAATAGAGCTGCACTTTAAGCCATTAACATTAGCGCATTGCCTAATGGCCTGTCTGTGTGTGTATATGTGTGAGTGGGTCTGTGCGGCTGATCTAATGACTAGCGGACCCCGGACACCCAGTGAAGCATCTCGTAGAACTGTCAGGGGCAGGCTGGTCGAGGGCCAGTATGACAGCCAGCCAGCATCCCTCACAGAGCCAGCCCACACAGACAACACAAACGCCACTCCCTGGCGGCTCCACGCGGCCCCCTGTATCCAGCAGCACACGCTAGCGTCATGGGCGGATACACACCATTTACTCTGCCTCTTCAGGAGTATACACAACACGCTTTCTAGCTTTTTAGCACAGAAGGAAATGACATCGATGATGCACGCATACACACTTATGTGGTTGGAGCTGTATACCAACAAACATAAGTACACACACATACGCGCTACGTGTAAGCACCAAAACGCACATCTAAATGCACACACAGGAGCACGCAAACACACGTGCACACACCCATTTCAAGGATTTTGTATTCCAGACATGCACCGTTCCCATCAGTGCAGAAACCAAGGGTAATTGCAAATTAATGTGGAAGTGCTCAAAAATAATAAATGGTTTCAGGCGCTGTCTTGATGTTTTGTTGTTGTTTGTTTTCCTGTCCTCTGGTAAGACAGAGCTGGGATCTGGTCTTGAAATGGTTATAGCAGTAAATTCAGTGGATAATAAACGAGTAGGGAATGGATCGAACAACCGCCCCATGCCACATGGATCCAGTCAGAGATCCAAGTGTCTGTTAGTCATTTAGGAGAAGGCTGAGTTGGGGGGCTTTGTCTTTGTTGCACCAGAGATACCACATGGCTCCCAATTTCTCATCATTAGTAACCCCCCCCCCACACACACACACACACACAGAAACACACACACGCAAAGCCACTTTTTTTCGTCTGTTCTATCTCTCTCTCCCTCCCTCTCAGGCTCTCTCTCACTTTCAGTCTGTCTCTCCCCCCTCACTCTCTATATGACTCTTCATGTCAGTTCCAGATGTCATTGTCAGTCTCACTGTTGGCTTCCTCCACCCTAGCCTCCTGCCTCCTCCACCCAAGCCTCCTGCCTCCTCCACCCTAGCCTCCTGCCTCCTCCACCCTAGCCTCCTGCCTCCTCCACCCTAGCCTCCTGTTTCCTACATCCTAGCCTCCTGCCTCCTCCACCCTAGCCTCCAGCCACCTCCACTCTAGCCTCCTGTTTCCTCCACCCTAGACTCCTGCCTCCTCCATCCTAGCCTCCTGTTTCCTACACCCTAGCCTCCTGCCTCCTCCACCCTAGCCTCCTGCCTCCTCCACCCTAGCCTCCTGCCTCATCCACCCTAGCCTCCTGCCTCATCCACCCTAGCCTCCTGCCTCATCCACCCTAGCCTCCTGCCTCCTCCACCCTAGCCTCCTGCCTCCTCCACCCTAGCCTCCTGCCTTCTTCTCAGAGGGTCCGAGTCCTGGTGTGACAGGGGGGTCAGCAGGCAGCAGGAAGTCCTGTCTTCAGAGCTGGAGACTGTCCGTCAAGCTGGTCTGACTGTGGCACTCAAACCAGGGAGTGTCAAACTGGTAAACACCATCATACACACGCAAGTGAGTAATAGGCAACCATGCACACACGCACAAACACACACACACACTCACACGCAGGCTGTGCTGGCTCATTCCCTTGTCAGTTTCAATCTTAAGGAAGAGCAGCCTGGGGCACTGGGTATTAGAGCTGAGAGGGCACAGCATACACAACGCTCACAAACCCATCGCTCACACACCCATCGCACACACAGGGCACAAACACAGACACGCACAATGGCCTTCGCACAAATCGCTGGCCTTTTTAGACGACCAGAGGATGCCACTGTGTGTAACGATCAGAGAGACAAAAGAAGGGAGCGACACAGCCACCGTGAGCAAGTTAGCCCTCAGCACACGCACACACACACACACGCAGATGAATAACATCGTCCATAGACTGGAACATGCATGCAGCTTTCATGGCACGGTTCCGTTGCCGTGGCAACAGGCGTTCAACGCAGACACAAAAAGACGTGGGTCTGTACCTCCTACAACACATGCTGAAAACCCTCTCATTCACACATACACATGACATCATGTTTTCACAAACAACAGACTCCACGATGACACAGTCTAATCTGCCTCAGACTCCGAGAAATGTGTGACATTTATGATTCATGACTCATGATAAATCAATATAACACTAGAAAATGAGTCAGGGTTGTGGGGGATGTGTGAACTAAAGTGGACTAAAGCTGGACCTGGACTAGGGACTAGATCTGGGGCTGAGACTGGATCTGGGGCGGAGACCTGGTCCAAAGGCTGCTCCTGTGGAAGGGTGTAGTGAAGCAATAGGTCTTAAAAACCTGGGCTAGAGATGGAGGCAGGGCTACTGTGATTGATTTCTGCTGCTCCCCCAGGCCCTCTCCCACCCCCCCAGTATGGATCTGTGATGCAGCCCCAATAGTGTCGGCTCTCTCCGTCACCTCCCACACAGAGGCCCAGCCTCTGACCCTCCCATGAGGGCTAGTCCGGCCAGCCCTGTCCACCCGATGGGCGGGGCGGGGGAGTGAATATGGCGGAGG
This sequence comes from Hypomesus nipponensis, assembly GCF_054491055.1. Lineage (NCBI taxonomy): Eukaryota > Metazoa > Chordata > Actinopteri > Osmeriformes > Osmeridae > Hypomesus > Hypomesus nipponensis. Next base: position 7,041,926 of record NC_140383.1, on the reverse strand, counting down.
CGGCACTGCCCTCTCTACCCCCAGGGAACTCCATTATTGGCTGTGAGGTCATGGATCTCAGGAGGTAAAAATAGCAGCTGTCAGCAGGGTGACCAGGGCTCAGGACGTGCTGCACCATGACTGGATTAGGTAGCAGAGGTGGTTCAGAACCAACACTGAATGATAAGCCCTTCAGAACACTACAGTCCATACTGTTGTTATGGTCCAGTGTTAAGTCCGTTGAATATGTAAGAGACACGGGTTCGATTCCTGGCTGAACACATTACTGTACTGTGGTTCTGTGTGACAAAGAGGTTGAGTGAGAGAGTGGCTGGCTGGCTAGACAGTGGTCCCTCGCCCGCTGAAAATGTGGATGTTCTGTACAGCTGACAGAAGGCATCTTCACCTGCCACTACTCCCACCTCTATTAACGTGCAGTTACACACACACACGCACACACACAGACAAATCAATTCAGCCCAGCAAGGCTCTTTGGCATTTGCATGCTTGTCAATCAGCGCATTAGATCAGTGGAGCATGCAGAGCTGCCAATCACCTTACTTGCCCCCCAGCCCCCCCCCCCCTGAATTAAACACACACACACAATCTCACATCTCTCCACATGATAAACACACAGGGAAAAGAAAACATTTCCTTAGGTATAGAACTATGGATGTCAAGTGTACACTGTGAGTCAAGTTACAGCTACGGTGTAAGGGGACACAAACAAAGAAGCGTTTTCTCCAGTAAGCTTTATCTAGTACCCATAATAGAGGAAGCATCACTGTACATGTACAGCCAGCGAGATTGGGATTGGGACCTGTCTCATTCATGATCGTCTCAAATGCAACGACTACTCATTTAAATCTATTATAGAAATCCTCATCAAGCCCTGCCCATTATCAGACTGATTTCATGAGATCAGGCCTTGGACTAAACTCAAGCCCCAGCAAGTGGCAACTGCTGCCTTTTATGTAAGACTCCATTCTGCAGACCATCTGCTGCTGAAGAAATCCTGCCAACTAGCTGTTGGTCAGGCTAAGAGGAGAGCAAAATGATGTTTAGAAAACTCAACATGAGAACACAGTCAGGATAAAGATAAGAAAACGAACAACCATGGCCTGCATTTTTTCTTTCACGAGATAACTCGATAAATCAAATTAAAATGTGTTATCAGCCTTTTTCAAGAGTGTAGCAACACTCAAAGTCCCAGAGCCTCTTCCCGGTTAGATACTGCAACAGCATTGTAACAAGATAATTGTAGCATTTCCGAAACACACATCCCACCTACCACACTCAAAGCAAAGGGGTAACAGAGAATGCTGAATGCTGTAACACAAATACATAAAGAGATCATCACAATGTAATAACATAAGCATGCACATACAAACATACAGGGGCAAAAGTCTCACACGGTAGAGAGATCACTCGTTACTGCAACTACCACAGTACACCAGTGAAGAAAGCTGCTTCTCTCCAGCAAACAGCTGTAATAGTCAAAGCATGTGTGCACATTTAAAGGAGGAAGTGTATGTTTGTGTGTGCGCTTGTATTTATATGCATGTGAATGTGTGCGCGTGTAAATGACTTAACAAGACCAGTCCACAGGTGCTGTTCTAGTTTACACAGAAGGAAAAGGACTCAGGGAGTTAGCTGACGACAACACAAGTAACCAAGCTCGTCTGTGACCCGATTCAGACTTCCAGCCTCATCCCTGCTTCCACTGGAGATATCCTGTATGCATCACACCCAACAGACAGACAATACTACTTCTCTGGTTTTTGCAGGAGATTGATACCTCTCCCCACTAGTGTTGGTATTACGCCCCAAGTCTGTGTATTTGTGGAGGGCTGATAGAGCCAGTCTGGACCAGCAATTACTGTGGGTGCCCACCACACAAGCACCACCAACCCACACAGCCAGACAGCCAGAACATCCTACAGTCCT